>NC_142349.1:66686449-66988949 GCF_059441175.1 Urocampus carinirostris | reverse complement strand
GGATAACGTTTATGAAGAGGGAGCGTCTGCACCACAAGCTCATGTCTGACTCCGAACAAAGCACATTGAGGGCTTTCATCGAGATGTTTTTTGTAATGGTTTCCGTTAGCGGCGAGCAAGTTATGGCAGGATGAATGAACGAGCGTTTGGTTGGAGGACGTCCTCGTTCTTAGAAGACTGCCAAAAACCCCGTTTCCTGGTTAAAAACCACAACCGAAACAGAAGAAGGAAGTTGTCCATTATGGGAAAAATGCTGCAAGACTTCAATTTAAAGTGGATCGATTTGAGAAAAGATGGAATCCCATTATGCAATTTCTAATTGGTGTCTCAATACCTCACCTTTTAATTTTATTTATTTTATTGTCATTTTTTGTTTTTTGTTGTTCTGTTGTCAGTCCATCTGCGAACCTCAGTGTATACTAGGCAAGCCTTTTTTCGACCCAGACTCCCACCTGTCCCGTTTTTGCTCCAGTCTGTCTCCGGCGACCACCTATTTTGATCCTGACCACGTCTGCTCTCCCGTCCCGGCCTACGACCTTTTTTTTCCCCCGACTACGTCTACTCTACCGTCCTGGCTTACGACTCGTTTCCAACCCCGACCACGCCTTGCTCTCCCAGTCCTGGCTACCAACAAGTTTTTCCGTATCAGGCAGAAAACAGGGCAAAACAGGTCGATGGCCGGGACGGAGGAGAAAAAGCAGAAACGGGTCCAGAAAAAGGTCGGTAACAGGTATCAGGCAGGAAAACACGGCAGGGTAATGTCGGAGAGTACAAAAGCTTGCCTAGCTGAGAGCATAGGTTCGCAGACGGTCTGACGACTTCCTTTCGGAAGACGGGAGTTTAAAAAGAGTCCAACGGCCAATCAGGTCCCGTGGCTGTTGCCCCGAATCAGTGATCATGACAACTACTGTATGCTACCTTGTTTTTCAGAGCAGGCTTCCATTGTTATTGTTTCGTGCATCTAAAAACCTGGAGATAAACTCAACCCCCGCAGCCCCCTGCATGTAATTTCATGTAAACAGCCGGACGAACAATAAAACCTCGCTGCGAGACGGGGCTTGATTTTATTATCCTGTTTTGACACATCTGTGGGAACGTTTTACGGATCGAGAGCGAAGTCAGAGCTGCTCAATCGTTCGGGTCCTGAATGGATCCCGACTAGATTTGCGGGTATCTGTTGGCATCTGGCTCTTAGATAGATAGATAGATAGATAGATAGATAGATAGATAGATAGATAGATAGATAGATAGATAGATAGATAGATAGATAGATAGATAGATAGATAGATAGATAGATAGATAGATAGATAGATAGATAGATAGATAGATAGATAGATAGATAGATAGATAGATAGATAGATAGATAGATAGATGAATAGCCATAGATAGATAGATAGATGAATAGCCATAGATAGATAGATAGATAGATAGATAGATAGATAGATAGATAGATAGATAGATAGATAGATAGATAGATAGATAGATAGATAGATAGATAGATAGATAGTGAGATAGATAGATAGATAGATAGATAGATAGATAGATAGATAGATAGATAGATAGATAGATAGTGAGATAGATAGATAGATAGATAGATACCATAGATAGATACCATAGATAGATACCATAGATAGATGCCATAGATAGATAGAGAAAGAGAGAGACAGAGACAGAGAGAGAGAGAGATCGATATATAGAGAGAGAGAGAGATACGGAGAGCGAGAGAAAGAGAGAGAGAGAAAGAGCAAGAGAGAGAGAGAGAGACAGAGAGAGAGAGCAAGAGAGAGAGAGAGAGAGATAGACAGAGAGACCAAGAGCGAGAAATACAGAGAGAGAGAGAGAAAGATACATAGACAGAGAGATGGAGATACAGAGAGAGAGAGAGAGAGTGAGAGAGAAAGAGAGAGAGATGGACAGAGACAGAGAAAGAGAGACAGAGAGAGAGAGAGAAAGAGAGAGAAAGAGCGAGAGAGAGAGAGAGATACAGAGAGAGAGAGAGAGAGATGGACAGAGACAGAGAAAGAGAGACAGAGAGAGAGAGAGAAAGAGAGAGAAAGAGCGAGAGAGAGAGAGAGATACAGAGAGAGAGAGAGAGAGATGGACAGAGACAGAGAGAGAGAGATGGACACAGAGAGAGAGAGAGATCAATAGATAGAGAGAGAGACATATGGAGAGCGAGAGAAAGAGAGAGAGAGAGATAGAGCAAGAGAGACACAGAGAGAGCAAGAGAGAGAGAGAGAGAGAGAGAGAGAGAGAGAGAGAGAGAGACCAAGAGCGAGAAATACAGAGAGAGAGAGAGAGAGAGATACATAGACAGAGAGAGATGGAGATAGAGAGAGAGAGAGAGAGTGAGAGAGAAAGAGAGAGAGATGGACAGAGACAGAGAAAGAGAGACAGAGCGAGAGAGAGAAAGAGAGAGAGAGAGATAAAAAGAGAAAGAAAGAGAGAAAGAGAGAGAAATACACAGAGAGAGAGAGATAGACAGATACACAGATAGATAGAGATAGATAGATAGAAATGACAAACAAATAAAAATTATACAAAATGTCGAAAACACTTATAATTTTATTTGATTTGATGTTATTCGCGTTTATGATTTAAAAAAATGTATCTAAATTTTGCAAATATAAGGAATCTTTTTTCTTTTGTTACATTGTTAACCTATTATGCTAAAACATTTTAATTATCGAGTAAAAAAATAAAATAGGAGCAATATATCATTTCACAATGAAGATAGGGGAAGGAACAAAGGGACACTCCATTTGGATACAGGTTGTTGGGAATTAATTATCAAATTGTTCGAATTAGTTGTCTGACTCCATTAACCAAACACAAACTACATCCACCCAACAATTTATGCGCGCTCGTTTCTTGATGGAAAAGATGAACAAGAAAGCTGGCATTTCCACACGGAGGCAGATTTGATATCATTAACAATTTAACTAAGTGTACTCCATCGAAAACGGCTGAATTACCGACGTTGGCGTCTGTGTAAAGCCTTTTTCTGAAGTCCTTTATCTCTCTCCTATTGGCCATCTTCTCCCTGCATAATGGCGTGCCGACTCCTCCCATGGGCACCGCAAGGAAGCTTCACCATCAACCACATTTTCCACCAGGGTGCCCTGACCTCGCACCACAGCCCAATCAGTGAATCTATTTAGCATTAAATGTAAATTGTATTCAATCGTATAAAATCCTTTATAGTCAAATGTATACAATCCTTCAAGGTGAACATCAAACAGAATAATGCAGCTTTACTACACTGGCAAATGGTTGATAGATCTGAACAGCACACCTCCCTGAAGGGTAACACAACTCTTTGAAGCAAGGATAATACTACTCAACTGAAAAGATGTCTTTAATGCCCAATATTTGTCATTAATACATAATACATTTACAAAAATCCTATCATTAAAGCTGTCAAATTAGCTGGCCACGAATGCTGGTATCCATGACGCTCGCTACTAGTGCTAGCAGTGAGCTAAACTAAAGCAAACTAAAGCAAACTGAGAGAGAGAGAGAGAGAGAGAGAGAGAGAGAAAGAGAGACAGAGAGACAGAGAGACAGAGAGCGAGAGACAGAGAGAGAGAGAGAGAGAGAAAGAGAGACAGAGAGACAGAGAGACAGAGAGCGAGAGACAGAGAGAGAGAGAGAGAGAGAGAGAGAGAGAGACAGAGAGACAGAGAGACAGAGAGACAGAGAGACACAGATACACAGAGACACAGAGACAGAGAGATAAAGCTAGCTTTGGTGAAGCAAAACCAAGAGAGATAAACCTCAACAGCGAGAGACAGAGAGAGAGACAGAGAGACAGAGAGACTGAGACAGAGAGAGGGAGAGACAGAGACAGAGAGACAGAGACAGAGAGACAGAAAGACAGAGAGAGAGACAGAGAGAGAGAGAGAGAGAGAGAGAGAGAGAAAGAGGGACAGAGAGACAGAGAGACAGAGACAGAGAGCGAGAGAAAGAGAGACAGAGACAGAGAGCGAGAGACAGAGAGAGAGAGAGAGAGAGACAGAGAGACAGAGAGAGACAGAGAGAGAGAGAGACAGAGAGACAGAGAGACAGAGACAGAGAGAGAGAGAGAGAGAGAGAGAGACAGAGAGACAGAGAGACAGAGAGACAGAGAGACAGAGAGACACAGATACACAGAGACACAGAGACAGAGCGATAAAGCTAGCTTTGGTAAAGCAAAACCAAGAGAGATAAACCTCAACAGAAAGAGACAGAGAGAGACAGAAAGAAAGAGAGACAGAGAGACAGAGAGATAAAGCTAGCTTTGGTGATGCAAAACCAAGAGAGATAAACCTCAACAGAGAGAGACAGAGAGAGAGACAGAGAGACTGAGACAGAGAGACAGAGAGACAGAGACAGAGAGCGAGAGAAAGAGAGAGAGAGACAGAGAGCGAGAGACAGAGAGAGAGAGAGAGAGACAGAGAGACAGAGAGAGACAGAGAGAGAGAGACGGAGAGACAGAGAGACAGAGACAGAGAGAGAGAGAGAGAGAGACAGAGAGACAGAGAGACAGAGAGACACAGATACACAGAGACACAGAGACAGAGAGATAAAGCTAGCTTTGGTAAAGCAAAACCAAGAGAGATAAACCTCAACAGAGAGAGACAGAGAGAGACAGAAAGAAAGAGAGACAGAGAGACAGAGATAAAGCTAGCTTTGGTGAAGCAAAACCAAGAGAGATAAACCTCAACAGAGAGAGACAGAGAGAGACACAGAGAGAAAGAGACAGAGAGAGACAGAGAGACAGAGAGACAGAGAGACAGAGAGACAGAGAGATAAAGCTAGCTTTGGTGAAGCAAAAGCAAGCGCTATCTGCGAGGGTCATGTCCTCGGGAAGGAGGCGTCAAGCTGCGATGAGCGTCGCTTGAAAAGAATCAAATCAATGTGGCATTTCACGAGAGGGGCACGCCGTTCTTTTAGGTCTGTTTGGTCACCACGGGAGAGTTTTACCACATCGTGTTATTTTCCTCTCACGGATGTTTTTTTATGCCACCAAAGAAAAACTGCGCGTTCAAAGAGAAATCAAAGCAATACGCACGTGGTTGGGGTGAGTTTCTCCGAGGATGGATCGATTTGTCGGATGAATAGATAGGTGAGGGGTCAGTCAAGTCAGGTCAAGACATATTTATTTGTATAGCCCGTAATCAAAAGAAGTATCAAAGGGCTGCACAGACCATACATAATTGCAGACTGTAGACTATTATGACACCATCCCTTGATCTAAACCCTACATGAGGGCAAGGAAAAACTCAAAAACCTCAACATGAAGAAAATGAAGAAACCTTGTAAAGTCATGTTTATTTGTATAGCCCTTCCTTGATAACAAGGAGTCTTGATGGGCTGCAGAGACCACAGATTATTGCAAACCACAGACTATTATGACACCATCCCCTGATCTAAAACCTACATGAGGGCAAGGAAATACTTAAAAACCTCAACAAAAATTAAGAAACCTTGAGAAAGGACAGTCTCAAAGGGCTGCACAGACCACAGACTATTATGACACCATCCTCTGATCTAAAACCTACATGAGGGCAAGGAAAAACTCAAAAACCTCAACAAAAATGAAGATACCTTGAGAAGGGACAGTTTCAAAGGGCTGCACAGACTATTGCACAGTACAGACTATTATGACACCATCCCCTGATCTAAACCCTACATGAGGGCAAGGAAAAACTCAAATCCTCAACATGAGGAAAATGAAGAAACCTTGAGAAGGGATAATCTCAAAGGGCTGCACAGAACATAGACGATTGAAAACTACAGAATATTATGACAACACCCCCCTGATCTAAAACCTACACTCATGTAGGCAAGGAAAAAGTCAATAACTTCAACATGGGGAAAATGAAGAAACATTGAAAAGGGACAGACTCAAAGGTCTGCACAGACTATTGCACACTACAGACTATTAAGACACCATCCCCTGATCTAAAACCTACATGAGGGCAAGGAAAAACTCAAATCCTCAACATGAGGAAAATGAAGAAACCTTGAGAAGGGATAATCTCAAAGGGCTGCACAGAACATAGACTATTGCAATGTACAGACTAGTATTACACCATCCCCTGATCTAAAACCTACATGAGGGTAAGGAAAAACTCAAAAACCTCAACATGAGGAAAATGAAGAGACCTTGAGAAAGGACAGTCTCAAAGGGCTGCACAGAACATAGACGATTGAAAACTACAGACTACTATGACAACATCCCCTGATCTAAAACCTACATAAGGGTATTAGTAATAATACGTTTTTGTCCGGAGAGCGGGTTTGGCAGTTTGGTTTAATTTTGTGGATCTCCTTTTCAAAAAAGAAAATATTTTGCTTCTGTGGTTCCTGACCCCTGCTCTACTGGGTGCATGGATGGATGGATGGATGGATGGATGGATGGATGAATTGATTGAAATGAATCTTCTCCTTAATTTATGGACAGATGGATGCATGGATGGAGGGATTTAAATGAATCTTCTACTTAATTGACAGACAGATGGATGGATGAATCAATGGATGAATGGATGGATGTGAATCTTCTATTAAATGGATGGATGGACGGACAAACAGAAACAGATGGATGGATTTAATTGAATCCTTTACCAAAGCGATGGATGGACAGACGGACAGCAAACCTTCCGACCCTGACTCCATCCTGTTCCGATTCCTGTCTGATTCCCGGCTCCGACCCATTTTCTGAACTTGACTACGTTTTTGCTCCCCCGTCCCGGCCACCGATCTGTTTTTCCCCACTCTCGACACTGCCATCGCTCGCCATGGATTTACCACTTCCACGTCTGAGCAACCTGCTCCCCACGAACAGCGATCTACGGATCGTGTATACTGTCCTTTCCCTTCTTCCTTTTCGACGTCATTCAATTTTTTCGCTAGTAATCAAGCTAAATCTTGGCCTCCTTTTTAGTTAGGTATCTAGTGTTAGGAATTTAATATTAAAAATGTATCGTTTTCCAAAGTTATCTGACTCCATTAACCAAACACAACCTGCATTCACCTAACAATGCACGCTCGTTTCTTGAAGGGAAAATATGGACAAGAGACTGGCATTTCTACACAGGGGCAGATTTAATTTCTTAAACAATTAAACTAAGTGAACTCCATCGAATTAGCCGAATCAGTGTCGCTTGAGACTCAGTCAAGCCTCCTCTCTCGTTTTTCTCTCTCGATCTTCTAATTTCTTCTCTCGACCCACGTCTCTCCGCCAGCTGGTGTGCCGGCTCCTCCCATGGGCGTGCCAGGAAAGCCCCCTCGCCTCGATGTCTGGAGAAACTCAAAACAACACCAAGCGTTTGTCAAAACAATGCCTGACGTCCTTCGTCAGAGCCCTGTGTGGACAGACTGAAGAGATCTTTTCTTCCTCATGCCATGAGGCTCTTTAACTCCATCCGGCGGAGTAAAGGCCCACACTAAACCACAGCCCGTACATTTACTACTTTTATTGCAGTGTGTATTTTATGTAGCACTATTTAAATACTCTATACAACACGTCACATTGGGTATTTGTATATTGTATTCCTTTTGCTTTATTATTGTATTGTTCTCAGCGAAGGGATGCTGCTGGAAATGTGAATTTCCCTGCGGGGATGAATAAAGTATCTATCTATCTATCTATCTATCTATCTGTTATCAAAATTCCCCAGCCAAAACATTCCGAATTTCGATCAGCGTGACCTTTCATTGAACTACAGCCTTCCTAGTGAAAATCTTCATTGCACTCCATAAATGTAACTTGTATTCAATCGTATAAAAGCTTTTATAGTCAAATGTATAAAATCCTTCAATAGATGGCTTTTTACTCTTTTAGCTGGCTATCTAGATACTTTTTTAGTTTTTACATGTTTACCTTTCTAGATTACTATCAACCTACCTTTTTTTTAGCTATTTAGTAAGCTATGTAGCTAGCTTTCTTAATTTTTTTGCACGCTTTATACCTAACATTTTATTTTTTTTCGCGAGTTACCAAGCTAAATTTTGACCTCCTTTTCAGCTAGCTATCTTGTTTTCTCATTAGCTTTACATCCGCTATTTGGATGGCTTTTTACTCTTTTATCTAGCTATCTATATCCCTTTCAGTTTTATACCTGTTTCATTTTCTAGCTAACCATCAAGTTACACTTTAGTTTGTTAGCAAGCAGGGTTGGGTAGGGTTACTTTAACTGTATTACTTTCAATTACTTTTGGATGACTCCAATACCAAAAATGCTAATAAAAGACAAAAGAAACTTAATATGAATAGCTGTCTTGCAATGGGGCGGCAGTGGCTCAGGAGGTTGAGCGCTCGTCTTGGGATCAAGAGATCGGAGTTCGAATCCCGGCTCCTCCGTCTTACTTGTCGAAGTGTCCTTGGGTAAGACACTGAACCCCTAATACCCCCCAATAAGCAGGTTAGCACTTACATGGCTGCACGGCCACTATTGGGAAATGTAGGGGCGGCAGTGGCTCAGGAGGTAGAGAGCTCTTCTTGGGATCAAGAGATCGCAGTTCGAATCCCGGCTCCTCCGTGTTACATGTCGAAGTGTCCTTGGGTAAGACACTGAACCCCTAATACCCCCAATAAGCAGGTTAGCGCCTTACATGGCTGCACGGCCGCTATTGGGAAATGTGAAGCACACTGTAAAGCGCTTTGGGAAGTCTTGACTCGAAAAGCGCGATATAAATGCAGATCATTTCATTTCAATACAATTATGACTCACAACACATGGTAAGCTTTCTCTCCTGGCTTTGATCTCTTTGATCTCCGGCAAAACAAACATAAAATGCGACAGAAACAAAATGAAAATAAATCCAAACAGCTTTCCAACATCATTTTTGCTGTTCCGTGTATTCCGTTACTCCCCAAGCCTGCACATAATTTAGTCATTTTATTCAGATTTAGTTTCTTTTGTCTTTTATTAGCATATTTGGTATTGGAGTAATCCAAAAGTAATTGAAAGTAATCCAGTTAAAGTAACCCTACCCAACCCTGTTAGCAAGCCATCTAGCTACGTTGCTACTTTGGAAATGTATATAAAACTGGGTGCCGTTTGCGCTATTTAGGAACCAAAATTAGCTCTTGCAAAAGGTTGGAGACCCCCTGATCTAGAGCATCCGTTCCAAGATCAAGTTCTTGCCCTCCCAGTTTGTTTAAAAAAAAGAGAACAGAAACCTTTTGGTTAAAAACATGAAGGCTGCCTCTTCCTTTCGTGCGAAGCGGCGCTTTTAGAGTGTCAGCCAGCTGCTGACTTTTTTGTGCCCGGGAACTCGATGGCGGCCAGATGGCGACACACAGAGACAGTAGAAAGCCCTCCGGCCACCGTTGGACCCCAACGCACCAGGCTTGCATTTCAAAGGGAAAGAAAGCGCTCGAGGCTAGAAATACAAACCAAATACGCGTAGCAGCAGGAACATACAGAGATCCTTTGGTTTTTGGTTCATAAAAGCCTCCGAAAGGGTTAAACTTACCTCGAGATGATGTCATAACCGACTGAAGGTAACAAAATAACGATAGATCTGCAAAAAATAACACACAGCTCATAATTGCTGTTGAAAAATTGGTTGCATTGTCATGATACAAAAGTGAAACGATTTAGAGAGCGGCTTGTGTTAGGAATTAAATTACAAAAAAATGTACTGTTTACCAAATTGTTCGAATTAGTTATCTGACTCCATTACCAAACACAACTCGCATTCACCTAACAATGCACGCTCGTTTCTTGATGGGAATATATGGGCAAGAGACCGGCATTTCCACACGGGGGTAGATTTAATTTCTTAAATAATTCAACTAAGTGAACTCCATCGAATTAGCCGAATTAGTGTCGCTCGAGTCTCCGTCAAGCCTCCTCTCTAGATCTTCCTCGATCTTCCTTTTTTTCTTCTACCAGCCCACGTTTTTTTCCGCAAGCTGGCGTGCCGGCTCCTCCCATGGGCGTGCCAGGAAAGCCCCCTCGCCTCGATGTCTGAAATGGTCAAAACATCCCCGAGCGTTTCCACGTCATCATAGCTTTGTTCTCCAAACATTGCCTGCCGTCCTCCGTCATCAGGGCCCCTCTGCGTCGTCAGGTGTGCTGATTATCTACTCCTGTAAACAACGTCTCCTACCAGGCCAGGGTGCCCTGAACTTTCACTGCTCATTGAACTTAAGCCTTCTCTGTGAAAATCTTTATTGGACTCCATAAATGTAACTTGTATTCAATCGTATAAAATCTTTCATAGTCAAATATATAAAATCCCTCAATGGCTATCTGTGTGTTAGGATCGAGGCTCCTCGACCCGAGCCAGGTCTCTGCGATGATTAAAATAAAAGAGTCCCAAATGTAGCAGCTTCCCACAAGTTATAGCTCCAGGTCATTTATTTCATGGTTAATGGATCTGGCGTTGCTGAAATTATCCCGTACCAGGACAGGAAACAGGAATGAGAACCCAATCGCGTAACGTTACTCACAATTTATTGGGGAGAAGACGAATGCGCGCACACTCGATCCAGGGATCGATGGTCGCGGAAGTAGATTGAAATCAAACAGTTCAGAGTGGTCAAAATCAAACAGATCGGGCCACGAATAAAACAGCGTCAAAACACAGGCAAATTCACAGGACTAGGCATATCACACAGAGTTTAGCAGAAGTTTCACAGACGCTCTGACACCAGGCAACTCACAAGATCGCGTTTAAGTAGTCCGGGAACAAGCTGTCTACTCATTTCAGCTGGTGTCAGTGGGCGGGGCCAATTGGGCGCCATGGAAACCGTGACAGAACCTGGTGCCACACGGCGGGGACCAATTGGGCGCCATGGCAACCATGACAGAAATACAGGCTAGACAGGGGTATCTTGTGATAGTTGTTAGCTTTGTGGTAAAAGTCGGCCGGACCTGCAGCCCCGCTATTCGTACATCCGACAGCGAGCGCTAAGCCACGCCCACCATAGTTAGGGTATCCGTGTATTACAAGTGGAGCAAATAGGGCGGCTGGAACAACAACAGCGAGCAACTCTTTAATCGATATTCCTGATAGCATAGTCGTATCATTTCTTCCTTCATATGAAAATTTATCTCAAAAGACAGTAGAAAATTATTATATACAGTTATATTCATGGCATCAAGGGGTCCTAAGACGCTAATAACTTTTAAGTGTGGATGCAAAATGTTGGTGATCTATGAGGAAGTCAGAAGCCCCGTACCAACGTCACTTAGAAATAGATTCAGATTTGTGAGGGATAATAGTATAAAGAGGATATACAATCCGTAATCCAGTATATCAAATGGTATAATATCAATTTGTTTTGAGTCTCTGGCGAGGAATATATGCAAATTACATAAGGAGTTTCATAAAATTGATACACTGGATCATAGATTGCATGTCCTTTTCATCCCATAATTAATAAATTATGCTTTCTTCACAAAATACCAACCTTGTTTTTGTTTTTGTCCTATGCTAACGAGGTATGCTAACGAGGGTGTAGTGATATACCCAAAGCGACCGCAGTAACTCACAAACTAAGCCAGTAAACGTAGACTGCTTTGGTTACCGTGGATATTTATCTAATACTGCAAAACACATACAATAAAGTTATCCAGTCGTTTTAAACAAATTAGACATTATATTTATACACAAAATCATTAAATACTGGGATCTACTAGATACGCTCATTTCCGACTACAAAGTTACTGAACCGTCCTGTTATGGTGCAGATCCTACCTCTCAGATAGGACGCACTGTGTTAAAAATGGTGAAATGACATTCGAGCCCTTTAGTGTGACCTGTGGTGTTCCGCAGGGTTCAGTACTTGGCCCCCTTCTAGGTGATATTATTCGCAAGTATAATATCAGTTTCCATTGCTACGCAGATGACACTCAACTATATCTTCCGATGGAGGAATCTGCCCCACTAAACTGTGGAAAGTTGGAGGGCTGCCTCACTGAGATGCGTCTTAACTCTGAAAAGACCGAAATGTTAATTATTGGTCCATCTAAATGCCGTGACTTGTTCTCAAAAACTGCTCTGAACATTGACAAATGTAATATCACCCAGAGTGACTCAGTCAAACATTTATGTGTCATATTTGACCCCGATCTGTCCTTTCAAAACACACGATAAGAATATTACTAGAACAGCTTTTTTCCATCTTCGCAACATTGCTAAAATTCGCCCTATGATGTCTCAGTCGGATCCGGGGATTATAATTCATGCGTTTGCTCCCGTCTCGATTACTGTAATGCACTACTGTCCGGTCCCCCGAAGTCCAAAATCAAGAGCCTTCAGCTAGCACAAAATGCTGCAGCGAGGCTTTTAACTAAGACAAGAAAGTTTGATCACATTACCCCGATTTTAGATAACCTGGATTGTCTTCCTGTTAGCTCAAGATGTGATTTCAAGGTTGTGTTGGTAGTATACAAAATAATGCATGGACTTGCTCCCTCATATCTTTCAGATTTAATATCCCCCTGTGTTCCGGTCCAGAGCCCTCGCTCTGAAAACGCTGGTCTACTAGTGATCCCAAGAGCCAAGAAGAGATCTGCAGGTTCGAGAGCGTTCTCCTTTGGGGCCTCGGTGCTGTAGAATGCCCTTCCCCCTGAGATTCGATCTGCAACCTCAGTTGAAATGTTTAAATCTAAGCTTAAAACACACTTCTATTCTATAGCATATGAATAACCTATATTTTATGTTGATAATGTGTGTATTATTTGCCCTCATGTAGGTTTTAGATGAGGGGATGGTGTCATAATAGTCTGTAGTTTGCAATAGTCTTTGATCTGTGCAGCCCTTTGAGACTCTTTGTGATTAAGGGCGTCACAAATAAACATGACTTGACTTGACATCATATCAAACAAGGTCAATGGCCAGAAGCTCACGATTACCATAATCTCTCACTGAATAACCGACCCAACAGCAGCGTAAACTTCAATTTAATACAAATAAAACACTTACTCGAGAACAAATAACTTTGTTCCAGTTCCCATCAATCGTCTGCATGCGATCATGAGGCCGCTGGCATGCCTTTATCCATCTCGAACATTTCTCTGATTCGGTTTTTGGCTGAGGAAATGGGACAACCCTCACCTCTTCCAGTTGTTCTGGATACCTCTGATCTAGATTACAAGCGCCCCAGCCATATCTTCGAATCATTTTGATAGAAAACCCTGTACAAGCATGTGGATCACATGTGCATAGTTTGTGGTACAAAGATCGGCAGTCACGGGCTGTTGTCTGCCTCACGTTCTGATTGGCTGAAAACAAGCGCCGTCGGATGTATGAATTGGTTTCCCTCCCGAGTCGCTTCGAGAACCCGATAATAATCCACGAAGCACCTGCTGATGATCACAATTTTGTTGCGCTCTTCTGACTTTCTGAGTCAGATTTAATTGAGGAATGTATTTTCAGTTTAACAAGCTGCTAAAAACTAGTGGTGGCTATCCTTTGTTTTGATGTAGACTGCGCGTGCCAAACCCAGCTGTTTGATTGACAGCATACACCAGCCTATCACAGTCGTGCATGCAAACAGCCACGCCCGCCCCATATACACACACACACATAATCGGCCTGTGCAGCACTGTGTTCTCTCAGACCACAATAAAAGATAACGTTGATTTCAATTACAAGAAAGACAATACAATTAAAAATCTACCAAGGTGTGAACCAGTGATAACAGAAGCGCGAAGTCGCAAGGGTTTCCTACTCCTCCATAAATTTCTGCGGATTGAACGAAGTACCGTACTCGTGTCCTACACTCCTAAAGTGCGCTCCGTTTCTGCTTCCTTTGTGTTTACAAAATCTGCACATAGGTGAGACTTACACTTCAAATGGATGGATACAATTGTGACATTTTCACCATAGGGTTGGAAAATAAAACATCCAATTGCCAGGGGAATCAACCAATACTGCAAGTAAATCGGAGTTTGCATGTATCATTCGTCTTTGTACTACAAGTCCCACTGTGCTTTGCGGTATCAAGCTGTCACATGCAATCAGATTCCTTGAATGCATGGGTGTACTGTAATCCTTTGTTTATTGCTATTAATGGGGACCAGACACCCCCAGATATACACATTGAACTTGAGCTTGAACTGGACTTTCATTCCCATGGCATTTTCTTCTTTTTGCAAGTCCAAAATTTCTGAATTGATATTCCTTAAAACTTTAAAAAAAACAAAAGTACATTTATACTTGAAAATAACGTGTTCAACGCTTTGTTTTGTAATGCGATGACTCTGAACCGTGAGGTGGATGCACTGACCAATTGGCTCTCATTGAGTTTTTTCTTACTTTTATTAATTACCGTAAATTTCGTACTATAGAGCGCACCTGATTATAAGCCGCACCCACCACATTTTAAGACGACAACCGCTTTTGTACTCACACAACCCGCCCCTGTATATAAGCCGCATGCGCCCACATTAAAACATGTAACACAATCACAAAATTAACCCAAACCCTACTTTGAGTCCCGCGATTTTAAAGTTCATTAACCACAGCCGGCAATATGGAAAATGATACCGGTAGTTAAGATTTGATGCAGACCTGCAGAGTCCGGGTCCTGTTAAAAGTAATCCAATGAAAAAAAGTGTATATTTCTAAAGGTAAGGGTGGGAAAATATACATATCCACTATTGTCTGCCATGTCCACAAACACTCACCTTTACCGGTCCCCACTTCCCATCATCCCCCGCGTCTGTTACGCCCCTTCTTTTTAATTGGTCAGTGCAAGACTTATCAGAATAAGTGTCCAAAATAAATGCATTACAAAAATATACATTTGCAAATACATATTATACATGGTTATACATATTTACAAAGAAAGACGGTACACCGAGCGAGCTTTCATCCCAAACCGTGCCTGGGAAGGGTAGCAAAACGCTACTAGCAACACGCTCGCAATGCAGTTAACGGGTCTGTTAAATAAAACATACCGTACGCTAGCAACACGCTTGCAAGATAAAGTTTGCGTGCAATAGCTCTGTTTCCTTCTTTGTCGGACTGCTCGATTGCGTTTAGCTTGTAAGCTGCGGCTGTTAGAAAAATGACATAAATTGGCCGCATCACTAAATAAGCCGCAGGGTTGAATGATTGGGAAAAAAGTAGCGGCTTATAGTCCGGAATTTACGGTATACAGTCTGAACCGTACTATAAACCAACCCTTTCGTGTCATGCGCGACTGCTTTAACACCCCCCAAAAAATTTTCCACAAAAACGAGATCAACAAAGCGCTGTCCACAGCGCTGGTCGAGCGGTTCGCCTCTCCGAACTTAAACGTTTCCACATTGGGGGAAATTCGGACAACTCGTGCACAATTAACTACTTTGAAGAGTTAATGTTCCTTGGCACGACAACACCAAGCGAATAAAATGGCTTCATTCTTTGCCCGCAGATTTCGATGTGACTTGCGGGTGATTCATTGACTTATTGCCACAATTTTGGCAGCGCTTATACAATCATTTGAGAATGTTCCACACGTCACAGTGAAATGACATTGGGCGTTGACAAAAACTAAGAAATGCTACCCCAAATGGGGGAGGGGGGCAAATCCTTGGAGCATTGGGTTACAAAATTTAGCCCAGGGGCCGATCCTGGACACCTATACTATTATTTTCCATTTATGAACAAAAGTACATGGTATATTCCTTTTTATATTTGATTAGAAAAATATAAATATAAACATATATATAAATACCGTATTTTCCGTCTTGGGATTCAAGAAATGCCAACCATTCCTTAATATCTATTTTCTTTTTCGCTCGCAACTTTACTGTGCATATGACAATAAACACTTGGAATTGGAGTTCAGTCTGAAACAAGATACAGGGACAATATAAAATCCGGAGTAGCTCACCGAAGTTGTTGTGTTCATAATAATATGCAGCCAATGTCCTCTTATATCCGTGAGGGTAGTAAATCCAGGAGAATACAATATTTACAAATACAGAATAGAAAAAAATGCTTTCTCTATGCCGTCAGCCACATGCTATACACATTCATCTTTTTCGGCCAATTGCGGCTTTGTTTGCCGTTCAAGCCAATGGCAGCCTGTAAATGATAAAAAGGATCCGCCCTTGACCTCCGAATAACTTTAGCCAAAAGTGATCGATTCAAATGATGATTGACACATTGGTTAGCCAATAAAACGCCGGTAAATAAATCCCAGCATACACCGCATACTACTTGGCGTTCGGGGTAAAATCGAGTCGGCGACTGCAAGTTAGTTGGAAAACTTTGCAATTTTAAAATTGATCCATAAATAAGGCGCACTGTATTATAAGGCGCAGGGTCAGCTTTTGAAAAAAATAAAGGCTTTTAGGTGCGCCTTATAGTGCGGAAAATACGGTATACATTTTAGGTCCCATCAAATTTGGTTTGAAACACTCACAATTGAAGAAAATGTCCCTGTTTTAAGCATTAAATTTGATATTTAGTTTAGTAGTATTACTTTAGTCATATTTTTGTTTATATTTATGTAGTAATTTTGTATTATTGCTGTACTTCTCCTTTTGTAGTATTTTTGTCATAATTCCTTTGTAGTAATTTTGTACCTTATGAGTGTGTGGTATCTTATGAGTAGCATTTCTGTATTTTTTGTAGTATTATCGTAGTTTTATTTCCGTAGTATTATTGTAGTTTTTACCCATTTTGGAGGATATCTGTTGCATTTTTCTAGTATTTTTGTACTATTTTCTGAGAAGTATTTTTGTGGTATTACTGTAGTTTGTATTTTTGTACTACAGTATTTATGTATCATTTAGGACTATATAATACAGTACTCAGGTTAGCCTGGTATGCGCATAATGCATAATTAAAACAAGGGTAAGACAGGCAAACCCAACCAAGCTACCGGGATATACAGGTATTCTTCCTGTTCAGTCAATCAGCGCTGTCCTGATTTGAAAAGGACTACATCTCATTTTATTGTGATTTAGTGCGTATTATTGCCTTTTATAGATAGATAGATAGATAGATAGATAGATAGATAGATAGATAGATAGATAGATAGATAGATAGATAGATAGATAGATAGATAGATAGATAGATAGATAGATAGATAGATAGATAGATAGAGAGATAGAGAGATAGAGAGATAGAGAGATAGATAGATAGCCTGTAGTAATGGGTCGGTTGGGTCCTGGACAGACAGACACTTTACTCCAGAAATGCAATACTCCAATCGAATTGATACATGCATCCAAATATAGTCTCTGATGATAATTTCATAGTTAATAGCAACAGTTTAGATGGGTTGCTAGCTAACTGCTAAAAATGTACAGTACAGCCGCTGCCCAACTTACGAAAGATCGTTCGCAAGTTGGATTTGTTCGTAAGTTGCTTCAGGTTTATAACGAATCAGGATATAGAAAATTAACAGGATAAACTAGACAGAAAACTGGAGAAATTAATTTGTAAAAACGTCACAACATTCTGAGAACAGGGAGCCTGATGTGCTTACCTTTGGCGCAGACTGAGTAGGGCAAGAGATGGGAGGGAGTGCTTGCACTTTTTGCATAACTCCACCCATCCCTCCCACTCACCCAATCAAATAACTAAGTTCTCTTCCGGTGTTTTGGCGTATTTACAATTTGTTCCGCGGATTCATCAAAAAGTATCTGAACGAGGATTATATAATGAGCTTTTATATAAAGTATTCTTTAGCGTTGTACAGCCAAAACGAGTTTTATTTTGTGTGGCACTGTCAGAGATTGACATTATTAAGACTATTTGGTGGCTATATTTCCGTCCTGGATGAAGTCCAAACAGAGAGAGCGAGTGGTTTATTTTGCGTCAGAGAAATCAGTACACACAAGAACATGACTTCAAAATAAAAGAATACAAGATTGATAAACGTACAAGAGATATAATTACACTCATTGTTGAAACGTTACTTTATGTGTGTGTGTGTGTGTATGAGAAACATTGTTTTTATATTTAGTAATATAAAAACAAGCTAATTACCTTGAGACAGAAATTTAAGAGATTTAGATTGAAAACCTGACAGGCACCTTGACTGTAAAACGTAGTGAAAACATGCCCTATATACTCTGAAAAGTACTGCTCTGTGATTCAGTTTTGGTATGGCTTTGAACAGGATTGACGGCTCAAGTTTTGAACAAGATGGAGAACGGGTCATAAATAACAATGATGTAAAATGGTCTTGCGGGCCGGATATGATCACTCAGGGAGTTTGACACATGTGTCCGACACAATAGTCGAAAAAAACCCTGACCCTGAGGTTTTATAGTCTAGTTTTGCGAGTACATGGGTTCCAGTGTCCCAGCTTGGGTCGGAATGAGTCACCCTTTAGTAACCCCGCCCTACGTGGGCGTCAAAATTGGCAAGGCACGGCCAGTATTTGGCCTGTCCCATAAAGAAGTCCTCATATAACTGGCTCCTTTGTTCCCAAATGTCACTTCTCTTCAAAAGGAAGACGAGACGTCTCATCTATGTCTCACTCGTTCTTTCTCAAGACCTCGTTCTTTATTATACTCTGACAATAATGGCCTTAAAAATATTGAGTGTTCGTTCATGACGTGAGCATCAAAGGCCAAGGAACAGACTCTCTGCAAGTCTACGATTTTTCTTTTTAAGGAGAATAAAAAACTACTATGACAGACTTTCACCTACGGTATCAGTGTTCATTTTACCTCTGAAAAGTGATGGGTCCCAGGGACTGGCATGTTCAAGAATCTATGGGTCCCAACAGAGATCTATGGGTCCCCAAAATGTAGCGTTGTTGCGGTTGAAATTGTAAATCGGCGACAAATATAACATATAAATCTATATATTCATTCAGTTTTAATCATCAGAGTTTATTGGTAATACAAAGCAGTTATAATTTCAGATTTTTCAGTTCACAATATTGTACACTATAGAAAATAATTTTGCTGAAATATTTATATATTCTTGCAGTTTTAATCATCACAGTTAATTGGTAATACAAAGCAGTTATCACTTCAGATTTTTCAGTTCATATAGTCTTTGTGGTTTGCTGTCCCGCCATAGTTGTAATGCCTTCTCAAAGTCCAATCCATTATCATCCTCGTCATAGCGTCACCAGGAATATAATTGAGTCCATTTTGGCAGAAAAGTCCTTTTCTTGCTAGGAGTATTCTTTTGTTTATTTTCTTTCGTCGAATCGTTCGCTTTAAAACACGTGTTTTCCTTGCCTTCGCGGTCTTCTGAAGAATTTCTGCGCCATTTTTTCGTGCCGGAATTTTTGCCGTTGTTACCACTTTCTGTGTTATGTTTCGACATATCTACCAATTTTTGGTTGATTTGCACCTAATACCAACTGTTTTTTCGGAGGCATTCTTCTCTTTCACTCGACAACCGCCACAACAATGACGTCATCTCGAAGCAACGAGATCTTGTTTGCCGAGATCGGCGCGAGACCAAAACAACAATGGCAGATGGCGGATCTGCCTGACGAAAAGTTTGGACTGCGGTAAATTGTTGTTTAAAAAAAAGTAATTGGATAATAATGACAATTTTGTGTCAAAAAAGTTGTGTCCCGGGGACGCACGTTGATTTGACCCAATGCGTTCCTAGCAAAAATGATGCGGGGACGCGGGCAAACGAGAACACTGCTGTATATACCTGCATATCGTTGGATTTTTAGAGAAAGCTGGACCCATGTGGGGGAGGCAGGAATTAGAGGTAGGGGTTCTCAATTCGATGTATGGTATTTATTAACAATATAAGGCATTAAGTGGCTAAAACAAACATAGGTACACAAAAGAAGGACATGTCCAAGCCAGAAACAAAGATCAAAACTGGAACTAGAAAATACATGGAGCAAAGTAACAAACAAAACCAGAAACAAACACAGACAAACCTGCCCTGGCAGTGGAAGTAAAAATGACACAATGACCCGACCACGTGTAGTAATCAAAATGTCCTTTCAGGTGTGTGATAATTGGACACACATTTGCCCAGTTCAAACCCTGGTTGGGGCCTTCTGGTGGCAGGGGGTATTTCAGACCCTAACACATTTACCGTATTTATTCATGTATGATGCACTTTTTTTAAACCTAAAATACAGCTTAGGTGTGCTTGCTACACAATGTTTTGGCATATTATGTCAAATATCACTGACCACAATCACAAAACACTGGATACAGCAGGAATCAAACCCACAACCGAATTGGCGATAGCGCTGAATCCTAACCACTAGACCACTAGTGATATAGATGACATACGAAAAGGCAATTGATTTCATTTCATAATCACACTATTTTCACAATACGAGAGACGAATGCTAGTGAATGAAAAAAATAGAATGTCATCCTGAAAGAACGCTCAAAAGCACGACGAGGGAAAACATTTTAAGGGACGTTAATACATTCTAAATTCTATGTTGTTTATATATTGTGTTTATAGTTGCCAATAATTTATTTTAATAGTGGCCTGCATGCATTCAACACTTACCCTACTGTACCTAGTTTTCAGCTGAGAAAAGGTGAAAATAGGCACTCTTACCCCATTTTCATAATCATATTTTACAAAAATATCTTTCTTCCACTCGATCGTAGTTATAGCTGTTCTCCACTTTTCCTGACCACTGATTTTCTTGGACCCATTACTACAGGCTATCTATTTATCTATAAAAGGCAATAATACGCACTAGATCACAATAAAATGAGATGTATTCCTTTTCAAATCAGGACAGCGCTGATTGACTGAACAGGAAGTATATATCCAAGTGGCTTGGTTGGGTTTGCCTGTCTTACACTCACTTGTGTAAATTACCTCAGGCAAACCTGAGTACTGTATTATATAGTTCTAAATGATACAAAAATAGTACAAAAATACAAACTACAGAAATACCACAAAAATACAATAATTATACTCAGAAAATAGTACAAAAATACTAGAAAAATACAACAGATATCCTGCAAAATGACTACTAAGACAATAGTACAAAAATACTACAGAAATAATACTACAATAATACTACAAAAATACAGAAATAATACTAATAAAATAATACAAAATTACTACAAAGGAAATCCGACAAAAATACTACAAAAGGAGAACTCCAGCAATACTTCATAAACACTACAAAAGATATCTATTTATCTATCTATCTAATCTGAATCGTTTAAATACCTCGAGTCAAAAGAATGACTCTGTATACACTGTGAGCGGCACAGTGGTTGGGTGGTTAGTACGGAGCCCCATGGTGCAGTGGTCCACTGTCCAATTCCAGCTACTGTTTTCTCCCAAAAACATGTATGTCAGGTTAATTCGCTGGTCCAAATTGCCCTTAGGCATGAATGGGCGAGTGAATTCTATGTCTCTGCGACTCTAGTCAGAATACGTGGCACATAAGATGGATGTACACACTCTACATGCCATTTGCAAGTATTCCGATTGCAAGAGCGAAGCGGGAGCAGAATACACGAGTCCGCATTTCACTTGACATAAAATAAAGGATGATTTTGTTCATTAAAAGTGAGCTCCAATCCTGCTTCTCGTGTTTACATGTTGTCCTCGTACCTTGTTAGCCAAAAGAATAGATTTACACTATATATGGATGGATACAACTATTACATCCACTACATATAGATGGATACACCTGTTATTTTTGTCGTGGGGCAGGAAATCGAACAAAAAAGTCCTGGAGAAATCAATCAATAAACATTATGTCTTTTTTTTAGCGAGTGTCATCAATCTATGTGCTTGGTTCAAGATGGCGGCGCGTCTACTAGACGCTGCGGCTCGAGCTCCAGTTCGTCTTTTGTTTTTCAGTGTCCCCTGATCCCTCTTATTTTCCCTTCGACTCCCTTCACACTTACAATAATATCCATTACATCCCGAGGGATATACAGAGACCACCGGATCTCCCTGGAAGATTTGCCGCCTGCCGACAATGACAACGACGGAGCAAAGGCTGAGCTAAGCTGAGAAGGCGACCACACAGACCAGCGCTCCCAAGCATGTTCAACCAACGCCAGATCCATCGTCCACAATGAGTGAATTGAGCTGCGGATCGCCACCAACAACGTCCGGAATTGAAGGACCTTTTTTTTTTTGCCATTACGGAGTCTTGGCTTTCCCGACGCCGCACTACATCACCGGCTCGAACGAGACGAGAACTCCGGTAAAAACAGGGGTTGGAGACTACGCGCTACAATAATAGTCGAACCATTGATACACAATTCTCACTCGATATGGAGTTTCTAGCTATGTACCGGGAGAGTTAACTGTGGTCTTTGTGTTTGCTGTATACTTTCCACCGCTAACAGTTTCACCAGATGCTAACGTTAGCATAGCGCTATATCTCCTGCCCGCTGCTAAACATCAGCTTGCACTACCGCAACGGAGCTTTATCGTCGACGGCGACTTTAATCGGGCATGTTTATTGACTGTACTCCCAAATCCTTTCAATTGTGGACTCCCAAATCTACTAATTGTGGACTGAGCAATTCGGAAAACGCTGGACTGAGCAATTCGGAAAAACGCTGGACTGTGTAAGATCAAACATTCGGGAACTCTGTTTGACCCTCACAACAACACCCCCACCCCCCTCCACTATCAAACATAAGGGAGTTCACTAACCCAAAAGTTGCAATCCAGGGTTGGGTAGGGTTACTTTAACTTGATTACTTTCATTTACTTTTGGATTACTCCAATACCAAATATGCCGATTAAAGACAAAAGACACTCAATATGAATAAAATGACTACATTTTGTGCAGGCTTGGGGAGTAACGGAATACATGGAACGGCAAAAATGATGTTTGGAATATTTTCATTTTGTTTCTGTCGCATTTTATGTTCGTTTTGCCGGAGATCAAAAAGATCAAAGCCAGGAGAGAGAGCTTACCACGTGTTGTGAGTCATCATTTTATTCATATTTAGTTTCTTTTGTCTTTTATTAGCATATTTGGTATTGGAGTAATCCAAAAGTAATTGCAAGTAATCGAGTTAACGTAACCCTACCCAACCCTGTCAAAGTCTGATAAAAACTTTAATCGGATTACGGTGCGACTGCCTTGACACAATGGGAATACTAGCATATTCTATTCCCAATTCGATTATTCCCTGCATGTAAAAACACCTTATATTTAAAGGACACCTATATTTTGATTCCTCTCCACACTATAGTTCCATTATAACGTATATTTGAGGCATAGGAGATGTTTTTCTATAAAAAAAACAAGATATTTCAGGAGAGACGATTCTCACCCAGACAAAGGCAAAGCAATCGATTGTGTTCTGCGTCGGACACAGGATGCGTCCAAAGATCAGATATGTAATCGGAACTTTAAGCTGATTTAAACTGTAACCGTAACAAATACCTAAGGATAACAAGGATGGTATATGTATACACAAACAGATAACTTACTGGTGTACAAATATTTAGATCAGAAGATTGGAGATTCCTGTCGTGTCCAGCATGGTCGCCGTGGCGACCGGCTGGCCCCGCCCCCTGGGCACGGCTGCAGTAGATCAGCTAATTTGCGTATGTGCTACTTAAGGGTGGGTTGTGGGTTTTGCGGGTGCTGGCTCATTGCATTTTCTGTCTGCATTTCCCGTTCTGTTTTGCTCTGTCCTGTTTTGTTTGAGTCGGAAGAAACCTGTGTTTGCACGTTTTTTTTTGTTAAAGCCTGTTTGTTCTGTCTTGTCCCTGAGTTTTGGACGACTTTTATTTTGGTAAATAAAAGTTTTGATCGTCAACGCAATTGAGTTCTCCCTTCCTGCCTCCTGCCTCCGTTCTGGTCCGGTCTCCACCAAGTGACAATTCCATTGGAATGCTAAAAAAAAAAAATCGATTAGTCACCAGACATAGTTCTATCTATTCTATTTACCTTGGTCATATCCCTCGAGAGGGGTGACCGACAGCAAGACAAACACATACAATAACAAAGAAAAAAATAGCAAAAAAACACACACAAACATTTTTGGACCATGGCCAACCCAAATGCCCAAACACCCAAACAAGTTAGGCACCTCGGCACCCAAGTTGGTCATGCTTTCGTCCCTCCAGATGAAACGAGACACATGAAAGCGGCCGTGTCACTCGGGTCAGGGTGACACAACACACTCATCTGTTCAATAGCAGCGCCCGACAGCTTTCACTGGTTTACCCCTGCCGCATCATAGCTTCCACTATATTTAGACCTCTTTCCTGCAGTGCACTCATAACACCATTTTGTCCTGTGGTGAGGGGCCCTCTCCCCCTGGGAGGTGTGAGAATTCTCCCACCGTGGTCCACTGCGTGTTGTAAGAGGCGACTAAAGTGGAGGGAGCGAGGGGACCAGGGATTCTCCCCTCTCTATTTCTACTCCCTAAGAGACGTCGAGGCAAAGAAAGCAGGGCGGGAGACCAAAAGGTCTCGCAAGCCCTAGTTATAGGGTCACTAAAAGTGAGAGGATGTGGAAGTAAAGCGACTGAGTGGAAGAAAGAGGAGATCGGAAGAATGAGGCACGGCGTCTTATCTGAAATATTTAAAATTAATTTAGAACTCCAGTCTCCTTTTTTAAAGCTAAAATTAGCATGTGGTAAAATCGGTCATTCATTTGTTCCGATATTTGTTCTGATTTCATTTTAACCTGTGTTTTAAGATTCAATACAAATTTTTGTTGTTTCTCAACAAAACTGGCTTGCACTTAAAATAAGCCAAAATATCCACAATTATTTTACCATCTTCTAACTATTTTTTTGTAGCTAAGCTAAAAAAAACAGCAGATGTATGTGCAAGATTTCTACCTTCTCTCATTTGAATGATCATTCTTGCAGTACAATCTTAAACAGTTCAGTGAAACAAAAAGAGTAATTCAATATAGTGTACTACCTCATGAGTAGATGAGTATATAAAAGAAAATGGAAAAAGTAAACTGCTGCCACCTACTGATACGGAGTACTTAGTTGGCTGATCACTAGAAGAAAGCAACACTATTGAGCACTACACACTGGACAAGGTATTGCGGCACATTATCGTGCCCCGGCACACTGGTTGAAAAACCCTGGTCCGGATACATCACACAATCAATAATATTAAGCATTTAGCTAGCTATATAGCACACGGTTCAACAATCCCTTGACCACCCGGGTCGTAGGGTGACCTATCCCTGTGGTGTGTCTTGGGCAAGTACAGCCTGTCGGTGCCCATCCCTCACCAGGTCGTTTTTCTGGGTAGGGGTTTGCTCCCAAACATGACACAGATAGTACTGGCTCCCATGGATACCGGTAGCAGGAGAAGCCTGATCTGACTCAGATCCAGCACCTTCATCATCCGGTCGCTTTTGTTTTTGGTTGTAAAGTGTCAACCTGTCATGATTACTGATGCGAGGCACCTGAGCCTGCTCCTTTGGTGCCTAGGACGCTGATTGGCCCCCTGTCACTTTTTATAACCCCATCTTCCTGTCACTGGTTGTCGGTCCGTCTGCGAACCTCAGCTTACGCTAGGCAAGCTTTTCGACCCTGACTCTCTCCTGTTATGACTCCCGTCTGTTTCCTGGCTCAGACTCCTTTTCTAATCTCGACTACGATTTTGCTCCCCTGTCCCGGCTACTGATCTGTTTTTTCCTGCTCTCGACACCGCCATCGCTCGCCACGGTAATACCACTTCCAGCTGCATCTTGTTGACAGATTGGCTCCTTGTCAGTATTTAAACTCTGTCCTGTCAGTCCCCTTTTGTCGGTCCGTCTGCGAACCTCAGCTTACGCTAGGCAAGCTTTTTGACCCTGACTCTCTCCAGTTCTGATTCCCGTCTGTTTCCTGGCTCCGACTCCTTTTCTAATCTTGACTACTGACTACTTTGCTACTGATGTGTTTTTTCCCGCTCTCGACAGCGCCATCGCTCGCCACGGTAATACCACTTCCAGCTGCATCTTGTTGACAGATTGGCTCCTTGTCAATATTTAAACTCTGTCCTGTCAGTCCCCTTTTGTCGGTCCGTCTGCGAACCTCAGCTTACGCTAGGCACGCTTTTCGACCCTGACTCTCTCCTGTTATGACTCACACCTGTTTCCTGGCTCCGACTCCTTTTCTGATCTCGACTACGATTTTGCTCCCCTGTCCCGGCTACTGATCTGTTTTTTCCCGCTCTCGACACCGCAATCGCTCGCCACGGTAATACCACTTCCAGCTGCATCTTGTTGACAGATTGGCTCCTTGTCAGTATTTAAACTCTGTCCTGTCAGTCCACTTTTGTCGGTCCGTCTGCGAACCTCAGCTTACGCTAGGCACGCTTTTCGACCCTGACTCTCTCCTGTTATGACTCACACCTGTTTCCTGGCTCCGACTCCTTTTCTGATCTCGACTACGATTTTGCTCCCCTGTCCCGGCTACTGATCTGTTTTTTCCCGCTCTCGACACCGCCATCGCTCGCCACGGTAATACCACTTCCAGCTGCATCTTGTTGACAGATTGGCTCCTTGTCAGTATTTAAACTCTGTCCTGTCAGTCCCCTTTTGTCGGTCCGTCTTTGAACATAAGCTTACGCTAGGCAAGCTTTTCGACCCCGACTCTCTCCTGTTATGACTCCCGTCTGTTTCCTGGCTCCGACTCCTTTTCTAATCTTGACTACTGACTACTTTGCTACTGATGTGTTTTTTCCCGCTCTCGACAGCGCCATCGCTCGCCACGGTAATACCACTTCCAGCTGCATCTTGTTGACAGATTGGCTCCTTGTCAGTATTTAAACTCTGTCCTGTCAGTCCCCTTTTGTCGGTCCGTCTGCGAACCTCAGCTTACGCTAGGCAAGCTTTTTGACCCTGACTCTCTCCTGTTATGACTCCCGTCTGTTTCCTGGCTCCGACTCCTTTTCTAATCTCGACTACGATTTTGCTACTGATCTGTTATTTCCCGCTCTGGACATCGCTCGCCACGGAAATACCACTTACGCGTCTGAGCAACCTGCTCCCCGCAACCAGCGATCTCCGGATCGTGTTTACTATCCTTTCCCTTCTTCCCAAAAAAACTACGAGAAGTGCTCGCAAGTGGGTCCTGTCTCTGTTCTGGTCCTGACACAACCCGCGTTTGCCTGCGACAACACAGTACTGATACTAGATAAATCCCAATATACCTTGCATCAGACTATCAAAATAAGAACAGTTTGTTTTCGTTTCTATGACCAAGCTAAGTACCTCGTTTGTTCCCAAACCTCACCTGAAAATGGTATGAGCCATTCTTCTATAATGGGACCACACAACACAATGGGCAAACTGCCAAACCCCATAAGAGTTTTATTGTAGTGCTCCTTTCTTTTGTGCGGTTACACTTAACTCCTGCTGAAAGCAGATATTTCAGCAGACGGTTGGGCGCAGTAAACACTAGAGAAGGTAGCAAAAATGTATCTTCGTCTTGCTAACACTGGAAAAAATACTGGACTATGTGTAATGTAAGATCAAACATCAAACATTCCGGTTGTATCCACCAACTCTGTTTGTCCCTCACCCCAACTGAGCGATGGCGGTGACGAGAGCGGAAAAAACCGGGTCAGTAGCCGGGGTGGAAGAGCAAAAACGTGGTCGATATCAGAAAATGGGTCGTTAATTGGGCCGGAGAACAGACGTGGTTGAGATCAAAGAGATTGTAGCGGGAGAAAAACAGGAGCAAAAACACAGGACAGGCGAAAGTGGGCTTGCCAAGAAAAACGGAGATTCGAAGATGGACCAACAAAAGGGGACTGACTGGACAGAGTTTAAATACTGACAGGGAGCCAATCTGTCAACAAGCTCCAGCTGGCACCACCCGGGCGGGGCCATTGGGGCGCCTTGGCAGCCGTGACACACGGGCGGGGTCAATTGGGCGCCATGGCAACCGTAAAAAATAGACTATCGTCGGAGAATGCCTCATTTAGTTTCGATGGGACTCTCATTGTCTTTGAGCTAACGCTACGGGTGGGCGATATGGCAAAAATATCATATCGTGACTTTTTTTCAAAAATCTTTTGAGCCTAATTAGCACATTGGTTATCATTTTCTTTTCATGCTTTACAAACGTAAAAAGGATCTATGTATCTTGTCCAGGGTGCCATTTTATAATGTAGAAATCTTAATCAAAATTTGCATAATTTAGCACCATACTGGATACAACAGCAAGATACCGGACAGGACTGGACAGACGGGATCAATACTGGATAATGGTTACATGAGCAAGATACCGGACAGGACGGATGGGATCAATACCGGACAGGATGGGACAGACGGGATCGATACCGGATACTGGAGACTGGAGCAAGATACCGGACAGGACAAGACAGGCAGGATCGATACCGGATTCTGGAGCCTGGAGCAAGATACCAGACAGTACGAGAACGGGATCGATAGCGGATACTGGAGACTGAAACAAGATACCAGACAGGACGAGACAGGCGGGATCGATACCAGATACTGGAGACTTGAGCAAGATACCAAACAGGACGAGACAAGCAGGTTCGATACCGGATACAGGATACACGAGCAGGATACCAGACAGAGTCAAAACACAAGTGCAGAGGTTCTTTGATGGACTGACCAGGGGTGAATGAGAGCACTGAGTTTAAATAGGAGGAAAGCCAATCAGGCAACGAACAGCAGCCTGCGCCAAACGGGCGGGCCTAAGTGAGGGCAATGGGCAACCGTGACAGACGATAAAGATGATTCTATTCTTATTTTTTTTTGTAGCCATAACTAGAGAAGGAAACAGAGGAAAAACAGTCGAAGATGCCTGACTCACATGACTCAGTGATCATTACTGACAGGGATCAGCAGTGGAAGATAAATGGTCGTTAAGTGCTAAAAGCACCATTGGCACAAGCTACCTTCGCAAAATGGTCATTTGGGCTTCCGTAGTAGTAAGATGGCAGCCAAACATGTCAGCTTCTTCTCTCAAATTAAGTAATATAATTACACACTTATTACCCGACGAGTCAATAAAGGGACATTGTGTAGTATTTAGTGCCTCCTAGGGTTGAAATGAACATTCATTCAGGAAAAATGTCACAAGCCAGAAACGGAGACAGGACCCAATAGCGTTCGTATAAGTATTATTGAAAAAGAAAGCAGTGCTTGCTTCCACGATCCGATGATCGTCGGACACGTTTAGCTGATGGCAGGAACGCAGAAGTGGCACTTCCGTGTCGAGCGGGAATAGTCGTGGGTGGCAGGAAAGCTGTTGGTAGCCGGGACAGGGGAGCAAGGGCGGTAATCGAATCCAGAAAAAAGGTCGGCAACAAGTATCAGGCAGGAAACAGGGCAAAACAGGTCGATGGCCGGGACAGAAGAGCAGGGCAGAAACGGGTCCAGAAACAGGTCGGCAACAGGTAATCAGGCAGGAGAAAACAGAGCAGGAGATTGTTGGATCGCACGGAGCTTGCCTAGCAAAAGCGTAGGTTCGCAGGACGGTCTGACAGCTTCCTTTTGGCAGCCAGGTGTTTAAAAGGAGTCAATGAGCCAATCAATGTCAGGGCTGTTGGCGCCAACGAGGCATTCGCAGGTGCCCCGAAACAGCAATCATGACAAAAAAAGCAATATGGATTTGAATTATAGATGATATCAAGTAAACGTGCATTAGTTTTAAATACTAGAAGGTCAAAAACGTTTTATTTATTTTACTAAACACCAGGCTTACCTACCTCCCAAAAAACAAATCTTGGTAAAGAGTTGGGCAAAAAATACCTCTCAGATAGGATGCACTGTGTTATATGTGGTGAAATTACATCCGAGCCCTTTCGTGTTACCTGTGGTGTTCCGCAGGGTTCAGTACTTGGCCCCCTTCTTTTCATCATTTACATGCTTCCATTAGGTGATATTATTCGCAAATATAATATGAGTCCCCTGCCCACTGCCCGATGATTGCTGGGAAGGGCTCCAGCACCCCCGCGACCCTACTGAGGATAAGCAGTGCAGCTAATGAGATGAGATGAGATGAGATGAGATAAGATGAGTTTCCAATGCTATGCAGATGACA
This sequence comes from Urocampus carinirostris, assembly GCF_059441175.1. NCBI lineage: Eukaryota > Metazoa > Chordata > Actinopteri > Syngnathiformes > Syngnathidae > Urocampus > Urocampus carinirostris. Next base: position 66,959,070 of record NC_142349.1, on the reverse strand, counting down.
CTCAACTATATCTTCCGATGGAGGAATCTGCCACACTAAACTGTCTCAAGGTTTCTTCATTTTCCTCATGTTGAGGTTTTTGAATTTTTCCTTGCCCTCATATAGGTTTTAGATGAGGGGATAGTGCCATAATAGTCTGTAGTTTGCAATAGTCTTTGATCTGTGCAGCCTTTTGAGACTCTTTGTGATTAAGGGCTATACAAATAAACAGGGTTGGGTAGGGTTACTTTAACTTGATTACTTTCAATTACTTTCGGATTACTCCCATACCAAATATGCTAATAAAAGACAAAAGAAACTAAATATGAATAAAATGATTCAATTTTGTGCAGGCTTGGGGAGGGATTGTAAAGGATTTTATACATTTTACTATAAAGGATTTTATACAATCGAATACAAATTACATTTAATGCAAAAGATATTCACTGGCTGGGTTGTGGTGCGAGGTCAGGGCACCCTAGTAGAATATGTTGTTTACAGGAACGGCGGGAACGGGACTTAGGGCTGATGAGATAATCAGCACATCCAGACGCAGAAAGGCCCTGATGACGTAGGAACGGAATACATGGAACGGCAGGCTGTTTGGATTTATTTTTATTTTGTTTCTGTCGTATTTTATGTTAGTTTTGATCAAAGAGATCAAAGCCAGGAGAGAAAGCTTACCACGTGTTGTGAGTCATCATTTTATTCATATTTAGTTTCTTTTGTCTTTTATTAGCATATTTGGTATTGGAGTAATCCAAAAGTAATTGAAAGTAATGAAGTTAAAGTAACCCTACCCAACCCTGCAAATAAACATGACTTGACTTGACTTGACTTGACAGAGGTTTGGTCACTTTGAGGCATTTAGTTTGTATTGTGCTTTGCAGCACTCGTTTTCGGTTGGACGGGACAATACAACATCCGGTGGTCAAATTTTGTGTTTTTGCTTATTGCTTGAATGACCGGTGCTACTTAAAACACACCGCGCCCTGCAGTACACAAAAAGCTAACCTGTTAGCGGTGGAGCCCAAAATAGGAGCGCTACTCAGCATTGTTAAAAAGCCCGAAGATGAAAGCGACCACCGAAGGAGCCTGAAGTTCTGTTCCGACCCGAGTGGGATCAAATATACGGCTCTGGGATTGCTCGTGTGCGTTTAACGGCAAACAGATGTGGGCGTACTGTATGATTAGCGCGTCCTAGCATGAAGCGCGTACGCACCCCAGACAGGAAAAGCGGCGGCGGCGGCGGCAGCTGTGAACCATCAACTCTGAGGCAACTACACACACACGCATGCGGCCGGATGCGTGTTGAAACGCGTGCACGAGCGCCAAACGTCAGCAAAACAAACTAGTCATAGGTCGCTCGCGAATGAAACTACTCTATCAGGGGTGTCGAACTCATTTGAACCCGGGGGCCAAGCGATAGAACAAACATGCTGTCGGGGGCCGGACTAGTAAACTAAAGAGAAAGAAAAAGAGAGATAAAGAAATAGGGGAAAGAGGGAGGGAAAAGGAGAGAGGGCGGGACAAAGAAAGAAAAAGAGAGAGGGAGAGAGCTTGAGAAACAAAAGAGATAAAAAGAGAAGTCGTGAGAGAGGGAGAAAGAAAGGGAGAGGAAGACAGAAATCCAAAAAGAAATAGAAATACAGAAGGAGAGAAAAAAAACGCGAAGGGTAGGACGAGAGAAAGAAAAGAGAGAAAAGGGAAAAAAAAGTTAGAGCAAAATGAGTTAAAAAAAGACAGAGAGAGAGAAAGAGACAAAGAGCAACAAAGGAAGAGAAAAAGAGACAGAGAGTGGGCGAAAAGGGGTGAAAAGAGAAAGAGAGAGAAATAAGAGAAAGAGGGAGGGAAAAGGAGAGAGAATGGGACAAAGAAAGAGAGAGAGGGAGAGAGCGTGAGAAAGAAAAGATAAAAAGTCGTGAGAGAGGGGGAAAAGAAAGGGAGAGGAAGACAGAAATGCAAAGAGAAATAGAAATACAGAAGGAGAGAAAAGAGAAAAGAAAGCGCAAAGGGTAGGGAGAGAGAAAGAGAAAAGAGAGAAACAAGTTAGAACAAAATAAGTTAAAAAGACACAAAGAGAGAAAGAGACAAAGAGCAACAAAGGAAGAGAAAAAGAGAGACACAGGGAGTGAAAGAGACAGAGAGTGGGAGAAGAGAGGTGGAAAATAGAGAGAGAGAGAGAGAGAGAGAGAGAGAGAGAGAGAGAGAGAGAGAGAGAGAGAGAGAGAAATTACCTCAAGTCTGGTCTCATCTCAAGGTTTCTTCATTTTCCTCATGCTGAGGTTTTGTGTTTTCCCTTACCCTCATGTAGGTTTTAGATCAGGGGATGGTGTAACAATGTATTCTGTGCCTGTGGCTTTTCGTGTTTGAAGGCTATACAAATAAATATGACTTGACCTGACACAAAGCTTCACAGTGCAGAGGTCCAGGTTTCAAGACCATCTATCGCAACCTCCCCTGTAGAGTTTGCATGTTCTCCCCCTGCCTTCGTGGGTTACCTCCGGGCGGGTTAAAACGCTGGTCCAAATTGTCCCTAGGTGTGAATGAGCCAGCGAATTGTCTGTCCCTGTGTGCACTGCGACTGGCTGGTAACCAGTTCACGGTGTCCCCTGCCCACTCCCCGAAGATAGCTGAGATGTGCTCCAGCACCCCTGTGACCCTACTGAGGATAAGCAGTGCAGCTAATGGATGGATGGATGGATGACTTGATTTAAATTTCATGGTTTATAGGACTGTTGGTTTCGTAGTTGGAGCATAGTTTGAGTTGTCCTTTCTTTGGTGGCATAACTAGTATAACTAGCGATTTGTGTCCATGCAGATGACCACTGTGTCATGATTACTGATTTGGATCACCTGTGCCCGCTTATTTGGCACCAGCCGCTGCGGGCTACCTGATTGGTTCCCTGTCCTTTTTTAAGCCCAGTCCTTTCATTCAACGGTTGTCAGTCCGTTAGTAAACCTCTGTTGTTACAAAGCAAGCATTTTGACCGTGATTCCCGCCTGTACCGTTTTGCACCCGTTTTTCCATCCGTCTGTTCCCGATCTCCCGGTTTGTCTCTGACCTGTTTTTGATTCCTACCACGTCTGCTCTCCCCCCCTGCTTACGACCCGTTTTTGATCCCGACCACGTCTTCAATCTCGTCCTGGCTTATGACCCGTTTTTTTATTCCGACCACGTTTTTGCTCTCCTGTCCCGGCCATCGACCTGTTTTTTCCGTCCTTGACACCGCCATCTCCCGCTACGGAAGATCCACTTCCATATTCGGATCACAGTCCAATTGCATGAGCGGCTTGCTTCCCACGCCCGCCTCTTTCTACCAATAAACTTGATTTTAACGATACGCATTTGGGTCCTGATTCCGTCTTCTTTGCCATAATATATCAGTAAAAAAACTCAATAATCGTTCCGTGAGCCGAGCCGAAAGAGCCGGCTCTTGAAAAAGACCCTCAATTCCCATCACTAACACAAACACGGTCACAGTAATCCCTTTTATCGCCGCCATCTTGAAACATAAACACACCAGTGAGGCCTTGAAAATTTACCCGGCATGGTTCTCCCTTGTTATTTAACAGAACTTCAGCTTCCTGCGCGGCTTTCCTCCCTCCTCCCAGACTCCAAATGGGTGTGGTTTTTAGTTTTTTCTCTTTTTTTCTCCCCACCAGACAAACTTGTGTGAGTGATGCCGAGTCCACACCCTTTAAGAGCAACGGGGGAGGAGGTGGAGCGAAAAACAACACCCAGAAAAAAAAAAAAAAGCCCGGAGCCGTCTGCGCCGGGAACATTGTGGAAACTGGTTGTTACTCCGACAGAAACCATTCTGGGATCTCTCCTCGTGCAAACTTTCTCCGAGTTTTGAAGGTGAGTGGCCTGTACTTTTTTGGCGGGGGGTGCTTTGCCGTTTCGACTTGACTTTTTGGCTAATATGATTTTCCTGACATAAATCGATTTGGTTCTGCAGACCGAAGACCTCTCTGATGCTTATTGATTCCCTGCACACTGAGTAAGGGATAGATTTTGAGTTTTACGGATTCTCTGTAGGCCAAAACATGATCACTAGGTCTGAATACAGTAGACCTTCTGTATTGGGCATTAATCTGTTTTAAGGTGGAAACAATGATAATTACCCATAATCTTACACCATATTTTTTTTCAAACGTGTTTATTTATGTAGTTTCACGTGTTATATTGTACATGTGTTTCCTTAATCATATTTATTGTTCATTAACATTTTGTTGTGAGATCCTGAGTTGCTTGACATGAATTAAATTTATTATAAAAGAAGTTCAAAAATGAAGTCGTTTGGACGTTCACTGTAGAAGGAAAAAATACATGCAGTAGAATTTTCTTTTTTAAATTATGAATTCATTTTCGGCATTAAATTATTGTTGGTAATATACTGATTAAAGAGATAACCACAAACCTGTCTTTTTTCATTTTCTCCTTTTTATACTTATACAAAATAATAATTTGTAATATATTGCATCAAAGCAAGTGAGCCGTTTGAGAGCCGGCTCTCTTTAACGAGTTGAGCCGAAAAAGCCGGTTCTCTAAAAGGAGACGGACTTCCTTTCACTACACAACTACCACGGAATGATGCAAGATGGGAAATCCCCAGGCGGCAGACGCATGCGCACAGTAGCATCAAACCACTCGCTTTGTTTGCAACGAAAAAACTATACAGAGATAGAGGCTACCGCGGCAAACTCGTTTGACTCGATTGATTTGCCGTTTCGTGTATACCGGATGGTACCCATCATTGACAAATTTGCATTATTTCCGTACAGATTTTCTTGTACGTCGTACACGTCTCAAAATGCATAATAAACGTACTTTGTACAGGTTGAAAGGTATGATTACCTAATGTGTTCCAACAACCCATTACCCCAGATAAATGTTAGAATAGTAATGGTTTATTTGACGCTTTTCAAGTCACTGAAGACCTCCTGAAGCTCTTTACAATGTATTCTACACTTACCCATTCACACACACTCACACACCAATAGAGAGTCAGCCGCACGAGACTGCCTTTCAGGGGCGTTAGGGTTCAGTGTCTCGCCCAAGGACACTTTGACAATTATCTCAGAGGAGCCGGGAATCAAACCTGCCACCACTTGGTCCCAAGACTACCTCCTGGGTCAAAATACGATCTATATGTCTTTGTTGCGTCCTAAAAAGGGCCTGCAATAGTCAAAACTTTGAAGTATAAACTTTCATTTTTTTTGCTAAATATTCTCCATTCATCCATTATCTGCACCGCTTATCCTCAGTAGGGTCGCGGGGGTGCTGGAGCCCATCCCAGCTATCTTCGGCAGTGGGCAGGGGACACCCTGAACTGGTTGCCAGCCAATTGCAGGACACACAGGGACAGACAATTCACTCGCTTATTCACACCTAGGGACAATTTTGGACCGGCCAATTCACCTGACATGCATGTTTTTGGAATGTGGGAGGAAACCGGAGTGCCCGGAGGAAATTCACGCACGCACGGGAAGAACATGCAAACTCATGACCTCAGAACTGTGCCGCACACGACTAACCACTGCACCGCCGTGCTGCCTGTTAAATATTATATTATGCATTAAAACCAAGCCTTTGTTTACAAAATATAAGTATTGTAGTTTATATACGTTTTATAGAATTAATTGAAGTACTGTCAGATTATAATTTCAAAAAAAATCTCTATAGCACTATTGATTCAGGACACGATCCACTTTATTACAGATGATATTTTATTCGCTATCATGTGGACGTTATTGGAAAACAAATAAAGGTAGCGTGACAAGAATATTCCAACAAACAAATAAAAGCACTGTAGTTTTTTCATTTTTTCATTTTTACTGTTTTTACAAATAACTTCTGTAATTATCTTGTTACTATTTTGCACTAATAATCGGTCGACATAATGGAATTACAGAAAAACTGGAGACGGGTGGCGCTGTTTTCAGCAGCATGGTTTTACGCTCTCCTCCGGGTTGTTTACATCACTTTTTTTTATCGGATCACCATTCAAAATAGCGATGACCATATAGTTACATAGTGATTTTAAATATAGTATTTACTAAAGCGCCGAAAGAAAAGGCGGATGAGTGTTGATCGGCCGACAAACAGGAGCAAAAACACGGAAGTGGATCTTCCCTAGCGAGCGATGGCGGTGACAGGGGTGGAAAACTGGTCGGTAGCCAGGTCTGGGAGAGTAAGACGTCGTCGGGGTCGGAAACGAGTCATAAGCCAGAACGAGAGAGCAGACATGGTCAGGATCAAAAACGAGTCGTAAGTCGGGACGGGAGAGCAGATGTGGTCGGAATCAAAACGGGTCGTAGCCGGAGACAAACAGGAGCAAAAACACGGAAGTGGATCTTCCCTAGCGAGCGATGGCGGTGACAGGGGTGGAAAACTGGTCGGTAGCCAGGTCTGGGAGAGTAAGACGTCGTCGGGGTCGGAAACGAGTCATAAGCCAGAACGAGAGAGCAGACATGGTCAGGATCAAAAACGAGTCGTAAGTCGGGACGGGAGAGCAGATGTGGTCGGAATCAAAACGGGTCGTAGCCGGAGACAAACAGGAGCAAAAACACGGAAGTGGATCTTCCGTAGCGAGCGATGGCGGTGTCAGGGGCGGAAAACTGGTCGGTAGCCGAGACTGGGAGAGTAAGACGTGGTCGGGTTCGGAAACGAGTCGTAAGCCAGAACGAGAGAGCAGACATGGTCAGGATCAAAAACAAGTCGTAAGTTGGGACGGGAGAGCAGATGTGGTCAGAATAAAAACGGGTCGTAGCCGGAGACAAACAGGAGCAAAAACACGGAAGTGGATCTTCCGTAGCGAGCGATGGCGGTGTCAAGGGCGGAAAACTGGTTGGTAGGGAGAGTAAGATGTGGTCGGGGTCGGAAACGAGTCGTAAGCCAGAACGAGGGAGCAGACGGGGTCAGGATCAAAATGGAGTCGTAAGTCGGGATGGGAGAGCAGACGTGGTCGGAATCAAAACGGGTTGTAGCCGGAGACATACAGGAGCAAAAACACGGAAGTGGATCTTTCGTAGCGAGCGATGGCGGTGTCAGGGGCGGAAAACTGGTCGGTAGCCGAGACTGGGAGAGTAAGACGTGGTTGGGTTCGGAAACGAGTCGTAAGCCAGAACAAGAGAGCCTACATGGTCAGGATCAAAAACAAGTCGTAAGTCGGGACGGGAGAGCAGATGTGGTCAGAATAAAAACGGGTCGTAGCCGGAGACAAACAGGAGCAAAAACACGGAAGTGGATCTTCCGTAGCGAGCGATGGCGGTGTCAAGGGCGGAAAACTGGTTGGTAGGGAGAGTAAGATGTGGTCGGGGTCGGAAACGAGTCGTAAGCCAGAACGAGAGAGCAGACATGGTCAGGATCAAAAACGAGTCGTAAGTCGGGACGGGAGAGCAGACGTGGTCGGAATCAAAACGGGTTGTAACCGGAGACATACAGGAGCAAAAACACGGAAGTGGATCTTTCGTAGCGAGCGATGGCGGTGTCAGGGGCGGAAAACTGGTCGGTAGCCGAGACTGGGAGAGTAAGACGTGGTCGGGTTCGGAAACGAGTCGTAAGCCAGAACGAGGGAGCAGACGGGGTCAGGATCAAAAACGAGTCGTAAGTCGGGACGGGAGAGCAGACGTGGTCGGAATCAAAACGGGTTGTAGCCGCAGACAAACCGGAGCAAAAACGGGACAGGCGGGAGTCAGGATCGAAAAAAGGCTTGTCGTGTAAAAACAGAGGTTTGCAGACGGGCTGACCACAGAGGATTGACAAGAAAGGGTTTTAAATAGTGGTGAAGCCAATCCGTCAACAAGCTGCAGCTGGCGCCACACGGGCGGGGCCAATTGGGCACCATGGCAACCGTGACCGTTACTAACTAACCTTTTTGAATATTGATCCTGATTACATAACGCCGTAACCTGTATCCCGATACGAAAAACAGCAGAGCTGCTTTTATATCTCAGGCAAACGCAAATTCATAACAAATAGGTGCATACTATAATCCCAGTTCTCGTAAATTTCCTAAAATTCAGACTATGATAAATATGAAGTTAACATAACGCTTGTTTATCATCATGTCTCTTTTAGTTGCCGTGGTTACCCGCTTGTCGCAACATTAGCTTCTGCGCTAATGTCGGGTAATAGCCTCCGCGGCGTGTAATTATCTTCAAAGGCGCTGTTGACTGTTGACAGATTACGACAAAGTGTGTTTAAAACGATTTCTTGGTCATTTGGGGTTACTGAGGATGTCTTTGAACATCCTCGAGTTTATTTTTAGTTTCGGGAATTTCGACACAAAGTACGAAATGTACTTTGATGGTATGTCTTGTGAAACACTTTAGCTGTTGTGTGATGTAAAAAGACTGCAAAAACATGATTTGGGTTTTGGGTTTATCCCTTAACCATTTGGCTTGTAGGGGCATGATTTCCTGTGGTGTGTCTTGGGCAAGAACAGCCTGGTGGCGCCCATCCCTCTCAAGGCCAACAAATGTTTCCACGGGCCTCGAACCAGGAACCTTTTTTTAGCCACTGCACTATGGAAACACTTAAAAATATATTCGATATATTCGTTGGATCCCTTAACCACTAGAATCGTAGGGGGACCAATTCCTGTGGTGTGTCTTGAGCATGTACAGCCTAGTGGCATCGGTCCCTCTACAGGCCAATATATGTTTCTATCTGGTCTTGAACCATGGACCTTTTACATGTTGGGCCAATGTGTTAACCACTGCTCTATGGAAACACTTAAAAATATACCCGTTGGATCCCTTAACCACTAGAGTCATAGGGGCACCATTTCATGTGGTGTGTCTTGGTTAAAGAACAGCCTGGTGGCGCCCATCCCTCTCAAGGCCAACAAATGTTTCCACCTGGTCTCAAAACAAAGACCTTTCGCATGTTGGGCGAATGTGTTAACCACTGCAATATGGAAACACTTAAAAATATATTCGGTGGATCCCTTAACCATTTGGCTTGTAGGGGCATAATTTCCTGTGGTGTGTCTTGGGCAAGTACAGCCTGGTGGCGCCCATCCCTCTCAAGGCCAACAAATGTTTTCACCGGCCTCAAACCAAGACCTTTTTTTTAGCCACTGCACTATGGAAACACTTAAAAATATATTCGTTGGATCCCTTAACCACTAGAGTCGTAGGGGTACCATTTTATGTGGTGTGTCTTGGGAAAGAACAGCCTGGTGGCGCCCATCCCTCTCAAGGCCAACAAATGTTTCCACCTGGTCTCAAAACAAAGACCTTTCGCATGTTGGGCGAATGTGTTAACCACTGCAATATGGAAACATTACAAATATGTTGGTTGGATCCCTTAACCACTAGAGTCAAAGGGGCACCATTTCATGTGGTGTGTCTTGGGCAAGTACAGCCTGGTGGCGCCCATCACTCTCAAGGCCAACAAATGTTTCCACCGGGCCTCGAACCAAGAAGCTTTCGTGTGTTAGGTGAAATTTTTTAACCACTGCTCTTTTCTTCCGGCGCCGTCACGAATGGCAGCCACTCCAGCAGCTCCCGTGTTATTTTCGATTGTTCTCAGCTCAGGGATGCTGCTGGAAATGTGAATTTCCCTTCGGGGATGAACAAAGTATCTATCTATCTATCTATCTATCTATCTATCTATGGAAACACTTAAAAATATATTCGTTGGATCCCTTAACCACTAGAGTCATAGGGGGTACCATTTCATGTGGTGTGTCTTGGGCAAGTGCAGCCTGGTGGCGCCCATCCCTCTCAAGGCCAGCATATGTTTCTACCCAGTATCAAACCAAGGACCTTTCGTGTGTTGCGCGAATGTGTTCACCACTGCACTATAGAAACACTTAAAAATATATTCGTTGGATCCCTTAACCACTAGAATCGTAGGGGGACCAATTCCTGTGGTGTGTCTTGAGCATGTACAGCCTAGTGGCATCGGTCCCTCTACAGGCATATATATGTTTCTATCTGGTCTTGAACCATGGACCTTTTACATGTTGGGCCAATGTGTTAACCACTGCTTTATGGAAACACTTAAAAATATACCCGTTGTATCCCTTAACCACTAGAGTCGTAGGGGTACCATTTCCTGTGGTGTGCCATGGGCAAGTACAGGCTGGTGGCGCAAATCCCTCTTGAGGCCAGCATATGTTTCTATCCAGTCTAGAACCAAGGACCTTTATGACTTCAATATGGAAACACTAAAAATATGTTGGTTGGATCCCTTAACCACTAAGGTTGTCGGGGCACCATTTCATGTGGTGTGTCATGGGCAAGTAAAGGCTGGTGGCTCCCATCCCTCTCTACGCCGGGTTGTTGGGTGGGGAAAAAGGAAGGGATTTATTTTCTCACTGTATTGTTTGTTTGGATCCCTTAACCACTAGAGTGGTAGGGGCACCATTTCCTGTGGTGTGTCTTGGGATAGTACAGCCTGGTGGTGCCGTAACTCTCCAGGTCGGGTTGTTGGGTGGCTAAAAAAGGTATTTATTTTATTTCTCTATTGTTTGTTTGGATCCCCTCAACAACTAGGGTCGTAGGGGCACCAATTCTTGTGGTGGTCTTGGGCAAGTACAACCTGTTGCCGCCCATCCCTCTCCAGACCAACAAATGTTTCCACCCGGTCTCGAACCAAAGACCCTAACAGGGTGGATATTCTTTAACAGCTAATCTAGCTATAGCTGTTTAGCTGGTCAACTTTCAGCTAGCTAACTACCAATAGATTAACAAAACTTTAATAACTAAATCTAATGTGTTTTAAAAAAATCGTTTCTCTATAATTTTCTATAACAGGGTAGAATTTTAAGAGTGTCTTATACAAGTACAAAACATTTAAAATAAGATAAAAAGTATGGAGAGTAAAAGTTGAAGCTTACCAATTTTTCCACAGTTGAACTCCCGCCCAAAACAAATGATGTCACTTCCTGTAAATGGCTTTTATGGAATTGTAGTCTTTTAGGGGTAAATGAGCCCTTTCTAACACAGTGGATAGTTACTGGGACATGTAGAATGTAAATAAAATAGCAAGTAAATATAAAAATTTGTAATTATAGTTGGATTAATTATAGTTTGATTATAATTTTTATGCGCCTTTGTATGCTTTTATCCTCAAAAATACCTTAATGACGCCAAAGATTAAATCGGGGTGCTGTTTGTATTGTAATTGTATCCTCTTGGGACCTGCTAACTATTAATCAAGATGGCCTTCGCTTTGGTGCTGGGAAGTGCAGGGAAAAGCTTTCTTCTTACAGTGACGCATTGTACCTTTTGTATTACAAAGTTTCACTTTCCTTACACGCCATCTAGCGACCAGTATTATTCCCTTCATTTAAACATGTTTTTTCTGTCCAAACCAATCCGATTCCTTTCATGTATTCACATGATTTCGATTAAGCCAATCAGAAGTGTTGTTTTTTGTGCGTATTCCCAAATAATGGGTCCCTAGCCATTGGGGGAGCGTGATTCCTTGCTGAACAGACCTTGGAAGCACGCGCCTCTGATGGATAAATCTCCGACGAATACAATCTCAAGTTTTAACCTTGACAAAATTCATAACATTTAATTGCATAATTAAATTCGGTTTACTGTAGTTTATCAAATTCATAAAGAAAAAAATCTTAGAATTTGTCGGCCTACACCTCTCGAGGAGGTTGACGACACTGCACTGCGGACACAATCAAATCAAGCATGTGTATCACCAAAAAGGGATTTAAAATACAAAATAAGATAGATAGATAGATAGATAGATAGAGAGGAAGAGAAAAAGAGTGTGGGACAAGGAAAGAGAATGGGAGAAAGAATGAGAGCGAGAAAGGAAAAAGAGAGGGAGAGAACGTTAGAAAAAAAAGAGATAAAAATTGAAATTGTGAGAGAGGGGGGAAAGAAAGAGAAAGAAAGAAATCCAAAGAGAAATTGAAATCAGAGAAGGAGAGAAAAGAGGAGAGAAAGAAAAAAGGGAAAGCAAGAGGGAGAGAAAGATAGAAAAGGGAGAGCAAAAGAAGGTAAAAAGACACAGAGAAAGAGACAAAGAGGAACAAAGAAAGAGAAAAAGAGAGACAGAGAGAGTGAAAGAGTGAAAGATAGAGTTTGTGTGAGAAAAAAAATGGACAAGGAAATAGAGAAAGGGAGAAAGAGTGAGAGAGCAATAGGAAAAAAAGAGAGAGAGAACATGAGAAACAAAATGTGTGAGAGAGGAGGAATGAAAGAGAAAGAAAGAAATCCAAAGAGACACTTCCAGCAGTATCCTTGTGTTGAAAAATAAAATAATAAAGTAAAAGAAATTGAATACAGAAATACCCAATATAACATTTTGCTATAGAGTATTTATAGAGTGCTAAGTAAAATACATACTGTAATAAAAAAGGGTAATATACAAATGTGGGGGTGGGGTTTAATGTGGGCTTTTACTCCCCCGGGTGGAGTTAAAGAGCCTCATGGCATGACGATGAAATGATCTCCTCAGTCTGTCCGTGGAGATAAATAATATTAAAAGTGTAGTTTACTTAGGGGTTTAATGATCGCAATCATTTAACTTGAATAATTAAAGTACTTTTTAGAAACTTTAGACCAGGGGTGTCAAACTCATTTTAACCCGGGGGCCACACGATAGAATGAACATTCTGTCGGGGGCCGGACTAGTAGATGAAAGAGAAAGAAAAAGAAATAAGAGAAAGAGGGAGGGAAAAGGAGAGAGGGCGGGACAAAGAAAGAAAAAGAGAGGGAGGGAGAGAGCGTGAGAAACAAATGATAAACAGTCAAGAGAGAGGGGGAAAAGAAAGGGAGAGGAAAAAAGAAATCCAAAGAGAAATAGAAAGACAGAAGGAGAGAAAAGAGAAAAGAAAGCGCGAAGGGTAGGAAGAGAGAAAGAGAAAAGAGGGATAAGGAAAAAAGGAAGTTAGAGCAAAAGAGGGTAAAAGACACAGAGAAAGAAAGAGACATAGAGCAACAAAGGAAGAGAAAAAGAGAGACACGTAGAGTGAAAGACACAGAGACAAAGTGGGAGAAAAGGGGTGGAAAAGAGAGAGAGAGAGAGACAGAGAGACAGAGAGACAGAGAGAGACAGAGAGAGACAGAGAGAGATAGAGAGAGACAGAGAGAGACAGAGAGAGACGGAGAGACAGAGAGAGACAGAGAGAGAGACAGAGAGACAGAGACAGAGAGAGAGGGAGAGAAAAAGAGAGAGAGTGAGGGACAAGGAAAGAAAGAAAGGGAGAGAAACAGAGTGTGAGAAACAAGAGAAATAGTGAGAGAGTGGGAAAAGGAAAACAAGAATTTAGAAAGACACAGAGAGAGAAAGAGACAGACACTGAGAGTGGGAGAAAAGTGAAAAAGAGAGAGAGAGAGAAAGAGAGAGAGAGAGAGAGAAACAGAGAGAGACAGAGAGAAGTACAGTGTCTTTGTTCGAGGCACCTGGCTTTGGCAACATCATGTTGACATATTTCAACCTGCAGCTTGTTTTTCTCTTGCGCTTCTCTGAGTGTTGTCTCACGGGCCGGATTCAATCCCTTAGCGGGCCTGATCTGGCCCGCGGGCCGCCCGTTTGACACCTGTCCATCAGACTGATGTTAGAGGAAAATCCAGGTAAGAGAAAGAGGCGGACATGAAATGTTGCTCCCAAAAAGAGAATTACCCGTTTATGGTTGCAAAAGGAAATGCGCAATCATCATTCCTGTTAACACCCATGAAAATCACATTTAGATGAGATGGAGCAATCGAGATTTTCTGGGTTGGTGTAATTATAATTGAGGCTTTCGGTTCCGTTCTGTTGGATGGAAAGTGCTACTAATTAATATTGATTGAACTTGTTTTGACGGCAAACGAAGAGAAGGTTCATCGTTTTTCGATGAAAGTACAATAAGTACCAAAAATATCTTTTCTCACTACTTATTGCGCAACATCATTTTTTAATGTGTATAATTTTTTTGTAAGATACATTAAAAAAATGAAAATGAGCAAAATAATCGACTGTATTTTCTTTAAAAATAATATTGTTTCAATGCCCTAAACTACAGGTGTCAAACAGGCGGCCCGCGGGCCAGATCAGGCCCGCTAGGGGATTGAATCCGGCCCGCCAGACAACACTCAGAGAAGCGCAAGAGAAAAACGAGCTGCAGGTTGAAATATGTCAACTTGATGTTGCCAAAGCCAGGTTCCTCTCCAAGACACTGTACTTGTATTTATTTATTTATTTCTCTCTCTCTCTCTCTCTCTCTCTGTCTCTCTCTCTCTCTCTCTCTCTCTCTCTCTCTCTCTCTCTCTCTCTCTCTCTCTCTCTCTCTCTCTCTCTCTCTCTCTCTCTCTCTCTCTCTCTCTCTCTCTCTCTCTCTATCTATCTCACCCCTTTACTCCCACTCTGTCTCTGTCTCTTTCACTCTCTGTGTTTCTCTTTCTCTCTTCCTGTGTTGCTCTTTGTCTCTTTCTCTCTCTGTGTCTTTTAATCTCTATTTCCCTTTTCTCTCTTTTCTCTTTCTCTCTCCATACCTTTTGCACTTTCTTTTCTATTTTCTCTCCCTCTGTCTTTCTATTTCTCTTTGGATTTCTTTCTCCCTCTCCCTTTCTTTTCCCCCTCTCTCATGACTTTTTATCTTCTGTTTCTTACGCTCTCTCCCACTCTCTCTTTTTCTTTTCCTTGTCCCGCCCTCTCTTTTCTTTTCCCTCCCTCTTTCTCTAATAGGACCCAGATGCGTAACGTTTCTCACACAAGCTTTATTTTACGGGAATGGGTCAGTCATACACGTTAACACAAACGCCAGTGATTCGCCGATCGCTGGACGGAAGAAGTAAGGCAGAAGTCTGGCGTGGAACAACAGGAAGCCAGAGGCAGACGAAAGCGATACCAGTTACACGAGCCGATACCGGACAGAAGGGGTCGAGACCGGACAGGACAGGACAGACAGGATTGATATCAGATACAGGAGACTGGAGACAGAGAGACAGGACGAGACAGAAGGGATCCATACCAGACACTGGAGACTGGAGTTCGATATCAAACAGGACGAGATAGAGGGGGACGATAACTGATACTGGAGATTGTAGCAAGGTATCAGACAGGGTGAGACAGACGGGATCAATACCAAAAACTGGAGACTGGAGTCCGAAATCAAACAGGACAAGATAGAGGGGGACGATAACCGATACTGGAGATTGTAGCAAGGTATTGGACAGGGTGAGACAGACGGGATCGATACCAGACACTGGAGACTGGAGTCCAATATCAAACAGGACGAGACAGACAGGAACGATACCAGACACTGGAGACTGGAGTTTGATATCAAACAGGACGGGATAGACGCGAGCAAGATACCCGATACTGGAGATTGTAGCAAGGTATTATTCAGGGCGAGACAGACGAGATCGATACCAGACACTGGAGACTGGATTCCGATATCAAACAGGACGAGAGAGACGGGAACGATACCAGACACTGGAGACTGGAGACCGATATCAGATAGGACGAGATAGACGGGGACGATACCCGATACTGGAGATTGTAGCATGGTATTAGACAGGGTGAGACAGACGGGATCGATACCAGACACTGGAGACTGGAGTCCGAGATCAAACAGGACGGGATAGACAGGATCGATACCAGACACTGGAGACTGGAGTCCGAAATCAAACAGGACGAGATAGACGGGGATGATACCCGATACTGGAGATTGTAGCAGGGTATTAGACAGGGTGAGACAGACGGGATCGATACCAGACACTGGAGACTGGAGTCCGATATCAAACAGGACGAGACAGACTGGATCGATACCAGACACTGGAGACTGAAGAATGATATCAAATAGAACGAGATGGACGGGAGCAAGATACTCGATAATGGAGACTGTAGCAAAGTATCAGACGGGGTGAGACAGACGGGATCAATACCAGACACTGGAGACTGGAGTCAGATATCAAACAAGGCGAGATAGACGGGATCGATACCGGACAGGATACACAAGCAGGATACCAGACAGAGTCAAGACACACGTCTTGCGGGTGCAGAGGTTCGTTGACGGACTGACAAAGGGTGAGTGAGAGCACTGAGCTTAAATAGGAGAGAAGCCAATCAGTCAACGTGCCGCAGCTGGCGCAAAACGGGCGGGGCCAATTGGGGGCAATGGGAAACCTTGTCAAAATTAAGGTAATCAAATAGAAAATACAAAAAAATTGAGCAATTTCTTGGTTTTAACAGTATTAAAAATATTTACAAAATACAAGACTACAGTAACGGTTGCAACAGGTCACTATGCTCCCATGCGCCCCCTATTGGAGTGGAGTTCAATTTGTTTTCCTGACGTTTTCTTTATAAAAATACATGTACTACACCTCCAAAATTTGCAAAGTGTTGTGCATAAGTTATAGCTTAAAAATGCAATACAGGGACACCTCGTTACCTCGAACTTCAGTTATTGCTGGTTTCCATCATGTATTATACTAAAAAAACATAGGAAGATGCTTTCTATCGCCAACAAAATTGGACCTCTCTACCCGCTAAACCTGCTCAGGGGCCGGATCGGGTCTTTTATTTTCCCCAGTGGCTCCCTGGTACTTTTTTAAAAAGGTTTGATAATGGAAAAGGATATGTTTTTTTTAGGAGAGAACTGGAAGGTGAATACAGTTTTACATAACAGCCACAGGGTGGTGGCAAAGTATCCTGAAAAATGAAGTAGATCGGGTGGTTAATTCATAATGTTCAATAAAACAAATTTAAAATTGACAGTACAGAAGTGATTCTTGAAAAAATTATCTATATGATATATGTGAATATAAAATACAGTAATTTTATTTGTTAAAGGAATACTAGAGTTTGTTCTTTGGGTTTTTTTCTCGAGCAATACATTTTTTACTTTCTTTCGCAAGGGGTTAACCGCGATAACCGAGGGATTGATATACGATCCCAGGGCAAAACAAGACGATACTCTTGGCGGGATTACATCATGCTTTACGGGGAAGGATCGCAAATCTTTTGCACTCACTACTGTTTTGCACCATCAAAACCATGTGCGGATTCCATAAGTGTCATGTGAGTGCGTGTCTGGAAAAAGAAAAGCAATATTTAGTCCCGCTGTGATGAAAAGAGGCCTCATGGCTCATAGAATGACAGATAAAAGATCTGAAAAAACGTCTTTGCGATATAGTGGCTGGAACAGTGGTGTGCAAACTATGGCCCGTGAGCCACATACAGCCCTTCGGACTTTTTAATCACAAAGTTTTGAACGAAAACCAAAAAGAAAAACCTACTACAAATATCTACATAAATAAGTAGGATAAAAAATGAATACATTAAAAAAGATCCATTATCCCCGATTGCGTCTTTGTTGGGCTTGGCGTCTCTTTTTTGCAATTCTGTGCACCGAACAGGGAACTGATCTCGTGTGGCCGTGATCTATTATCCCCGATTGCATATTGCTGTGAGAGGACACCGGCAGAGCGCTCTTATGTCAGGCCTGGCAGCTTTTCTATGCCAATACAGTAGTTCCGCCTGAAATGAACTGCACTCTTGCGGCCGCGATTCATTATCATCAACTTAAGGTCTGAACAGGGGCCCAGCAGAGTGCTTTTTTGGCGGGGGGGTTCTGGCTGCTGAAGCGTGCCGTAGTTCCCCCCCTAAATGAACTGTACTGTTTTGGCCATGATCCATTATCCCCAGTCGATTATTGCTGAAAACGGGAGGCGGATGAGCAAATTTACGTCATGTGTAGGGGCTCTTTTTTCATTTTTCTGTCCAAAATGAACACCACATAGGCAACTGCGCTCGACTATTGCCGAGAGAAGGGGCCGAAAGAGCATTTTTTTTCCGGTTTGGGCCGCAGAAGCAAGCCATTGTGGCCCATCTAAAATGAACTGCACAGTTTGGGCTGCAATCCATTATCCCCAAACAATTATTGCTGGGAGTGGGAGTCTAGAAAGCAAATTTTTCACAATGTGCGGCGGTTCTCCTTTTCACTTTTCCCGCATAATTTTCTGATCCATTATCCACAAGTAGACCATTGCTGTAAGCAGGGACCGGCAGGGTATTTTGCTTCTTTTGGTTCCAGTCCATAAAGTGTGTCATTGTGACCTCCCTTCAATTAACTGCACTGTTTCGGCTGCGATCCAATATCCCCAGTCAACAATTGCTAAAAGTGGGAGCCAAAAGATCACATTCGTGTCTTGTGTGGCGATTCTTTATCCCTGTTCTTTCTGCCTAAAATGAAGAGAACCTGTGTGGCCGTGTTCCATTATCCCTGGTTGATTATTGCTGCGAAAGGGGGCTACTTTGCTGATTTTCCGCTTATTGCAGATAGTTCTTGTCCCCATTAACTGCGATAAACAAAGCATTACAGTAACTGTTTTACTGAAAACAGCATAAATGAATGATTACTTTTCGTACTTAAGCTTTTAGACGATTAAAAATACTAAAATGTATTAATTGCACACAATGAATTATCTTTAATGCTGTAAGAAGTTAAATTGTGATAAATGAATAAATGAATGGAAGCATGGATTTTTTTCTGAACATGTAGAAAAGCGCCAAAAAGAACAAATGGAAACAATTGTTAAACAAATAATTCAGTAACAGCTAGTAAATATTACGGTTAAACCTCAACTTATGAAAAAAAGGTCATTTGCTTTTAAATCAAAAATAAAGAAATACCGTATTTTCCGCACTATAAGGCGCACCTTAAAGCCTTTATTTTTTTCAAAAGCTGACCATGCGCCTTATAATACAGTGCGCCTTATATATGGATCAATATTAAGTCGCAAAGTCTTGCAACTAAAGCAAGCAGCCGCCGACTAGATTTTCCCCCGAACGCGAAGTAGTCCGCGGTGTATGCTGGGATTTATATACCCGCGTTTCATTGGCTAACCAATGTGTCAATCATCATTTGAATGGATCACTATTGGCTAAAGTTATTCGGAGGTCAAGGGGCGGATCCTTTTTATCATTTACAGGCTGGCATTGGCTTAAACGGCAAAACAAAGCCTGCAATTGGCCGAAAAAGATGAATGCGTATAGCACGTGGATGACGGCATACAGAAAGCATTTTTTTTACTATTTTGTATTTGTAAATATTTTATTCTCCTGGATTTACTAAACTCGCGGATATAAGAGGACCACGGCTGCACATTATTATGAACACAACGACTTCGGTGAGCTACTCTGGCTATATATATTATCCCTGTATCTTGTTTCAGACTGAACTCGATGTTTCTGTGATAAGCGGTGCAGATAATGGATGGAATGGAGTGTCTATTTTTAAATTCAACTCAATTCCAAGTGTTTATTGTCATATATACAGTAAAGTTGCGAGCGAAAAAGAAAATAGAAACTAAGGAATGGTTGGCGTTTCTTGAAACCCAAGACTTTAACCTTCCGAATGATGGAACGATGCATTTGAGTGACATCGTACGGACACTGTTTCCGTATATGTCTGAGACACGTATTTGCTTCTTTGCAAGCTTTGGGAATGTTAAGGGGGTAATCAGTTGGACTGAACCATCTGACTGTTTTGTCGACGTTCCCATTGTAGCGCTTTATAATCCTGTGCGTCTTATGTATGTCAAAAATAGGACCAAAAACGATTTTTTCGGGGTGCGCCCTATAACCCGGTGCGCCTTATAGTGCGGAAAATACGTTAGTTTATTTCGAAGCATTTTGACTTCTCTCCTGGCTTACAAATTCATGAATTTTCCAATCCTTTTTTCAAGGTTTCTCGTCAATTCGAACAATCGCGCCGCCGCGGCGTATCGTTTGGCTCCATTCAATTAATTTCCTCTCGAACGAAGTCGTTTGAATCCCGTGTTTCGTTTCCGTGACAACCCGTGTTTTCGTTCACATTTGGGGAACCGCGTTCAATTCCCTTCCTGCGACGTTTTCCGACGCTATAATTTGCTTCTCAAATTGTGACCTGAGAGGGCCTCGGTGGGCCTGTAAACTCACATTCCTTTGGCTGCCTGTTAGGAGTTAAATAAAGTTAATAGGCTGCGAGGACTGTTTGGGTTCTGAAGCTGCCGGGAAGTGGCCGCTAAAGATTTTTTTTTCCGCAGGGGACGACTTCCAGTAGAACTCATTTGACTGCGGGGGCCAAAACCTCAAGCAAATTATTTCTGTCCGTCGATTTCGCAGGCAAATACGAACCGACGGGTGACCTGCAATTATGCTAGTTGTTGCGATGGAAAAAAAACGAAGGGGGCGGAGATAGGAGCCCTGAAGCTGAGTTCGGTTATGATATCATGATGTTCCGTTTGGAATCACGTAGGAAGAAAAAAAATGGCTTGTTAACATAGGAGTTACTGTAAATCTGCCTGAGCGAAGCACAGGAAAAACACGAACCAGCCCTCAAAGAATAACATGGCGGACGTTTTTTATTGATAAATTCCTCCAAATCAGCATTTAGTAGATAGCCGACAAGTGTTTACCCCCACCTATGTTCCCTCTAAGCTGCCTGCACATTCTCAGCGCACAAGAAAATCTAGCCAGCGCACAAAAATCAGGGCTCAAAATTACTAATTAAAAAGCGACTTAAGTCAAAGTTACAGTGCATGAAGGTAAAAATACACGGGTTCCCCTGACGCTGTGTTTTAAATGCGGTATTTTGAAGTCGAGTCGAAGTAGAACGAAGTTGAGTAAAGTTAGTAGAGTTTGTCGAGAACCGGCTTCTTCGGCTCGGCTCACTAAAAGGAACCGACTCTTTCGGGTCCTAAACGACTCTTCAGGTTGTTTTTGCTTTTTTAATCCTAACATGACCAAATATTATGTAAAATTATGCACAAAATGACTTAAAGGAGGGGGAGAATAGAACAAAAAAGAAAAAAATACCAAAATGAAAAAGTAGTGAAAAGCTGAGAAAAAAAGAAACAAAAGGAAGAGAAAAAAGAAGGAAAAATTCAGAAAAAAGCCAGAAAAAAAGAAAAGAGAGAAACAAAGGAAAAAACGAAATAGAGAACAAAGAGAAAAAAGTAACAGCTAGGAAAAAATAAACACCATGAGATTTTTTTAAAGGAATTTTTAAAAAATCGAAAAAATACAGGGAAAAAGAAGAAAAAGTTTGTATTGCATTCCAATAATTTCCAATTATACCAAGTGAATCTTGTTGCCAACATTGTACTTCCACTAAAAAAATGTGATTAAATACAGTTTTGTATCTTGCAACCGACTCAATAAGCCCCCAAAAATGTTAGTATTATGCGTCAAAAGATAGCAGGAAAAAAAAATCTTGTGAAAGAATTGTTGTAAAAACAAATGACGTTTGTACGCCGTACCATTCTTGCAATAATACATGAGTCAATTCATTCAAAAGTGAAAAAAATGTTTGCATTGCCGGAAACTCAGCAAAATGTAACTTGATGTCAAGTTTTGGACATGTTTGATAATAATTCAGTTGCCACACTGGGGATTGCCGTCGCTCAGTGTTGTTTCAAGCGTTGCTCACCGACTTTGTGCGAACGCTCAGACCCGTAAGGAAAATCAGAGGGAACATTGATGCTAACTAGCTCTCACTGTACCAAAACTTGAGGACAATAGAGAATAGGTTAGGACACTAACTAGCTCTAAGTAAACAAAACATGAAAGGAAGACGAGGCAGGATAAACAAAGGGAGTGCCGTGACAGAGGGACTAAGGAATACCGAATTTACAAAATCCCAACAGTCAAATATTCAAGAGATGAAAGTGCAAAATTCTAAATCCGGCGAATCTCCTGAAAAAAAAAAAAAAAAACATTCATTTTTTGTTCTGAAGAGAAAAAAATGAGACATTTTCATCTTGTTTTTCTATATCTTAAAAACGAAGGCAAAGGGGGGTCCCACCAGGCTTCCTGTTGTTTTTTCCTCGTTGTGGTCTTTCTAATTTTTATGTTTCCATGTTGTGAGGGGGGGATTGCATATTTGGGCGGGAAACACGTTTTTAAGATAAGCAGTTTTAATATTCCAATTCCAGACAGCATGTTAAGCAATCTTCGGTTAATATTCTATTTGCACATTTTAAATATGTATATAAATTGTTTATTTAATAACTTGTATTTTGGTAAAAAAACACAACAATATTCTTTATAATAATATATAAAATGTAATTCCAGAACAGAACAGGACCCAAATGCGTGACGTTTCTCACACAAGCCTTTTGTTTAACGGGAAATGGGGAGTCATGCACGTTAGGCAGCCAGTCTGGCGTGGAAAGACAGGAAGCCAGAGGCAGACGAAATCGATTCCAATCGCCCGAGTTGGTATCGGAGAGATGGGGTCGATACCGGACAGGACAGGACAGACAGGATAGATAATGAATCAGGATATCGAAAAAAAACAGGAGAAACTAGACGGGAACAAAAACTGGAGAGAATAATAAACAGGACAAAACTAGACGGAAACAAAACTGAAAACCCGAAATTAAACAGAACAAAATGAATGGGTAGAATACTGGGCAGGAAAATACCAACAGGAACAGGACCGAGTCAAAACCCACGTCTTGCGGGGCAGAGGTTCGTTGACGGACTGACAAAGGCAGAGTGAGAGCACTGAGCTTAAATAGACGGAAAGATATTCTGTTAACGAGCCGCAGCTGGCGCCACACGGGTGGGGCCAATTGGGTGCCATGGCAACCGTGGCAATTATACTATTAGACTAATACTGATAGATTATTGAGAATATATACATATATATTTTTGACATCTATCTATCTATATATATATATATGCAGTCTTCAAATAATAGGTGTAGTATTTATATAATAAATATAATACTCTATAAATTATTATTATGATATAATGTTACATATGTACATATGGTAAAAACTATATATGTATATATTACCAATCATTTATTTATATTAGTCTATTTTTGTAAAAAATACAGTCTTATAATAATGTGCATTGCATTTATATAATTTATATAATACTATAAAATACTATAAACTATTCAAAATGTGTTAAATATGTTAAATATAGCAGGGGGAAATAAGTGTTTAGTATCTGTAAAATATATATTCTCATTCATGTACAGTTTTATTTTAATTTTAGTGAAAAATATAGTCGTAAATTAATATCCATAATACAGTATTCGTATGATAAAAATTATTCGATAGATTTATGATACATGATATTCCATTTTTGAGTAAAAATTGTTGAATATGGCAGGTGGCTGTCATGGTTGCCATGGCGCCTTATTGGCCACGCCCATGTGTATCACGGTTGCCATGGCGCCCAATTGGCCCCGTCCGTGTGGCACCAGCTGCAGCTTGTTGATAGATTGGCTCCCTGTCAGTATTTAATTTCTGTCCTGTCAGTCCCCTTTTGTCGGGCCGTCTATGAATCTCTTTACACGGCAAGCCCATTTCCGCCTATCCCATGTTTTTGCTCCTGTTCGTCTCCCGCTGCGATCTGTTTGATCTCGACCATGTCTGCTCTCCCGTCCCGAATAACGATCCGTTTTTTAGATCTTGATCACGTCTGTTTCCTGGCTTTTATCCATTTTCTGATCCCAACCACGTCATTTTTTTTGCTCTCCTCTCCCAGCTACTGACCTGTTTTTTTCCCGCTCCCGACGCTCGCCACGGAAATACCATTTCCGCGTCCGAGCAACCTGCTCCCCGCGACCAGCGATCTCCGGATCGTGTGTGCAATCCTTTCCCTTCTTCCTAATAAAACTGTGAGTAACGTTACGCGAGTGGGTTCTGTTTCCGTTATGGCAAAATAAGCTTTTTTTTTATTTGGCAAATTATATACAGTACACAACTTGTATTAATAAAATCATATAATATTGAAATAATAAATATACAAAAAATGTCTTACTACGAAGTTTCATTTAAAATCCAGTCCCAAATAATCCGAAAAAAATATTTATCACTGTAATATTTGGCACTCCTGTTGTGACTTCCCGTTCCCTTGCAAACTGTAAAAATTCCAAGTCCCACGCTGCGTTGTAAATGAACGAGTTGAATTCCATTCCCACTTTGAAAACTTTTACAGTAAAAGTAGAAAAAAAAAACGGGAAAAAAACGCCTACATGGCGTGAGAAGGCTTGCAGTAAAACGGAACAATGTCTTCTCTGAAAAGAGAAGAGTTCAAAACCTCTGACACGGCCCAACGACGTCAAACATGTCTGACTCGATTCGGGAAAGGTCAAAGCATTAAAGGAGATGAGACCGTCGCTCAATCTTTCAAATGTCGGCTTCGATTCGGAAACGGGACGATATAAAAAGGCGACGCTCGATGTTTTAAATGTCGTCGTTGTTTCAGGAACAAAAACGAAAACACGGGCAAAGTTCTTCGACTTGTAAAGATGAGAGAAGCCTGGGACTGTCAACATAGACAGGGTTGGGTAGGGGTACTTTAACTAGATTACTTTGAATTATTTTGGAATACTCCAATACCAAATATGCTAATAAAAGACAAAAGAAACTAAATATGAATCAAATGATGACTCACAACAGGTGGTAAGCTTTCTCTCCTGGCTTTGATCTCTCTTTGATCTCCGGCAAAACGAACATCAAATGCGACAGAAACAAAATGAAAATAAATCCAAACAGCTTGCCAACATCATTTTTGCCGTTCCATGTGTTCCGTTACTCCCCAAGCCTGCACAAAATTTAGTCATTTTATTCATATTTAGTTTATTTTGTTTTTTATTAGCATATTTCGTATTGGAGTAATCCAAAAGTAATTGAAAGTAATCCAGTTAAAGTAACCCTACCCAACCCTGTCCATGCAAAAGACTGGTCTCCGTAAAGTAGGGGTCTCCAAACAAAGAGGGGCAGAATTTGAATTTGTCACAGTTGCCATGGCGCCCAATTGGCCCCCGCCAGCTTCTGTCACGGTCAGGAAACAAAAAAAGAAACTCAATATGAATAAAATGGTGACTCACAACACGCGGTAAGCTTTCTCTCCTGGCTTTGATCTCTTTGATCTCCGGCAAAACGAACATAAAATGCGACAGAAACAAAATGAAAATAAATCCAAACATCAATTTTGCCGTTCCGTGTATTCCGTTACTCCCCAAGCCTGCACAAAATGTAGTCATTTTATTCATATTTAGTTTCCTTTGTGTTTTATGAGCATATTTGGTATTGGAGTAATCCAAAAGTCATTGAAAGTAATCCAGTTAAAAGTAACCCTACCCAACCCTAAACACGGGTAAACCTCAACCACAAGAGACAAAATATGAGGAAAAAACAGGAAATCACATTGTTTAATTTGTAATGAATTTATTTCCAAATTAGAGTAGAAAATAAGTAGTAAAGGCTAAGCAGCTAGCGGCGTTATAAGCCTTCGGTAACGTTCGTGATCATGGGAAATGTGAACTCTCTACCAAATAAGACCGACCAACTGGCTGTGCTGGTGAAAAACATCAATGCGTACAGGGAGTGCAGTTTGCTGTGTTTTACGGAAATGTGGCTCACGTCCAGCATCCCGGATGCTAACGTGGAGCTAAAAAAGAGAAAGAGGGGGATAGAAAGAGATGGAAGAGGGGTACAAAGAAAGGGTAGATAGATAGATAGATAGATAGATAGATAGATAGATAGATAGATAGATAGATAGATAGATAGATAGATAGATAGATAGATAGATAGATAGATAGATAGATAGATAGATAGATAGATAGATAAAGGGAGAGAGATAAAATGTGATAGATGGATAGATAGATAGATAGATAGATAGATAGATAGATAGATAGATAGATAGATAGATAGATAGATAGATAGATAGATAGATAGATAGATAGATAGATAGATAGATAGATAGATAGATAGATAGATAGATAGATAGATAGATAGATAGATAGATAGATAGATAGATAGATAGATAGATAGATAGATAGATACCATAGATAGATACCATAGATAGATAGATAGATAGATACCATAGATAGATAGATAGATAGATAGATAGATAGATACCATAGATAGATAGATAGATAGATAGATTGATAGATAGAGGTTGATAGATAGAGGTTGATAGATAAAGGGAGAGAGATAAAAGGTGATAGATAGATAGATAGATAGATAGATAGATAGATAGATAGATAGATAGATAGATAGATAGATAGATAGATAGATAGATAGATAGATAGATAGATAGATAAAGGGTGATAGATAAAGGGTGATAGATAGATAGATAGATAGATAGATAGATAGATAGATAGATAGATAGATAGATAGATAGATAGATAGATAGATAGATAGATAGAGGTTGATAGATAGAGGTTGATAGATAGAGGTTGATAGATAGAGGTTGATAGATAGAGGTTGATAGATAAAGGGAGAGAGATAAAAGGTGATAGATAGATAGATAGATAGATAGATAGATAGATAGATAGATAGATAGATGGATAGAGGTTGATAGATAGATAGATAGAGGTTGATAGATAGATGGATAGATGGATAGATGGATAGATAGAGGTTGATAGATAGATAGATAGATAGATAGATAGATAGATAGATAGATAGATAGATAGATAGATAGATAGATAGATAGATAGATAGATAGATAGATAGATAGATAGATAGATAAAGGGAGAGAGATAAAATGTGATAGATGGATAGATAGATAGATAGATAGATAGATAGATAAAGGGAGAGAGATAAAAGGTGATAGATAGATAGATAGATAGAGGTTGATAGATAGATAGATAGATAGATAGAGAGAGAGAAAGAGAGAGAGAAAGATAGATAGATAGATAGATAGATAGATAGATAGATAGATAGATAGATAGATAGATAAAGGGTGATAGATAAAGGGTGATAGATAGATAGATAGATAGATAGATAGATAGATAGATAGAGGTTGATAGATAGAGGTTGATAGATAGAGGTTGATAGATAGAGGTTGATAGATAGAGGTTGATAGATAAAGGGAGAGAGATAAAAGGTGATAGATAGATAGATAGATAGATAGATAGATAGATAGATAGATAGATAGATGGATAGAGGTTGATAGATAGATAGATAGAGGTTGATAGATAGATGGATAGATGGATAGATGGATAGATAGAGGTTGATAGATAGATAGATAGATAGATAGATAGATAGATAGATAGATAGATAGATAGATAGATAGATAGATAGATAGATAAAGGGAGAGAGATAAAATGTGATAGATGGATAGATAGATAGATAGATAGATAGATAGATAGATAGATAGATAGATAGATAAAGGGAGAGAGATAAAAGGTGATAGATAGATAGATAGATAGATAGATAGATAGAGGTTGATAGATAGATAGATAGATAGAGAGAGAGAAAGAGAGAGAGAAAGATAGATAGATAGATAGATAGATAGATAGATAGATAAAGGGTGATAGATAAATGGTGATAGATAGATAGATAGAGGGTGATAGATAGAGAGATAGATAGATAGATAGATAAAGGTTAATAGATAAAGGTTGAGAGAGAGAGAGAGAGAGAGAGAGAGAGAGAGAGAGAGAGATAAAGGGTGATAGATAGATAGATAGATAGATAGATAGATAAAGGGTGATTGATAGATAGATAGATACTTTATTCATCTTTGTAGGGAAATTCACACTTCCAGAAGTATCCTTGTGTTGAAAAATAGAATAATAAAATAAAGAGTATCTATAGAGTATATAAACAGTGCTACGGAAATAAATATACAATAAGAGTTTTAGTAGTCAGCGGATATTAACTCTTATGCCGATTGGCCAATTCATACCATAGCGTCTTTCATACTCTGCTGTGACGGACACCTGCTCTGCATAGCTCTGCATCTTGCTATCTATAAATAGATAATAGATAAAGAAAATACATTAACATAGAATAAAAGCCCTCCGATGCACATTTTACTACCGGTTACAAAAAAAACAAAAGGTCACCACAGGACAGAAAATAAGTGCACTGGGCCCAGACCGATCTTGTGCCCTCTTGGCCTGCAGCCAGAAAAGTGTTGGGATCACGGGGTAATCACAAGAGAAAGACCCCGGCGGCCCGCCTACCGGAGAAGGGCGGAGTAGGGCCGACGATTAGCCCAGTGTGCTAGTCATAAGGCCGTATCGTTGGAGTCCCAGTGGCTCCCCCCGCCGGGCCCGCCTTTGTTTTCGTTTTGTTTTTGCTCGGCTTTAATAAAAAGTGACAGTGAACAGAGACTGGGAGGGGTGAGAACATGAGCGCCGGTAATGCAATTGTAATATTGGAGGTTTTTTTTTCTCTCAAATCTGAAAAATGTGTATAAAACGTTTTTCAGTTTTCCAGTTTAAGCGTTCGCAATCACTAAACCCTGAATAGAATGTATTTTAAATATAATTTTGTATTTTGGGTGATTTTTGCGTGATATACATGCTCAATTTGATTGTGTCCGCAGGGCAATGTAACTTCCTCAAGAGGTGTAGGCCATACATTTTTGTTATTCTTTGTCTTTGTCTGTTTCTTTGTCTTTTCTTTGTCTTTGTATTTGTTTTTGTCTTTGTCTTTGTCTTTCTCTTTTTTTGTTGTTGTTTTGTCTGTCTTTATCTCTGTCTCTGTCTCTTTCTCTTTTTTTGTCTTTGTCTTTGTGTTTTTCTTTGTCTTTGTCTTTCTCTTTCTGTTTCTCTTTCTCTCTCTTTTTTGTGTTTGTCTTTGTCTCTGTCCCTTTCTCTTTTTTGTCTTTGTCTTTGTCTTTCTATTTCTCTCTTGTTTTTGTGTTTGTCTTTGTCTCTGTCTCTGTCTCTTTTTTTTTGTCTTTGTCTTTGTCTTTGTGTTTTTCTTTGTCTTTGTCTTTCTCTTTCTGTTTTTCTTTCTCTCTCTTTTTTGTGTTTGTCTCTGTCTCTGTCTCTTTCTCTTTTTTGTCTTTGTCTTTGTCTTTGTCTTTCTCTTTCTATTTCTCTCTTGTTTTTGTGTTTGTCTTTGTCTCTGTCTCTGTATCTTTTTTTGTCTTTTTTGTCTTTATCCTTGTCTTTGTCTTTGTCTTTGTCTTTCTCTTTCTCTTTCTCTTTCTCTTTCTCTTTCTCTTTCCCTCTCTTTTGTGTTTGTCTTGTTCTTTCTCTCTCTTTTTTGTGTTGGTCTTTGTCTCTGTCTCTTTCTCTTTTTTGTTGTTCTCTTTTTCTTTTTCTTTTTCTTTTTCTTTCTCTTTCTCTTTCTCTTTCTCTTTCTCTCTCTTTTTTGTCTTTGTCGTTGTCTCTATTTTTTTCTTTCTCTTTGTCTTTGTCTTTCTCTATCTTTTTTGTCTTTGTCTTTGTTTTTCTCTTTTTCTCTCTTTTTTTTGTCTTTGTTGGTGTGTGAGTCTGTGTGTGAATGGGTAAGTGTGAAGCACATCTTAAAGCACTTTGGGAGGTCTTCATTGACTTGAAAAGCGCTATATAAATGCAGACCATTTACCATTTACTTTGTCTTTCTCTGCATAATTCTGCTCTCCCCTCTTAAGATTCAATCTGCAACCTCAGAGGAACTGCTTAAATCCAGGCTTAAAACACACTTCTATTCTATAGCATGTGAATAACCTATATTTTATGTTGACAATGTCTGTATTGCAACATCCATTTTGGCCTGGTCATCCTGGAAGGGCGATGACCTCCTGTGCGGTCCCTTCTCAAGGTTTCTTCATTTTCCTCATGTTGGGGTTTTTGAGTTTTTCCTTGCCCTCATGTTGGTTCCAGATCAGGGGATGGTGTCATAACAGTCTGTACAGCCCTTTGAGACTTCTTGTGATGAAAGGCTGTACAAATAAACTCGACTTGACTTCAA
Source organism: Urocampus carinirostris (assembly GCF_059441175.1). Classification (NCBI taxonomy): domain Eukaryota; kingdom Metazoa; phylum Chordata; class Actinopteri; order Syngnathiformes; family Syngnathidae; genus Urocampus; species Urocampus carinirostris. The sequence continues at coordinate 66,929,475 of NC_142349.1, read as the reverse complement.
AACCTTATCTTAGCCCAAGCACTACCAGGAAGAAAACCCTCAAATGCGTCAATTCTATTCCTCCCAAGATTTATTGCACCTCACAAATGTCAGTTAGAGTTTCTCAGGCTGCGTTTCAATCGAGGTGTGGCAAATTTTTTGACTTTTTTTTACCGGCTGGAGTCCATTAACGGCACACACATCAGCGTCCTAAAAATAGACGGCAACTCGAGAGAGAGCGTGAGAGAGACGCAAAACGAGACTTCAGAGACTAGACCGACTCCCAGAGCGGCCTTCATCAGACACTAGTGGATCCAGTTAAACCCGACAGAGGACTGAGACTTTAGAGAACAAAGTGTACACAAAATGTGGGATTGATTTTTTTATAAATGATGACTCTTATTTTTTTAGTTTATTTTTTTTACTTTGGCATCGCTACAGTATTTTCTGAAAATAGTTTCTGTTTATACAATAGCAGCCCTACCAGTTTTGGAGATGTATAAAAGATGAAATGAAACTTTAGTTCACGGGAAATAAAGTGGTAATAATGTGTTATAATTGTAAAAATGGCGGGAAAAAAAAAAATCAAATTTTCGTACAATTTAATAATGCGATTGGCTGGCAACCAGTTCAGGGTGTCCCCTGCCCACTGCCCGATGATTGCTGGGATGGGCCCCAGCACCCCCGCGACCCTACTGAGGATAAGCGGTGTAGCCAATGAGATGAGATGAGACAATTTGATAAAAAAGGAAAACCGAATGTTAAAAAAATGGGGTAATTGCTTTTAAAATTTTTGGACTACAATTTTTCTAAAAGTTACAAACATATTTTTCTCTCTTGACTTTTTTCTTACCATATTTTCTGGATTATAAATCGCACCAGTCAATAAAAGGAAAAATTAAGAAGGGAAAAAAAATATATACATAGGTTGCACTGGAGTATAAGTCGCACCCCAACCAAACTATGGAAAAAAAATGCAATTTATAGTCAAGAAAATACGATATTATTATATAACATCACTCATTTTTTTCCCTTATATTTTATAAATATACAAAAAATATGAGTTGTACTTTTGGTTTTGGGACTACACGATTTCTTAAAGAGATATTCTTTTTTTGAAAACATAATATTCTCCTATTTTCCTTGTATTTTTATTACTATAAACACAGAAAAGCAAGTTTTGGGGCATAAAAGTAGATGTAAAATTAAATGGAAAAATTGCTTTTATGTATTCCTTATTTTTTATTAATGTATTTTTGTATAATGGGCGTAAAAATATATTCAGTAAAATAGATACTATAACATATGAAAATAAAAATATAATAGGGAAATAAATAACGAAAAAGAATACAACTATAATAAATAAAATAATATTAAAAACATTAAAAATATATAAAAATACAATGATTAAAAAGATAAAAATAAATAAAATACATCAAAACATAATTAAATGAATTAATAAATAAGTATGTGAAATCATTAATCAATAAATGAAAAATTAAAGTACTCTTGAAATTTTTTTAATTTTTATGTAATTTTGTTTTAAAAAAGGAAATGATGATCTAAAACCTACATGAGGGCAAGGAAAAACTCAAAAACCTCAAAATGAGGAGAATGAAGAAACGATGAACCCCCTCTCAGGATGACCAGGCTGCAATGGATGTTGCTTTAAAAACAAATAAAAGAAAATATAAAATATTTAACGTATAATATAAAATAAAATAAAAAGGATGACCAGGCTGCGATGGATGTTGCCTTAAAAAAACAAATAAAATAAAATCTAAAATATTTAACGTATAATATAAAATAAAATAAAAAGGATGACCAGGCTGCAATGGATTTTGCCTTAAAAAACAAATAAAATAAAATATAAAATATTTCACGTATAATATAAAATAAAATAAAAAGGATGACCAGGCTGCAATGGATTTTGCCTTAAAAAACCAAATAAAATAAAATATAAAATATTTCACGTATAATATAAAATAAAATAAAAAGGATGACCAGGCTGCAATGGATTTTGCCTTAAAAAAACAAATAAAATAAAATATAAAATATTTCACGTATAATATAAAATAAAATAAAAAGGATGACCAGGCTGCAATGGATTTTGCCTTAAAAAAACAAATAAAATAAAATATAAAATATTTCACGTATAATATAAAATAAAATAAAAAGGATGACCAGGCTGCAATGGATTTTCCTTAAAAAAACAAATAAAATAAAATATAAAATATTTCACGTATAATATAAAATAAAATAAAAAGGATGACCAGGCTGCAATGGATTTTGCTTAAAAAACAAATAAAAGAAAATATAAAATATTTAAAAACAAATAAAAATAAAATAAAAAGGATGACCAGGTTGCAATGGATGTAGCATTAACACACAACACACAGACATTGTCAACATAAAATACAAGTCATGGTATAATATCATGTTGCCAATTTCTCATATAAATCACGCCTGGAGTATAAGCCGCACCCTATTGAAAATAACTGCGACTTATACTCCGAAAAATACAGTACATTTTGTGCGCTCGTTGTGGCCTTCGATCCCTACTGTTGATCAGCAGTAGCATACAGCTAAACAACATGATTTCCATCTCTTCATTGAAATGTATTTCCTTTCGTGATGCTGCCCAGCTAGAAGACAAACCCGGGGAGACCTAATATAGATAGATAGATGATAGATAGATAGATAGGGGCGCTTGTAGCGGAGTGGATGACGTTACACGCCAGTCCAAAAGTTCGACATCCCTGCGGCAGATGGAAATCTTTTTCTTTGTGTCCAGGGATACACCACCTCGTGTTAGCGAGTCCGTCTCCTCTCCGATTCCCGTTGGCTTTCGTGTCTCTGTATAGTGGCGCTGGTGCCGGATAGCTAAAATGGCTCCGGGTAGCTCCGGGTGGCTACATGTTAGCATCCGGGGTGCTAAACGTGAGCCACGTTTCCGCAAAACACAGCAACTGCGCTCCCTGTGCACTTCGATGTTTTCCACCAGCACTCGTGGTCTTATTTGGTAGTGAGTTCACATTTACCATGATTACGGATGGTACCGAAGACTTTTAACGCCGCTAGCCGCTTAGCTAGCTCCGACTCTTCTTCCACCATAAGCCCCCTCATCAGGCCGGCACGAGAATTCTTCAGGGCAGGGAGTTGATATAGGCCTCCCAATATTGCTCGCCATATCTTGTTTGCACATTGAGTGGATTTAAGTCCATATTAGTGTTCATTGGAGGACATGTTTGGAGGGCAAACATGTTTTCGAGGGGCCCGCGTGCAGGCGGGGGGGGCTGTTTGTCTTGCTCCAACTCGGCTCTGCGGTACCTTTACATTGCTTTATCTGCCGCCAACAGCGCTTCTGAGTTTTCATAGAAAACAGCTGCCGGCTATATTAGAGAATCAGAGAGCTGTACAAATGTGTGGAGGACAAAGATAACAAAAGGGGAGTGAATCAATACTGAGCAATGATATAGCTGCAAGAGTCCTGAGACTTTCATAGATTTGGGGATGGAGACAGGACACTTTCATAGTTGACATCTTTGTTTCATAAGGATTGACTGATCCAAATAGGGTTCAGGGAAGAAGAGAGATATATAACTCTGATGCAGATTGGCCAATTCATATCATAGCGTCTTTCATGCTATACTGTGACGGACACCTACTCTGCATTGCTCTGCATCTTGCTAGCTATAGAAAGATAGATGGATAGATAAAGAAAAACACATTGACACAGGATACAAGCCCTCTGGTGCTCATCAGAAAATAGATAGATAGATAGATAGATAGATAGATAGATAGATAGATAGATAGATAGATAGATAGATAGATAGATAGATAGATAGATAGATAGATAGATAGATAGATAGATAGATAGATAGATAGATAGATACCATAGACAGATAGATAGATAGATAGATAGAGAGAGAGAGAGAGAGAGAGAGAGAGAGAGAGAGAGTGATAGATAGATAGATAGATAGATAGATAGATAGATAGATAGATAGATAGATAGATAGATAGATAGATAGATAGATAGATAGATAGATAGATAGATAGATAGATAGATAGATAGATAAAGGGTGATAGATAGATAGATAGATAGATAGATAGATAGACAGATACCATAGACAGATACCATAGACAGATACCATAGATAGATGGATAGATAGATAGATAAAGGGAGAGAGATAAAGGGAGAGAGACAAAGGGCTATAGATAGATAGATAGATAGATAGATAGATAGATAGATAGATAGATAGATAGATAGATAGATAGATAGATAGATAGATAGATAGATAGATAAAGGGTGATAGATAGATAGATAGATAGATAGGGAGAGAGATAGATAGATAGATAGATAGATAGATAGATAGATAGATAGATAGATAGATAGATAGATAGATAAAGGGAGAGAGATAAAGGGAGAGGGACAAAGGGCTATAGATAGATAAATAGATAGATAGATAGATAAAGGGAGAGAGATAAGGGGTTACAGATAGATAGATAGATAGATAGATAGATAAAGGGAGAGAGACAAAGGGCTATAGATAGATAGATAAAGGGTGATAGATAGATAAAGGGTGATAGATAGATAGATAGATAGATGGATAGATAAAGGGAGAGAGATAAAGGGAGAGAGACAAAGGGCTATAGATAGATAGATAGATAGATAGATAGATAGATAGATAGATAGATAGATAGATAGATAGATAGAATAAGCCTGATTTTTGGAACCTTGGAATGCAGTTTTAGTTGATGAGTATTGTATTTTATTTCACAAACGTTTTTCTTTGAGTTTAATAACATTGTGTGGCTAAATGCTAAAGCTAACTTTCTAGACTAGTGACATGTTGCTAAGATAAAGGTGAAATATTCAAAAATATTTATAATAATACATCGGAGCAGCAACTGGATGACATGCAGGAATTCATAAAAACGAGTGTTTCATAAAAACGATTTGAACAGCTTTGAAAAGGCGTTTCTGGGAAAATGTGGTGCGTCAACTCTGCCCGGATGTTAAACAGGGTGCGTGGATTTAATTGTTTTTATAAGACGGCTCTTAAAGTATTCAAAGGGATTTTTCTTTTTACTAGCGGTTTTAACTAGTCCAAAGGGTTTGACCTATTTTTATTTTATTTTTTTAAATGCTTTTTCAGGGAATGAGGTTTGTTTTGAGGAATGGCGTCGAGATGTTAAATTCAAGGTTAGGGCAGGGTCTCAAACTCGCAACCCCTCAGGATGAGAGGGTGAGGCCCCCTGCCTAAATATGCAATTTGGAGGGGATAGTGTGTGTAATTTTTCCACTAGACGTCGCTGTATTCTGTCGTGCCACCGAAAACGAGTGCTAAAAGGCAAAATACAGAGACTTGAAGGAGAGAGATACAACAGAATAAAAATGAAAATAAAAAGGACAACAACAGAAAAATGGAAAAACAATCAGACATAAAGGAAAACTCAAGGAAAAAAGGAAAGGAAAAATGAAACAAAATATAAAAAAAGTGGAAAAATGAAAAGAAAACAGAGAAAATTATTTTCGTTTTTGTTGAGGTTTTTGAGGTTTTTTTGCTCTCATGAAGGTTTGAGATCAGGGGATGGTACAATAATAGTCCGTAGTTTGCAATAGTCTATGTTCTGTGCCGCCCTTTGAAACTGTCCCTTCTCAAAGTTTCTTCATTTTGTTGAGGTTTTTGAGTTTTCCCTTGCCCTCATGTAGGTTTTAGATCAGGGGATGGTGTCAATAGTCTGTAGTTTGCAATAATCTGTGGTTTGTGCAGCCCTTTGAGACCGTCTTTTCTCTAGGTTTCTTCATTTTTGTTGAGGTTTTTGAGTTTTTCCTTGCCCTCATGTAGGTTTTAGATCAGGGGACAGTGTCATAATAGTCTGTGGTCTGTGCAGCCCTTTGAGACCGTCTTTTCTCTAGGTTTCTTCATTTTGTTGAGGTTTTTGAGTTTTTCTTTGCCCTCATGTAGGTTTTAGATCAGGGGATGGTGTCATAATAGTCTGTAATTTGCAATAATCTGTGTTATGTGCAGCTCTTTGAGACTCCTTGTGATTAAGGGTGTCACAAATAAACATGACTTGACTTATCTTAAACAACATTTTGTAATTTTATTTATACTTAGTTGGTTTGGTCTGTTATTAGCCTATTTGATATTGAGATAATCAGGGTTGGGTAGGGTTACTTTAACTGGATTACTTTGAAATGAAATGAAATGAAAGGATCTGCATTTATGTAGGGCTTTTCAAGTCAATGACTTCCCATAGCGCTTTACAATGTGCTCCACATTTCCCAATAGCGGCCTTGTATTGCAGCCATGTAAGACGCTAACCTGCTTATTGGGGGCATTAGGGGTTCAGTGTCTTACCCAGGGACACCTCGACATGTAACACGGACCAGCCGGGATTCGAACTGGGATCCCTTGATCCCAAGACGAGCGCTCTAAATTACTTTTGGATTACTCCAATACCAAATATGCTAAGAAAAGACAAAAGAAACTAAATATGAATAAAATGATGACTCACAACACGTGGTAAGCTTTCTCTCCTGGCTTTGATCTCTGTTACTCCCCAAGCCTGCACAAAATTTAGTCATTTTATTCCTATATAGTTTATTTTGTCTTTTATTAACATATTTGGTATTGGAGTAATCCAAAAGTCATTAAAAGTAATCAAGTTAAAGTAACCCTACCCAACCCTGGAGATAATCTAAAAGTAATCAAAAGTATACAAGTTACATTACTTCACTATCATACTTTTCGGCTTACCGATAACATTTTTCAACAGGTAACTATTAACTGTAACGGATTACATTTACAAAATAATCTCCCGACCCTGTTCAAACGAAAAATTGCATTCGCGATAACGAAACCAGTACAAACTGGGATCCGCCATTTGCAAACAGTCCATTCAAAGATCACGGAGTTGAACACGGAAGGTGCGGCTCGCATTTGTGGTTTCCCAGGGCGTGTTTCGTGTCATAATGAGCAAGTCACGACACGATCTTCTACATTCTGTCCTCACGTCGGACCAGTTCTAACAAACGTCCTTTCCCTTTTTCCGTTTTCTTCCAGGCGCCAACCGTCAACGGGAGTTGCGGTCGGACCTGCGACGGGAGAAAGGTGTAGTCGGAGGGATTCCTGGCAGAGTGATTTGGTTTTGTCGTGTCATGTAAATCACATTGCCAGGGATTTCCAACCGCTTACAACTGAAATGCACACCGGAGCTGCAGCACCATTAGGTACACGCGTGAGCTTCCACACCCCGGGCAAATACTTTGAAATTTTGACTGCAAATTTGAGGGAATTACGGTAATAGGAAGGATTTAAAGGGACGGTGTTTACTATTTTAGTCTCCCTTCTTTCATTCAGTCAGAACAAATCATTATTTGAATACCTGGCAAATATACCTAACTATTATACCATCAGGGTTGGGTAGGGTTACTTTAACTTGAGTACTTTCAATTACTTTTGGATTACTCCAATACCAAATATGCTAATAAAAGACACAAGAAACTAAATATGAATACAATGACAAAATTTTGTGCAGGCTTGGGGAGTAACGGAACACATGGAACGGCAAAAACGATGTTGGCAAGCTGTTTGGATTGATTTTCATTTTGTTTCTGTCGCATTTTATGTTTGTTTTGCCGGAGATCAAAGAGAGATCAAAGCCAGGAGAGAAAGCTTACCACCTGTTGTGAGTCATCATTTGATTCATATTTAGTTTCTTTTGTCTTTTATTAGCATATTTGGTATTGGAGTCATCCAAAAGTCATTGAAAGTAATCAAGTTAAAGTAACCCTACCCAACCTTGTATACCATCCATCCATCCTGTACTGCTTATCCTCAGTAGGGTCACGGGAGTGCTTGAGCCCATCCCAGCAGTTTCGGACAGTGAAATGAAATGAAATGATCTGCATTTCTATAGCGCTTTTCAAGTCAAGACTTCCCAAAGCGCTTTACAATGTGCTCCACATTTCCCAATAGCGGCCGTGTAGCCATGTAAGGCGCTAACCTGCTTATTGGGGTTATAAGGGGTTCAGTGTCTTACCCAAGGACACTTCGACATGTAACTCGGAGGAGCCGGGATTCGAACTGTGATCTCTTGATCCCAAGACGAGCGCTCTACCTCCTGAGCCACTGCCGCCCCAGTGGGCAGGGGACACCCTGAACTGGTTGCCAGCCAGTCGCAGGGCACACAGAGACAGACAATTCGCTCGCTCATTCACACCTAGGGACAATTTGGACCGGCCTATTAACCTCACATGCATGTTTTTGGAATGTGGGAGGAGACCGGAGTGCCTGGAAGAAACCCATGCAAGCACGGGGAGAACATGAAAACTCCATACAGGAGGTTCGATCTCATGACCTCAGAACTGAAACTGAAACTGAAATTTGCAGTCCTTTTGCATAGTGAAGCGATTTTTCGCAGAGGGCCACATTTGTGTAAAAGCTGTTCTAAAAGGGCCTGATGATCTATCCATCCATTCATTTCCTGCGCCGCTTATCCTCATCAGGCGGTGCTGGAGCCCATCCCAGGGCAGTGGGCAGGGGACACTCTGAACTGGTTGCCAGTCAGTCGCAGATCATATACTATTGCCCTTTGGCCACCTTGCCCTTGGCTTTTAGCCCACCCTATTTCCGACATGGCAACTGTAAATAAAAAAGGAAAGTTGACTGTGAGGGCCGCCACTTCCAGGACAGATGGAAATTGGAGAATTTTTTCACCGGAATCCCAAAAAACTTTGTCTGCATGATTTGCCAATAGACTGCGTCTGCTGTTTTTAAAGAATCTAATATCAAGAGGCACCGCCAGACGAAACAAGCCGACAACCAAACACTAACTGGATACAAACGGCGTGTAAAAAGGAAGCATTTTTTTTTTTTCAATCCTGTTTATTCATGTAGTTTAACATGTTATATTGTGCATGTGTTTCATTATATCATATATATTGGTAATTAACATTTTGTTTTGAGAGTTGCTCGACATGAATGAGGTTTATTATAAAAAATAGTTCAAAAATGAAGTCGCTTGAACGTTCCTTGTAGAAGGAAAAAATACATGCAAATATAGTTAAATTAAATAATACATTTTCTCATTCAAATTATGAATTCATTTTCTGTATTCAATTATTGTTGGTAATATACTGATTACAGGGATAACCACAAACCTGGCTTTTTTCATTTTCTCCTTTTATACTTCCTTTTTTTCTTAACTTCTTTATACAACAATAATCATTCGTAATATAATGCTTCAAAGCAAGTGAGCCATTTGAAAGCCGGCTCTCTTTAAAGAGTTGAGCCGAAAAAGCCGGTTCTACAAAAAGAGACAGACTTCCTTTCACTACACAACTACAACATGAAATCTGATGTTGAATGATGCATGATGGGAAATCCCCAAGCATCAAACCGTTGGCCTCGTTTGCAACAAAAAAAAACGATACCGAGATAGAGGATATTGCGGCGAACTCCTTTGACTTGATTGATTTGCCATTTTGTGATACCGGATGGTACCCATCATTGACAAATTTGCGTTTTTCCGTACAGATTTTCTTGTACGTCGTACACGTCTTAAAATGCATAATAAACGTACTATGTACGGCAAAAACGTACAGATTGACAGGTATGCATAAGGAAGACCTAATTCATCCATCCATCCATCCATCCATTATCTGCACCGCTTATCCTCAGTAGGGTATCGGGGGTGCTGGAGCCCATCCCAGCTATCTTCGGGCAGTGGGCAGGGGACACCCTGAACTGTGCATTTAAAAAAAAAAAATAAAAAATAATACTGTGTATTTTGTCCACACCTGCTTTATCCAACCCAAATCCCCTAACCCAGAGGTGTCAAACTCATTTTAACTCGGGGGCCACACGATAGAACAAACATTCTGTCGGGGGCCGGACTAGTAGATTAAAGAGAAAGAAAAAGAGAGATAAAGAAATAAGAGAAAGAGGGAGGGAAAAGGAGAGAGGGTGGGACAAAGAAAGAAATAGAGAGAGAGGGAGAGAGCGTGAGAAACAAATTATAAAAAGTCGTGAGAGAGGGGGAAAAGAAAGGGAGAGGAAGAAAGAAATCCAAAGGGAAATAGAAAGACAGAAGGAGAGAAAAGAGAAAAGAAAGCACAAAGGGTATGAAGAGAGAAGGAGAAGAGAGACAAAGAGCAACAAAGGAAAAGAAAAAGAGAGAAAGAGAAGAGAGACAAAGAGCAACAGAGGAAGAGAAAGAGAAAGAGTAGAGAGACAAAGAGCAACAAAGGTAGAGAAAAAGAGAGAAAGAGAAGAGAGACAAAGAGCAACAAAGGAAGAGAAAAAGAGAGTTGGTTTGCATCACGTCAGGTTTTTGCTTGTACGTTTCGAGAGTGAAAGAGACAGAGAGGGAGAAAGGGGTGGAAAAGAGACAGAGACAGACAGAGACAGAGAGACAGACAGAGAGAGAGAGACAGAGACAGAGACAGAGCGAGAGCGAGAGCGAGAGCGAGAGCGAGAGCGAGAGAGAGAGAGAGAACGAGACAGCGAAACAAATACAAGTACGGTGTCTTTGTGAGAGGCAACTGGCTTTGGCAACGTCAAGTGGACATATTTCAACCTGCAGCTTGTTTTTCTCTTGCGCTTCTCCCAGTGTTGTCTCGCGGGCCGGATTCAATCCCTTAGCGGGCCTGATCTGTTCCGCGGGCTGCCTGTTTGACACCTGTGCCCTAACCTGTATCTCCAACCCCCCCTGAGAGCCATCCGGATTTTCCGAGAGTTTTGGACGAGGTGTAGGACTTAGCTCGCTTTGTGAACAGTTGAGTGGAAAAGTCCGTGTTCACAGTGGCTAAGTTCCGCTCCTCGCCATTCCAAAACGCAGCTGTCCACTGTCAACGCCGGATCCATTTTTTTCGAAAGATCGCCCCAAAGCTGGAATGAAAAAAATGAAGGCTTTATTTGCTATAACCACGCGTTGCTGTCATGATGTATTGTTAGAGTTTTTTTTGTCACTTTTGAATCGAAATTGCAATGCTTCAAAATGTATGGAATGCGAAACATGCAAGTATTCTAAATTTTAAGACGGTTAGACGTGTGAAATAACTAGAATAAAGGAATTCATAAATCTACACCTTTTTTGTGTTTTTACTCAAATGAGAAATGAGAAAAGTCACAATTTTTCGGTCATTTTTGTCATGATTACTGATTCGGAGCACCTGCCAGCCAACAGCTGCGGGACCTGATTGGCTGTTGGACTGCCAAAAGGAAGCTGTCAGACCATCTGCGAACCTATGCTCTCAGCTAGGCAAGCTTTTGTACTCTCCGACATTATCCTGCCCTGTTTTCCTGCCTGATACCCGTTGCCGACCTTTTTCTGGACCCGTTTCTGCTTTTGCTCCTCCGTCCCGGCCATCGACCTGTTTTGCCCTGTTTCCTGCCTGATACCTATTGCCGACCTTTTTCTGGACCCGTTTCTGCTTTTGCTCCTCTGTCCCGGCCATCGACCTGTTTTGCCCTGTTTCCTGCCTGATACCTGTTGCCGAACTCTTTTCTGGCCCCGTTTCTGTTTTGCTCCACCGTCCTGGCCATCGACCTGTTTTCCCGCTGTCAACGACTACCCTCGCTACCCGTGACCGACGATCATCGGATCGTGGATGCAAGCACTGCTCCCTTTTTTAATAAAAACTGAGTAAAACGAAGGCTATTGGGTCCCGTCTCTGTTCCTGCTCTGTCTTTTGCTGTCCAACGAAAGGTGAACTGCACTTGTGCGGCCGTGATCTATTATCCCAGATCACATCTTGCTGAAAGTGGAGCAAATTTGTGTTATGCGTGGAGGCTCTTTTTTTTTGTTCTATCCGCATAATGTGGCCGCAATCCATTATCTCCAGTGGATTATTTTTGCAAGCGTGGGCATGTTAAAACAGATTACGGCATTGGGGTTTTTCCATATTTAACAAGTGTAAACAAACTTTACAGGAGTGCAATTGACCCTCAGTTTTTTTTTGGTTTGCTTAGCAGGGCCTGTGACCCACTGGAAACCGGCGTGCTGGGTCCCCCCCCACCGGTTGAGAAACCCTGGTCTAGTGCAACCACAAAACTGTCAGGACCAGAGCGGAAACAGGACCCACTTGCGTTGCGTTTCTCACAAGTTTTATTGGAAGAAAGAGAAAGGGTTGCGCCCACGATCCGGTGATTGCTGGACGCGTGAAGCAGGTCGCTCTGAACGCGGAAGTGGATCTTCCGTAGCGAGCGATGGCAGTGTCGGGAACGGAAAACGGGTCAGTAGCTGGGACAGGAGAGCAAAAACGTGGTCGTAAGCGAGTCGTAAGCCAGGAACGGAAAGTAGACGTGGTCAGGGACAAAAAGAGGTCAAAAGCCGGGAAGGGAGAGTAAACGTACGTGGTCAGGATCAAAAAACGGGTTGAAGCCGAGGAACAGACGGGAGCAAAAAAACAGGTGGGAATCAGGGTTTAAAAAGGCTTGCCTCGTGTTAACTGAGGTTCGCAGACGGACTGACAAAAGGGGACGGATAGGAGTGGGTTTAAATCAGTACAGGGAGCCAATCAGACAAAAACAAGTTCTATAAAGCACAAGAAATCAAACGACGGTGACTCAAAATGACCAAACCGCATCATTTTTTATCAAGGAATTGCTCCAACTAGAGTCGAGGCTCATCATATGTAAAATATAAGATAGAAATAACAATAAAATAATAAATTGAGAATTTCTCAACCTACGAGAATAATCAAAAATGCATGTTTATATAATATCACAACCTTTTTTTCTTTTTACCACTGAGAGGCACTGAATGATACACACTGTCCCTTTAAAGTGAAGACCTCATATATTTGCTGGAGTCAAGACCATAACGGAGACAAGACCCACTTGCGTTACGTTTCTCTCAGTTTTTGGAAGAAAGGAAATCTGGTGATGGCTGGGCACGGGAAGCAGGCCGCTCTGAACGCGAAAGTGGTACTTCCATGGCGAGCGATGGCGGTGTCGGGAACAGAACAAACGGGTCAGTAGCCGGGTCAGGAGAGCAAAAAACGTGGTCGGGATCAGAAACGAGTTGAAAGCCAGGAGAGGAGAGGAGACGTGGTCAGGATCAAAAAAACGGGTCGAAGCCGGGGAACAGATGGGAGCAAAACAGGTGAAAAAAGCTTGCCTAGAGTAAACTGAGGCTCGCAGACGGACTGACAACAGGTGACAGAAAGACATGGGTTTGAATAGTGACAGGGAGCTAATCAGAGTCCGAGGCAGTTGGCGCCAAAGGATCGGGAATGTCATCACATCGGTAACCATGACAGCTAGTGTTTACATTCCATTCCTAAGTCTGCTTGTAGTTTCTGCTCTGCCGCCTTTATGGCACGTTACATAAGATTGACTGCAGTTAAAGGGAGATTTGTTCGGCCTGACTTTTAGAATAGAATAGATAGATAGATACTTTATTCATCCCCGTAGGGAAATTCACACTTCCAGCAGTCTACCCCGTTGTTTATTAACAGATGAACATGATGCCCTAGGGGTGCTTGTAGCGGAGAGGATGACGTCACGCTAGTCCAAAAGTTCGACATCCCTGCGGCAGATGGAAATCTTTTCTTTGTGAAAATCCAGGGATACACCACCTCGTGTTAGCAAGTCCGCCTCCTCTCCGATTCCCCCCGGCTTTCATGTCTCTGTTTAGCGGTGTTGAAGCCGGATAGCTCCGGGTGGCTACACGTTAGCGTCCGGAATGCTAAACGTGAGCCACGTTTCCGCAAAACACAGCAACTGCGCTCCCTGTGCGCTTCGATGTTTTCCACCAGCACTCGATGATCTTATTTGGTCGTGAGTTCGCATTTACCATGATTACGGATGGTACCGAAGACTTATAACGCCGCTAGCCGCTTCGCTAGCTCCGGCTCTTCTTCCACAATAGGCCCCTTCATCACGCTGGCACGAGAATTCTTCAGGGCAAGGAGAAGAAATTCCTTGAATACACGCATTTTTTGTGCGCTAAAACCCATGTCCCATAGGATAGAAGTAATCCATAGTGTAGTTGTCAAAACGGGAAGAAAAAACACCGGAGATAGGAGCAGACAATAAAACAATAGGGCAGCTGCTGGAAAAGGCAGCCGCTTGTGGCAGCGCCGCTTTGAAGTAGAATAGAATAGAATATACCTTTATTGTCATTGTTACAAAATGGGTTAACATATTGTGGCAACAAAATTGGGCATGACACTGCAAATGTTTTTGAAGCTAAAAGACATTTTTAGCACATATTTGTTGAAATAAACAATAAAAAAAACTTTCATTTTGTTTTCTAATGAGTAAACATATCTTAAATGACTGTTTTTGTTACCGTCCCGATTCGTGTGGATTATAAAACTGGGAATTTATTTTTCAATATAGCGAAAAATGTAAAAAAAAAACAAAAAAACGTTATTTTCCCATGCGAGTCATACCTAAGACTTATAACATTGGTAAAATGGCGGCGCCCTCTGTTGGCTGCGGCTGCATCGGCTCGCTACAACGGGTCAGGTGTATCGACATTTCGTTCTGTGTACATTGTTACAAAGAATGACAATACAAAGGAAATTATTATTAATTATTATTATTATTTTCCCCGTTTTTGTATCAGTTTTCGGCCTAAACGTAAAAATCACATTTTTTTCTTTTTTTCGGTATGAGGGCACGCAAATGTTTCTACAGCTAAAGGAAAAGACATTTTTAGCACGTATTTCTTGAATCAAACAATAAAACAAACTTTAATTTTGTTTTCCAATTCATAACTATATAACTTTAATGACTTTTCCTATAGCTCCAGACTTCCTGTGCGGAGTTTGTATGTTCTCCCTGTGCTTGCGTGAGTTTCCTCCGGGCACTCCGGTTTCCTCCCACATTCCAAAAACATGCATTTCAGGTGAATTGGTTGGTCCAAATTGTCCCTAGGTGTGACTGAGCGGGTGACTTGTCTGTCCCCGTGTGCCCTGCGATTGGCTGGCAACCAGTTCAGGGTGTCCCCTGCCCACTGCCCGATGATTGCTGGGATGGGCTCCAGCACCCCCGCGACCCTACTGAGGATAAGCGGTGTAGCTAATGAGATGAGATCTTAAATGACTGGTTTTGTTACCGTCCCGATTCGTGTGGATTATAAAACTCGTTATAAAACTATATTTTTCAATATAGCGAAAAATGTAAAAAACAAAACAAAAAAAAACGTTATTTTCCCATTGGTAACTATATGACTTTAATGACTTTTCCTATAGGGCAGCACGGCGGCACAGTTCATGACTTGGGACTGCATGGGTTCAAATCCAGCTCCAGACTTCCTGTGCGGAGTTTGTATGTTCTCCCTGTGCTTGCGTGGGTTTCCTCCCACTTTCCAAAAACATGCATTTCAGGTGAATTGGTTGGTCCAAATTGTCCCTAGGTGTGACTGAGCAAGTGAGTTGTCTGTCCCCGTGTGCCCTGCGATTGGCTGGCAACCAGTTCAGGGTGTCCCCTGCCCACTGATTTTTACGTTTAGGCCGAAAACTGATACAAAAACGGGAAAAATCATGGGAAAATACCAAATAGGTTAACGTATTGTGGCAACGAAATTGGGCATGACGCTCCAGTTTTACACATTCACAGTGAGGTATGAGCCAAGAAGATAAAGGAACAGAGAAGATAAGGTTATAAAACAAGAAGGATAAGGCTATAGTTATAATTTACACGGTATTTACACAAGAAATGTCGGCATGTGGGATGTTACATACAGTGTTATCGTAATATCGTAATATCGTCATTTTAGTCGAATGCTAGCAGACACATGCACAAATTTGAATGCATCCTCTGCAGTTATTTCCTCGACCACCCGGATTGTAATTGCGCTAAGTTTACAATTATTTTCCCTACTCTTGAGACATGTCCCGACTAATTCCTTCCTGTGCGTGACTGAGCCTTCCCTTGCAGAAGCCTCATGCAGGTCTGTCCCCAAAAAGTGTAGAAATGGCCAAAGGACATTATGAGCAATGTTCCTTGGAATTTTCCTTACGGGTCTGAGCGTTCACACAAAGTCGGTGAGCAACGCTTGAAACAACAGTGAGCAACGGCAATCCCAAGTGTGGCAACTAAATGAATATCAAACATGTCCAAAACTTGACATCAAGTTACATTTTGCTGAGTTTCCGGCAATGCAAAATTATTTTTCTCTTTTGAATGAATAGACTAATGTATTATTGCAAGGGTTGTACGGCCTGCAAACGTAATTTGTTTTTAGAACAATTCTTTCACAAGATTTCCTTTTTTTTTTTTTTCCCTGGTATCTTTTGTCGCATAATACTAATATTTTTGGAGGCTTATTTAGTCGGTTGCACCATACACAATTGTATTTAATCAAATTTCTTAGTGGAAGTACAATGTTAGCAACAAGATTGACTTGGTATAATTGGAAATTATTTGAATGCAACACAAACTTTTTCTTCTTTTTTCCTGTTTTTTTCTATTTTTGTTTAAATCCTTTAAAACAAATCTCATTGTGTTTATTTTTTCCGAGCTGTTACTTTTTTCTTTTTGTTCTCTATTTACTTTTTTCCTGCATTTATTACTTTTCTTTTTTTCTGTTTTTTTTCTAAATTTTTCCTTCTTCTTTCTCTTCCTTTTGTTTGTTTTTTTTTCTCAGCTTTTCACTACTTTTTCAATTTTTTTTGTTTTTTTGTTCTATTTTCCCCCCTTCCTTTAAGTCATTTTTGCGCACAATTTTACATAATATTTGGTCGTGTAGGGATTAAAGAAGAAAAAAACACATGAAGAGCCGTTTAGGACCCGAAAGAGCCGGTTCCTTTTAGTGAGCTGTGCCGAAAAAGCCGGTTCTCGAAAAACTCTACTGACTTTACTCAACTTCGTTCTCCTCAACCTGTGTGTTTTTACCTTCATGCACTGTAACTTTGACTTAATTGGCTTCTTGTTTAGCAATTTGGAGCCCTGATTTTTGTGAGCTGGCTAGATTTTCTTGTGCGCGGAAAAGCTCTGGGTAGCGCACAATTGCGCATACAGCTTAGAGGGAACATTGCTTGACACCAATGTTTTTTAATATATTGAAATGAAATGATCTGCATTTCTATAGCGCTTTTCAAGTCAATGACTTCCCAAAGCGCTTTACAATGTGCTCCACATTTCCCAATAGCGGCCTTGCAGCCATGTAAGGCGCTAACCTGCTTATTGGGGGCATTAGGGGTTCAGTGTCTTACCCAAGGACACTTCGACATGTAACACGGACGAGCCGGGATTCGAACTGGGATCCCTTGATCCCATGACGAGCGCTCTACCTCCTGAGCTACTGCCGCCCGATGTTATTAAATAAACGCCTTGTTTTCAGATCAGCGATCATCGGATGATCTCTCATAAACAGCAACTTCGACATGCCACGGAGCACAGTAGGGGAATCTCTGCGAGATCCAAGAGATTGACTACCACGCGCCTCCGGTTTCCCCAGTGTGGCGGATAAAGAGCATTACACCAATGGCTGGGCTTCAACCTCCTGTGCCTACTGAGCTGATAACAGTTGGATTTTGACCAAGCGCTGGCTCAGTTCAGCAGGAACCGGAGTTAAGCCCCTTCCGAACTGACACCGAACCGCTGCTCCTGTGTAAATGAGAGTGATGATTTTGGTACATGTACAAATGGAAAATATCGGCCTGAGTTGGATCTGGTTTCCCGAGGACATCACAGGAACAGTGTTCTTCAACCTCTGTGTTATATGTCCAAGTGTCCTTGGCTAAGACACTGAATCCCTAACGCCACCGATAAGCAGGTAGGCGCCTTGCACGGCTGATGCTGCTATCGGTGTGTGAGTGTGTGTATGAATTGGTAAGAGGTGGATCTGGTTTCCCGAGGACATCACAGGAACAGGGTTCCTCAACCTCTGTGTTATATGTCGAAGTGTCCTTAGGCAAGACACTGAATCCACAACGCCACCGATAAGCAGGTAGGCGCCTTGCACGGCTGACGCCGCTATCGGTGTGTGAGTGTGTGTATGAATAGGTAAGAGTTGGATCTGGTTTCCCGAGGACATCACAGGAACAGGGTTCCTCAACCTCTGTGTTATATGTCGAAGTGTCCTTAGGCAAGACACTGAATCCACAACGCCACCGATAAGCAGGTAGGCGCCTTGCACGGCTGACGCCGCTATCGGTGTGTGAGTGTGTGTATGAATAGGTAAGAGTTGGATCTGGTTTCCCGAGGACATCACAGGAACAGTGTTCCTCAACCTCTGTGTTATATGTCGAAGTGTCCTTGGGTAAGTGTGAAGCACATTGTAAAGCGCTTTGGGAGGTCTTCATTGACTTGAAAAGCGCAATATAAATACAGACGATAAAGAAGGAAACAGAGCTACTGCACGTAAATTTTACTTTGCGAGCGTGTTGCTAGCGTGTTTTTGAATAAGGGAGCGTGAGACGACGTCTATATGACAAAGTCTCTTTCCTCTACTGGGGAAAACGACTTTGGAGACGTCATTATAAGTAGAAAAATGTGGACGGTGTACCGCGATTTCTACAAGTACGGTATGATTTATTAACAGATCCGTTTAATGCGTTGCGAGCGTGTTGCTAGTAGCGTTTTGCTACCCTTCACAGGCACGGTTTGGGATGAAAGTTATAATATTATTATTAAAGCTTTGAAAACTCTCTCGGTGTACCGTCTTTTTTTGTAAATATGTGTAACCATGTATAATATGTATTTGCAACCGTATATTTTTGTAATGTATTTATTCTAGAGACTTATTCTGATATGTTTTCCACGGGCGAATCAAGAAGAAGGGGCTAAAATAACGGGGGCTGACGGGAAGTGGAGTAAAGGTGAGACGTGTTTGTGGACGCAGCGGACAATAGTGGATATATATTTTTCCCACCCTTACCTTTGGAAATATACATTTTTTTCCCTTGGATTATTTTCAACGGGACCCGGACTCTGCAGGTCTGCATCAAACCTTAAGTACCGGTATTATTTTTCGTTCATTTTGCCAGCTGTAATTTTGGGACTGTGTACTTTATATTCAGTCACAAATGCGGGACACAAAGGTTTGGGTTAATTTTGTGATTGTGTTACATGTTCTAATGTTAGCGCATGCGGCTTATATACAGGTGCGGCTTGTGTAAGTACAAAAGCAGTTATCCTCTCAAAATGTGGTGGGTGCGGCCTATAATCAGGTGCGCTCTGTAGTCCGGAATTTACGGTATTTACATTTATACATGATCCTTTGTCCCCGCTCAACTACTGCTTTTTCTGGGAAAAAAATAGAAGAAATTACCTTTTTTAAATTTTTAGGCTATTTTTAATGAAAGTGACAGCGTATTTTGAAATGCAAACAATTCTAGGATAATGGGTAATAATAAACAAGTTGATACTGAGCCATATTTAATGATATGCAAATATAAAACCTCTGAGTATTTGATGCAAAATAAATAAAATAAAATCTACTTCTAATTTTGCTCTTATTATTTTACAAGAAAAAAAATCTATAACAAGTAGTAGTTTATTCTTTTTACTTTATATTATAGTAAAGGTACATTTTAAATTACTAAAATTGCAAAATTATTTTATAATAAACAAATCAAACTGAGCTATATTTCATGACATAAAAATAAAATCAGTATTTTTTTGCAGCTGCAAAATAAATCATATACATAATTTTGTTGATTTTTAAAAAACACATTTAAATTTTGATTTATTTTATATGACAGCGGCAACATATTTCTAAACAAAACAATTATTTAAGAAAAAGAAAGATAAATAAGGCAAAAACAAATCGCTGGAATTATTTTGTTCATTTATTATTATTTTATTCATATTTTAATAAAATGACATAAAATATAGCAGTTGTTTTGATCGGCTTGTTAAATGGCCTGTTTTGTCAATTAAAACATTAACAAAATGAATTCCCGCTATTGTAAAATGAACATTTAAAAAATAGCTTTGTTTCATAATCCACCAGCTCCGTGCCCTGATATATTTTCAATGAACAAAGAAAGAGAAAAAGAGCGACAGAGAGAGTGAAAGAGAGAGAGATAGAGTGTGTGAGAGGGAGGGACATCAAGTGGACAAGGAAAGAGAGAAAGCTAGCAAGAGTGAGAGAGAGATAGGAAAAAAAGAGAGTGTGAGAAACTAAAAATAGAAATAGTGAGAGAGGGGGAAAGAAAGAGAAAGAAAGAGAGAAAAAGAAAGAAATCCAAAGATGAGTTGAAAGAGAGGATAGAAAATAGGAGAGAAAGAGAGAAGGGGAGAGCAAAGGAGAGAAAGAGAGAAAAAAGAGAACTAAATAAGGTAAAAAAAATCACAGAGAAAGAGATAAAGAGGAACAGAGAAAGAGAAAAAGAGAGACGAGAGAAAGAGAGATAGAGAGAGAGTGAGAGAGAGAGAGGGAGAGAGGAAGAGAGAAAAAGAAAGAAATCCAAAGAGGAGTTGAAAGAGAGGATAGAAAAGAGGAGAGAAAGAGAGAAGAGGAAAGCAAAGGAGAGAGAGAGAGAAAAGAGAGAACTAAAGAAGGTAAAAAGACACAGAGAAAGAGATAAAGAGGAAAAAAGAAAGAGAAAAAGAGAGAAGAGAGAGAGAGAGAGAGAGAGTGAGGGAGAAAGAGAGAGAGAGAGAGAAATACAACTACAGCGTATTTACGGGAGGCCCCTGGCTTTGGCAACATCAAGTGGACATATTTCAACCTGCAGCTCGTTTTTCTCGTGCGCTTCCCTCAGCATTATCTCGCGGGCCGGATTCCATCCCTTAGCGCACGGGTGTCAAATAGGCAGCCCGCGGGCCAGATCAGGCCCGCTAAGGGATTGAATCAGGCCCGCGAGACAACACTCAGAGAAGCGCAAGAGAAAAACGAGCTGCAGGTTGAAATATGTCAACTCGATGTTGCCAAAGCCAGGTGCCTCTCACAAGACACTGTACTTGTATCCCTCTCTCTCTCTCTCTCTCTCTCTCTCTCTCTCTCTCTCTCTCTCTCTCTCTCTCTCTCTCTCTCTCTCTCTCTCTCTCTCTCTCTCTCCCTCTCTCTCTCTCTCCCTCTCTCTCTCTTTTCCACCCCTTTTCTCCCACTCTGTCTCTTTCACTCTCTGTGTCTCTCTTTTTATCTTCCTTTGTTGCTCTTTGTCTCTTTCTCTCTCTGTCTTTTTAACTTATTTTGCTCTAACTTCCTTCTTTCCTTTTCTCTCTTTTCTCTTTCTCTCTTCCTACCCTTTGCGCTTTCTTTTCTCTTTTCTCTCCTTCTGTCTTTCTATTTCTCTTTGAATTTCTTTCTTCCTCTCCCTTACTTTTCCCCCTCTCTCACGACCCTTTTTGTTTCTCACGCTCTCTCCCTCTCTCTCTCTTTTTCTTTCTTTGTTCCCTCCCTCTTTCTCTTATTTCTTTATCTCTTTTTCTTTCTTTTTAATCTACTTGTCCGGCCCCCGACAGGCTGTTTGTTCTATCGTGTGGCCCCCCGAGTTCAAATGAGTTTGACACCCCTGCCTTAGCGGGCCCGATCTGGCCCGCGCGCCGCATGTTCGTCACCCCTAACTTACAAGGTAGCTAACACTCATGCATGTTCAAAGCCTTACCCGTTAGTCGCGATGTCCCTCAGGGCAAGAATAAAAAACGCTCACTGAGTCCAAACTTGGACAAGGCTGTAAAAAGTCACAGAAATATCATCAAAAGATGGCGACTAATGGCGCCATTATCCCCATAAGTGTACCACACACAAAACCTGGATGCTGTGAGGATGAATTGAAATAACGTAAGAAATTGGGATTAAAGTTGAAGGCAATTTTCTTGGGGTAATGATCTGAAAGCAAATTGAGGTTTCAGCTGACAGTTGGAAACACAGTGTAAATGTTCATTTTTTGCAAAAGATTTTAGGCCTACCTTTAGTTAAAAATCGATTTAAAACGCTTTCAATTTGGTTAATAAATGTGCATTGGATGCGTTATTGATTACAATTATGTATTGATAATAACCTGTTAGAATCCAGAACCTCACCTTCCACCAGAGGGCGCCAATTGGCAAATGAACTGGAGGACCCCACACCATCTCATCTCATCTCATTAGCCGCACCGCTTATCCTCATTAGGGTCGCGGGGGGCTGGAGCCCATCCCAGCCATCTCCGGGCAGTGGGCAGGGGACACCCTGAACTGGTTGCCAGCCAATCGCAGGGCACACAGGGACAGACAACTCATTTGCTCATTCACACCTAGGAACAATTTGGACCGGCCAATTGCAATGCATGTTTTTGGAACGTGGGAGGAAACCGGAGTGCCCGGAGGAAACCCACGCAAGCACGGGGAGAACATACAAACTCCGCACAGGAAGTCTGGAGCTGGATTTGAACCCACAACAGGTTCCCATGACATGAACTGTGCCGCACAAGCGCTAACCACTGTGCCGCTGTGCCGCCCGACCCCACACCAGTTCCATAGTATTTAAGGACAGTGCCGACAGCAAAAGCTGTTGGATCGTTTTTCTAATGACCTTGACGGCCCTGATTTCCTGCTTGAGTACACCTGTCGTTAATCTACTTTGTGTAAGGGAATTTATGTTCTAAGTGTGCCTTTTATACTATATTCTATATCTTACACCCAATATAATTTCAGATTCAGATTCAGATTCAGATTCAGATATACTTTATTGTCATTGTTGTACACGTGTATACAGAACGAAATGTCGATACATCTGGCCCGCACAGTTTCCTTGAATGTACAAATATAAATAAAATGTTGTATTAAGTTGGAGTATTGAAGTACTAATAATATGCTAAATAATTATAGCTATGTATAGTATTATACAGCAGTGCAAAGAGTGCAAGAGGAGCAGCTAACCAGATGTGCAGTCAGGTAAACAAGTCACTATACAATAACAATAACACTGGAGTACGATAGTGCAGAGGAGAACAGATGTGCAAAGGAGTGGCTAGGTAGGTAATTTATACGTTTATATCTATCTTTATATGTTTATATACAGTGGCTTGCGAAACTATTTTCCCCCTTTAAACTTTGTCACCTTTCTCCACATTTCAGACTTCAAACATTAAGATATAAAACTGTCATTTCTTGTGAAGCATCAACATTAAGTGGGATACAATCATGAAGTGGAACACATTTTATTGGATTCCTGAAACTTTTTTAACTAATAAAAGAAGTTCTATGTTGATCTAAATGACTAACGATAAATGGAATTCCACCTTTGTGTAATCGAGTAACTGTGTAAATGCACCTGCCCTGTGATAGTCTCAGAGGTCGGTTTAAGCGCAGAAAGCTGTCATGGTCGCCGTGGCGACTGGTCTGCACTGCCCCCTGGTCACCAGCTGAAGCAGATCAGCTAATTGCATGGCTGCTATTTAAGGTTGGGTTGCGGGTGTTGGCTCATTATACCTTTTCTGTTCTGTTATGCCTTGTCCTGTTTAGTTTAAGTCGGAGGAAACTTGTACCTGACCATTCTGAGTGTAAAAATGTTTTTGTTCTGTTTTGTCCCGGAGTTTTTGGACAACTTTTATTTTGGTAAATAAAAGCTTTGATCGTACGCAATTGAGTTCTCCCTTCCTGCCTCCTGCCTCCCTTCTGGTCCGGTCACCCCTTCCACCTCGTGACAGAAAGCATCATGAAGAACGAGGAACACACCAGGCAGGTCCGAGATACTGTTTTGGAGAAATTTAAAGCTGGATTTGGATACAAAAAGATTTCCCAAGCTTTAAACATCCCAAGGAGCACTGTGCAAGCAATAATATTAAAAGGGAAGGAGTATCAGTCCACTGCAAATCTACCAAAATCGACCTGTCCCCCTAAACTTTCAGCTCATACGAGGAGAAAACTGATCAGAGATGCAGCCGAGAGGCCCATGATCACTCTGGATGAACTGCAGAGGTCTACAGTTGAGGTGGAAGAATCTGTCCATAGGACAACAATCAGTTGTATACTGCACAAATCTGGCCTTTATGGAAGAGTGGTAAGAAGGAATCAATTTCTTAAAGATATCCATAAAAAGTGTCGTTTAAAGTTTGCCACAAGCTACCTGGGAGACACACCAAACATGTGGTCAGATGAGACCAAAATCGAACTTTTTGGCAACAATGCGAGACGTTATGTTTGGCGTAAAAGCAGGACAGCTCATCACCCTCGACACACCATCCCCAGTGTCAAACATGGTGGTGGCAGCATCACGGTTTGGGCCTGCTTTTCTTCAGCAGGGACAGGGAAGATGGTTAAAATGGATGGAGCCAAATACAGGACCATTCTGGGAGAAACCCTGATGGAGTCCGCAAAAGACCTGAGACTGGGTATGTTCTCAAGACTCCTATCTATTCTCTAACTATGAACTGTTGTCGTGTATCACATTAATCATTCAAAGTCATTTGTTAGAAAAGGGTTTCCCTCCAGTGGAAGAGTGTACTAAATTATTTCCATGTTTATTATATTGTATAGAGTGCCCCTCAGTGGCCAGCAGTCTATATTACACCATGTCACCAAAGAAATCGTCCAATCAGAATCCTATTACATGCACATGGTTTATTGTGTCCTCCAATCACCATCCAGAAGACCGTATAAAAAGGAGGCGCACACTTTAGTTCGCGGAAGTATTTTATTTCAATTCAACAACGCAACTTTGCCTAGTTTGAACGCGCTTGCTTCTCTTTAATAAACGAGTTTGATTGTAACTTAAAAGTTTCTTATTTCATCCCAACGTCTTTTTTAACCTCATCTCTCATCAGCTACACCGTTTATCCTCAGTAGGGTCGCGGGGGTGCTGGAGCCCATCCCAGCAATCATCGGGCAGTGGGCAGGGGACACCCTGAACTGGTTGCCAGCCAATCGCAGCCTTTTTAACCTGACTCTGTTTTTTGCTTATCGGGTTTTTTTCCCCCTAAAGAAACATATCACATTCAGCTCGTGTGTCTGCGCTTGGGTCCGCCACCACAAATAACCAGCCTAGACACAAAAAAAACACAATTTTATTATGGGGTCATATCGCCCAGCTCCATTTTGAAATAAAAACACATAAAAGCCCAGGTCGCCGATGAGGCAACATCACATCTGCCTCAAAGATGGCGACGACACTACACGTATTAAAATTAATGAGCAAAATAATTCCATCAAATTTGCAATACAACCTTGGGAACACTGGGTTCCTTTTCCCTCTTCAGATCTTCATTTGTTACTCGTGTAATTATTTTTCCAGATTTAGTATCTTTTTTTTCCAGACTTGGATTATAGACTTGCAGTTAACAGGCAGCAGTGACTGAAAATCAACATTGATTATTGGTGTGCATGCTTTGTTTAAAAATCTTGGCACGATATTACACAGAAATCCCGCTGATAAGACGCTTCGGTTATTTTGCAGTGTGCGAGGGGTTTTCTTCTTCAGAGGGGTAGGGTGTGACACAAGATAATTAATTAATCAGAAAAAAGACACGACACAATGAGAACCACAAAATGGCGAGGAATTGTTGTATAGTTAAGAGGCAGCATTAACTGAAAATAAACATTGATTAATGGCGTGCTGTCACAAGCCAGAAACGGAGACAGGACCCAATAGCGTTCGTTTAACTCAGTTTTATTGAGAAAGAGAGCAGTGCTTGCTTCCACGATTCGATGATCGTCAGACACGGCTAGCTGAAGGCAGGAACGCGGAATTGGAACTTCCGTGTCGAGCGGGGATCGTCGTGGGTGGCAGGAAAGCTGGTCGGAGCAAGGGCGGTAATCGAGTCCAGAAAAAAGGTCGGCAACAAGTATCAGGCAGGAAACAGGGCAAAACAGGTCCATGGCTGGGACATAAGAGCAGGGCAGAAACGGGTCCAGAAACAGGTCGGCAACGGGTATCAGGCAGGAGAAAACAGGGCAGGAAAATGTCTGAAGTTATGGAGCTTGCCCAACTGGGAGCAAAGGTTCGCAAACGGTCTGACAGCTTCCTCTTGGAAGCCGGGGGTTTGAAAAGAGTCTTTGAACCAATCAGCGCTCAGGGCTGTTGGCGCCAATTGGGTAGCCGCAGGTGCCCCAAATCAGTAATCATGACACATGCTTGCTATGTTTAAAAATCTTGGCAGCGGACAGCATGAAGCCAAATTAGTCAAGTTTTCAATTAGATAACAATATTACACAGAAATCACGCTGATAAGGCGCTTCGGTTATTTTGCGGTGTGCGAGAGGTTTCCTTCTTCTGAGGGGTTGGGCGTGACATCGAATAATTAAGAAACACTGGTGTAACCTATAAGAAAAAAAAGATGTGATGCACTGAGAAACACAATATGGCGAGGAATTGCTGTATAATCATTAGGCAGCATTGACTGAAAATCAACATAAATTATTATAATTTAAAATAATTTCCTTTGTATTGTCATTCTGTGTAACAATGTACACAGAACGAAAGGTCGATACACCTGACCCGTTGTAGCGAGCCGATGCAGCCGCAGCCAACAGAGGGCGCCGCCATTTTACCAATGTTATAAGTCTTAGGTATGACTCGGCCGAGGCGCGAACCAGCGACCTCCCAGTCTCAAAGCGGGCGCCTTACCATCTAGGCTACTGAGCTGGTTATTGGTGTGCTTGCTATGTTTAAAAATCTTGGCAGCGGACAGCATGAAGCCAAATTAGTCAAGTTTTCAATTAAATCACGATATTACACAGAAATGAAAATCAACATTGATTATTGTTATTGATTATTCATGATTGCCCTATTTGGAACACCTGTGGCAGCTTGATTGGCGCCAACAGCCCGGACAAGCTGATTGGTAGCCACACCCTCCTTAAGCCCCCGACTTCAGTTCAAACTTTGTCAGATCGTTGCGAGCTGTTGTGTGAGCTTTCCCGTCCGACTGTCCCTGTTCAAACCTGTTTCCTGCCCGATTCCCGTTTTTCGACCCGTTTCCGAACCTGACTACGCCTGTTTTGCCTGCCGCCTGCCTACGACCACTGTTACGAACTTTACATCGCCTCTGATCTCCAGCCCTGGTCAAACGACTTGCCATTCCCGCCTGTCTTCATCCAACACGGAAGTGTCACTCCCGCCTTGCTCATTCCCGCTCTCCGCCAGTCCTCGGATCAAGCAATCGAGCAAGCCTTACTCTCACTCTCTTTCAATAAATCTGAGAAACGCATGCAATTGAGTCATGTGTCCATTCTTGTCTGTGACATATTGGCGTGCTTGCTATGTTTAAAAACCTTGGCAGCAGACAGCATGAAGCCAAAAAAATCAAGCTGTCAATTAACGATATTACACTGAATCACGCTGATAAGACGATTTGTCTATTTTGCGGTGTGCGAGAGGTTTTCTTCTTCTGAGAGGTTGGGCGTGACACAAAATGGCGAGGAATCGCTGTTTAGTAAACAGGCAGCATTGACTGAAAATCAACATTGGCTATTGTTAGACGAATATGAAATGAAATGAAATGATATGCCTTTATATAGCGCTTTTCAAGTCAATGACTTCCCAAAGCGCTTTACAATGTGCTCCACATTTCCCAATAGCGGCCTTGCAGCCATGTAAGGTGCTAACCTGCTTATTGGGGGCATTAGGGATTCAGTGTCTTACCCAAGGACACTTCGACATGTAACACGGACGAGCCGGGATTCGGACTGGGATCCCTTGATCCCAAGACGAGCGCTCTACCTCCTGAGCTACTGCCGCAAATAAACACAAATAACTACCGTAAATTTTGGACTATAAGCCGCTACTTTTTTCCCAAATGTTTAGCCCTGCGGCTTATTCAGTGAAGCGGCCAATTTATGTAATTTTATGTTATGAGGAGGAAGTTGAGGACGATCTACCGTGAATTTCACAATTACGAGATGCTTTTTTTTTTTGATAGGCACGTTTGATGCATTGCGAGCGTGATCTTACTAGTGTGTTGGTACCTTTCAAAGTGTGTTGGTACCTTTGGGATGAAAGTTATATTAATATTATTAAAGCTTTGAAAACTCTCTCGGTGTACCGTCTTTCTTCGTAAATATGTGTAACCATGTATAATATGTATTTGTATATTTTTGTATTGTATTTATTTTAGAGATTTATTCTGTTATGTGTTCTACGGGCAAATCAAAAAGAAGGGGCAGAGCAAATGCGGGCTGATGGGAAGTGGGGTAAAGCTGAGTTACCGGTAGATCTGTCTGTTGTCGCAGCGGACAATAGTGGATATATATTTTTCCCACCCTTAATTTTGGAAATATATATTTTGTTTCCTTG
The DNA here is from genome assembly GCF_059441175.1 of Urocampus carinirostris. Classification (NCBI taxonomy): domain Eukaryota; kingdom Metazoa; phylum Chordata; class Actinopteri; order Syngnathiformes; family Syngnathidae; genus Urocampus; species Urocampus carinirostris. The sequence continues at coordinate 66,901,362 of NC_142349.1, read as the reverse complement.
GATTACTTTCAACGGGACCCGGACTTTACAAGTCTGCATCATACGTTAATTACGGGTATAATTTTCCATTCATGACGCCGACTGTGGTTCTAGGATTGTGTACTATTGACTTTTGAATTGTGTCGTTAGGAGTCTAGGAGGCTAGGACCTTGACTCAGCCTCTTGGCTGGGAGAAAGTGTATCGGCCTATTGGCTTTGTAGTGTATTACGATTTGACGGATAATGGATAATTGATGAAGAATATAGAACAATAAATATCTACAAAAGCACCATCGAGGAACTTACAGCCTGGTCTGGGTTAAACTTGTGAATGTGTCACAAGTTTTAATGCGGGCGCACGCGTCTTATACACAGGTGCGGCTTGTGTAAGTACAAAAGTGGAAAATCACTTAAAAAGTGGTGGGTGCGGCTTATAATCAGGTGCGCTCTATAGTCCGGATTTTACGGTAAGCTGGTCAAAAGTCCGGTCAAAAAGGGACTTATAATCATATTGAAGTATGCCAAGATCCAAAATTCTTTGAAGCAGTGACAATTAAAAGATAAGACACCGCTTAATCGCATTCGGAGAGATATGCAGCTATGCAAATGCAATCAATCAAACAATCACTTCGTATATCGTCCTTTGCACACAGGAGATGTTTCTACAAAGCAGTCCATTCCCAATAATAGAGTCGACGAAGATAGAGATGGAAGATGCGCTCGGAGCCAGAAGGACGCTCCAGGAGAAAAAACAGAGGAGATAAGTTAGACCGAATGCGTCAGCGTTTCAACTTCTGAATGCTGAGGTTGGGTGAAGCATAAATGAGGCGGAGTGTCTCTCCTGTTTTTGATATGCGCAGGCTGGCCAAAATACAGGGTTTGGACGACTTTTTCATAGACACAAAGGAAGAACGTTTTTGTTGTTTTTGGCTTTGATGATCAAGATAGATAGATAGATACTTTATTCATCCCCGAAGGGAAATTCACATTTCCAGCAGCATCCCTGAGCTGAGAACAATACAATAATAAAGCAAAAAGAATACAATATACAAATACCCAGTGTGACGTGCAAATGCCCACTGTAGCGTGTTATATAACTAAATAGTGCTACACAGAATACATATTGCAATAAGATTCGGTAATATGCAATGTAGGTGGTGTGGTTTACTGTGGGCTTTTACTCTGCCGGGTAGAGTTAAAGAGCCTCATGGCATGAGGAAGAAAAGATCTCTTCAGTCTCTCTTCAGTCTGTCTATGAGACAGTAGTGGCAAGCGCCCTCTTCTATGCGGCAGCGTGTTGGGGAGGCAGCGTCAAGAAGAAGGATGCCTCTCGTCTCAATAAACTGGCTAGGAAAGCGAGCTCTGTTGTGGGCAAAGAGCTGGACAGCCTAACAACAGTAGCAGAGAGACGGGCACTGGAAAAGCTGCGGTCAATCATGGACAATCCATCGCATCCACTACACAGCATTATCTCCAGACAGAAGAGCAGTTTCAGCGACAGACTGCTGTCACTGTCTTGTACTACGGACAGACTGAAGAGATCTTTTGTATAGCCCTTAATCACAAAGAGTCTCAAAGGGCTTCACAGGTTATTACACAGACTATATTACACAGAAGGCGCTTCATCACTTTTTCTGCTGCTGGACATTAGTGCTGCTTTTGACACAGTGCACCACAATATCTTACTAGAACTGTTGGAAAAATGGATAGGTCTCTCAGGAACCGTCCTCTCATGGTTCAGATCCTACCTCTCAGACGCACTGTGTTAAATATGGCGAAATGACATCTAAGCCCTTTAGTGTTACCTGTGGTGTTCCGCAGGGTTCAGTGCTTGGCCCCCTTCTTTTCAGCATTTACATGCTCCATTAGGTGATATTATTCGCAAGTGTCAGACAGGACGAAAGGAAGCCTGAGATCACTTGCCCTCGTTTCTTGGTTTTATTGAAAGGAAGGAAATGACAAGGTGGGATTCTTCGATCCGTTGGTTGGCGGATTGACGGAACTTGACAGGCGGGTGAAGGCTTGGCGGGAAAGGTCGCGGACAAGCGTAATCGTAGTGTTGTTGGCCGGGGCTGGAGAAGAAGGGCGTCGTAGTATTCGGAAAAGAGTTCAGGAGTCAGACGGGCAGGGCAGGTCGTAGGCAATTACAGAAACGGGTCGGCAACGGAGATCAATCAGAAGAAAACAGGGAGCAGGCAAAGAGTCAGAGGTACGGGCTTACTGAGCTGAAGGCAACAGGTAGCGTGAGTACAATCAGACAAAGTGTTACCGGAAGCTGGGGATTTAAATGTACAGGGTGCACCAATCAGCTGTCCTGGCTGTTGGCGCCAAATCCTGAACACAGGTGTTCCCGATCCGGGTGATTGTGACAGCAAGTACAATATCAATTTCCACTGCTACTCAGACGACACTCAACTATATCTTCTGTTGGAGGAATCCGCCACACTAAATTGTGGAAATTTGGAGGCCTGCCTCACTGAGATAAAAGAGTGGAAATCACTCAATTTCTTGCGTCTTAACTCTGAAAAGACCGAAATGTTAGTTATTGGTCCATCTAAATGCCGCGACTTATTCTCAAAAACTGCTGTGAACATTGACAAATGTCACATCACACAGAGTGACTCAGTAGAAAATGTAGGTGTCATATTCGACCCCGAATAAAATCGTTTTCTTGCTGCTGGCAAATACTTTGTGCTATTCTCCGCCGTTCCTATCTATGATCGACTATCTTTTTGTGTTAATAGGCTGGTAAAAACTGACCTACGATTCATTTTGAGGACATCTGTGTATTGTAATCTATTGCAGCCTGGGGATTACTTCATGTGCGTTCCCTTCTCAAGGTTTCTTTATTTTACTCATGCTGAGGTTTTTTGAGTTTTTCCTTTGTCTCATCTCATCTCATCAGCTGCACCGCTTATCCTCAGTAGGGTCGCGGGGATTCTGGAGCCCATCCCAGCAATCATCGGGCAGTGGGCAGGGGACACCCTGGACTGGTTGCCAGCCAATCGCAGGGCACACGGGGACAGACAACTCGCTCGCTCATTCACACCTAGGGACAATTTGGACCGGCCAATTCACCTGAAATGCATGTTTTTGGAATGTGGGAGGAAACCGGAGGAAACCCACGCAAGCACAGGGAGAACATACAAACTCTGCACAGGAAGTCTGGAGCTGGATTTGAACCCACTCAGGAGGTTCCCACAACCTCAGAACTGTGCCGCACACGCGCTAACCACTGCCCCGCCGTGCTAGTATGAACCATAAACATGATATATACAAGAAATCATTTGACACGTGAAATCCAATAATGATAAAATAATAGATTTAAAAGAATAAAAAGAATAGAGTAAAAAATATATTGTAGTGTATAATACAAGGTAATTACATACAATAGTTTAAAAAGAGGGGCAGCACGGTGGCGCAGTGGTTAGCGCTTGTGCGGCACAGTTCATGTCATGGGAACCTGTCGTGGGTTCAAATCCAGCTCCAGACTTCCTGTGCGGAGTTTGTATGTTCTCCCCGTGCTTGCGTGGGTTTCCTCCGGGCACTCCGGTTTCCTCCCACATTCAAAAAAACATGCATTTCAGGTGAATTGGCCGGTCCCAATTGTCCCTAGGTGTGATTGAGCGAATGAGTTGTCTGTCCCTGTGTGCCCTGCGATTGGCTGGCAACCAGTTCAGGGTGTCCCCTGCCCACTGCCCGGAGATGGCTGGGATGGGCTCCAGCCCCCCCGCGACCCTAATGAGGATAAGCGGTACGGCTGATGAGATGAGATTAGATGAGTTTAAAAAGAAAGAATATGTAAATAACAAGACTAGAGTAAAATAGGCATAATAATACTATACATAATAACCTAAATCAATTCCCGTTGAACGTACGGATAGCAGAAGGGTAAAAACTCTCTTTAAGACGTGAAGTCTTGCTCGCAATGGAGCGAAGACGGCGACCTGACGGCAGGTAATCAAAGTACCTGCGAGCAGGGTGACTAGGATCATCTATAATTTTTAGTGTCCGTTTTCTAGTTCGATCGATGTAGATACTTTGCAGGGACGGGAGGCCAGTACCTATTATTTCCTCTGCCGTCCTCACTGCTGATCCAATATTTGACCATTCTTTCTGATTGACGCGACAAAACCAAACTGTGATTGACCAAGTTAAAACGGATTCAATGAGAGCACGATAAAAATTGACTAGAATGGATTGACGGGCTCCGAATGATTTGAGTTGATGAAGGAAGTAGAGCCTTTGTCTGGCTGACTTTAGAATATCAGTAGCATTGACAGTCCATGTGAGGTCAGCTGACAAGTAAGTACCCAGAAACTTGAATGAGTGGACCAGTTCCACCTCACTACCATTAATTGACAGTGGCACATGCGGGGGAGGCTTAGTACGGAAATCTATTATCATCTCCTTAGTTTTACCTACTTACCTACTTTTCCGCATGTTGGTTTTAGATAAGGGGAGGGTGTAATAATAGTCTGTAGTTTGCAATAGTCTGTGGTCTGTGCAGCCCTTCGAGACTTCCACTTAAATTAACCAGACATTATTTCTGCCATTCTGCTTTAACAATGCACGCGCAGCTTCAATACATCACACAAGACAGAAAAGGCTCTCTGGGTGTTAGGTATTAATGGAGTTCATGTTATGATTACTGATGCAAGGCACCTGTGCCCGCTCCTCTAGCGCAAACAGCCTCGGACTCTGATTGGCTCCCTGTCACTATTTAAACCTCCCGTCTTTCTGTCACCTGTTGTCAGTCCGTCTGCGAACCTCAGTTTACGCTAGGCAAGCTTTTCGACCCTGACTCACTCCTGTTTTGGCTCCCGTCTGTTTCCAGGCTTCGACCCCTTTCCTGATATCGACGTTTTTTGCTCCCATGTCCCAGCTACTGACCAGTTCATGTCATGGGAACCTCCTGCGTGGGTTCAAATCCAGCTCCAGACTTCCTGTGTGGAGTTTGTATGTTCTCCCCGTGCTTGCGTGGGGTTCACTCCGGTTTCCTCCCACATTCCAAAAACATGCATTTCAGGTGAATTGGCCGGTCCAAATTGTCCCTAGGTGTGAATGAGCGAGTGAGTTGTCTGTCCCCGTGTGCCCTGCGATTGGCTGGCAACCAATTCAGGGTGTCCCCTGCCCACTGCCCGGAGATGGCTGGGGATGGGCTCCAGCCCCCCCGCGACCCTAATGAGGATAAGCGGTACAGCTGATGAGATGAGATGAGATAATGGATGGATGGATGGAAAAACCGTGAATGAGAATATTCTTTGGTCGCTCTGACCTAAAGATATTTTGTCTTCCCAGTGGAAAAAATGACTCATTCACCTTGTCTGAGACACTGATGCTGCAGGGAAATCTTCAAAACGCACTCTAAATATGCACTATTTTCTTTCCCTCCACGAAAAGAGAAGCTAACTTATTTAAAACAATGGGTGGCGAAATGTCCTATCTCCAGTCTATATTACACTTGAGAGTTTTCCAAAAGCTATAAATGCAAATGCCTTCTGGAGTTTGATTCAGAAGTGTACAGTACAAGGTTGAAAAACTCAGTATTGTGACTCGCCTAAAGGTTTGGAAAAACGATTCATTGTTTTAATCATCTTAGGCAAAGGTTTTTAATTTGGGTTGAAAAACAGCCCCAGAGAATTGCTCAAGAACAAAGATGTTTTCAAAAGTGAGACTATTTACTCATGGCACAATGAAACCAAGGTTAAGGTTTCAGGCTTAACGGTTGATGTAAACATCATATGGATAAAACAAGAATTGAAAACCCTGGAAGAGTCTGAAACGACTCTAGGTGACATCAGAACTTCCTACTCCCATTGACAATCCCACCTATAAAGTCACAAGAAAATAAAAAGACTAAGAAAGGCATTCTCAGGGTTCACAGATCCCTTAACCGCATGGGTTGCCGGGGCACCAATGAAGACTCTGTCACAGACCAGGAACAGAGACGGGACCCAATAGCGTTCGTTTTACTCAGTTTTTATTAAGAAAGAGAGCAGTGCTTGCATCCACGATCCGATGATCGTCGGTCAGAACAGGAGAGTCAGGGTCGGAAGGCTTGCCTAGCGTAGCTGAGGTTCGCAGACGGACTGACAACCAGTGACAAGAAGACGGGAGTTTAAAAAGAGACAAGCAGCCAATCAGCGTCCGAGGCAGTCGGCGCCAAAGGAGCAGACTCAGGTCCCACGCATCAGTAAGCATGACAGATTTCTTAAAGACATTTTTAATTTCTTCCACTTTATTCAAATATTGACATTTTGGACGGATAGAAAAAATAGTGCACAAAACCAAAAATTCGATAATATGAACGAATTTTAAAATTATTTTTCATGATTGTACCACGTGACAATAAACAAAAATAGAAACAATTATATGCTATAGACTTGCAAATATATAAGATGCTTTTTCCTACCACCCTATACAAAGATTGCATTATATTTGGACATACAAAACAAAAATGAAAGATACATTTCATTTTATGTCTAGCATTTTTTTTATCCACATAAAAAATATTAACCGTATTTTCCGCACTATAGGGCGCACTGGGTTATAGGGCGCATCCCCAAAAAATAGTTTTTGGTCCTATATCTTCCATAGATAAGGCGCACCGGATTATAAGGCGCTACAATGGGAACGTCGACAAAACAGTCAGATAGTTCAGTCAAACTTCTAACCCCCTTAACATTCCCAAAGCTTGCAAAGAAGCAAATACGTGTCGAGAACACGTGCGGATGCGGTGTCCGTACGATGTCACTTAAATGCGTCATTTCAAATATCATTCGGAAGGTTAAAGTCTTGGGATTCAAGAAATGCCAACCATTCCTTAGTTTCTATTTTCTTTTTTGCTCGCAACTTTACTGTGCATATGACAATAAACACTTGGAATTGAGTTGAATTCACTCAACTCATCACAGAAACATCAAGATCGTTCTAAAACAAGATACCGGGAAAATATAAAGCCGCATAGCTCACCTAAGTTCTCACGTTCAATAATGATACGCAACCATGGTCTTCTTACAACCGTGAGTGAAGTAAATCCAGGAGAGTAAAATATTTACAAATACAGACTAATGAAACATGTTTCTTTATGGCGTACTTTAGCAAGCTTGCTATTCAGAGTCATCTTTTTCGGCCAATTGCAGGGTTTGTTTTGGCCCTCTAGCCTATCCGAGGCTCCGAATAACTTCAGCCAATTGCGATCGATTCAAATGATGATTGACACATTGGTCAGCCAATGAAACGCCGGTATATAAATCCCAGCATACACCGCGGACTACTCCACGTTCGGGGGGAAATCGAGTCGGCGGCTGTTGCATAAGTTGCGAGACCTTGCGACTTAATATTGAGCCATATATAAGGCGCACTGTACTATAAGGCGCATGGTCAGCTTTTGAAAAAAATTAAGACTTTTAGGTGTGCCTTATAGTGCGGAAAATACGGTAATCAAAATGAAAACCCACTTTTCAAATTGTTGTCAAAAAATTTGATTTTGGTTAAATATTTGAACATGATAAACATTCCCAAAATGAAAATGATATACAATATTCTCAAGAATCTGCCCATTGTGTAGGTAATTATCATTTTTCTTTTTACTTTATATATTTCATTGGTTTATCTGTACTGCTGCAGCACTTTCTGTTCCATTGAATATTATTATCTTTGTTTCATGATGAAACACTCAGACACTACAAAGATTATGTCACGAGGGGAGGCAGGAAGGGAGCACTCAATTGCGTTGACGATCAAAACTTTTATTTAGTAAAATAAAAGTCATCCAAAACTCAGGGACAAGACAGAACAAACAGGCTTTAACTAAAAACGTGCAAACACAGGTTTATTCCGACTCAAACAAAACAGGATAGAGCAAAACAGAACGGGAGATGCAGACAGAAAATGCAATGAGCCACCACCCGCAAAACCCCAAACCCCCCTTAAGAAGCAAACGCGCAAATTAGGCGATCTGCTTCAGCTGTTGCCCAGGGGGCGGGGCCAGCCGGTTGCCACGGCGACCATGCTGGACACGACAGTTTACTTTCATGGCAATTTTTTTGTAATGATGCAAAGAAAAAGATAACATTTTATAAAAACAGTCTTGACGCCATCTGCCAGACCAAAGTGGTACTACAACTCTCAGCATCACAATGGAATAGACTGCAATCTTATTTGCGTTGATTTAACATACTTAGTGGCTCTTAAATCATGTGATACAAGGAATCAATTATCTAATTAGTCGCCAATGCTTTAATAATCAATTTTATGGATTAGTTGTTGCAGCCCTGCTGGGGGGTACCCAATCTTTTGCTCGTGGGCACCATAGCAACGGGTTCTGAAAATAGTTTACCGGTGATGGGTCATTGTCCATCCATCCATCCATCCATTATCTTCACCGCTTATCCTCAGTAGGGTCGCGGGGGTGCTGGAGCCCATCCCAGCTATCCTCGGGCAGTGGGCAGGGGACACCCTGAACTGGTTGCTAGCGAGTCACACTGGCCAATTAACCTGACAAGCGAGTTTTTGGGAATGTGGGAGGAAACCGGAGTGCCCGGAAGAAACCCACACAAGCACGGGGAGAACATGCAAACTCTACACAAGAACGTTCGACCTCATGACCTCAGAACTGTGCCGCAGAAGCGCTGACCCCTCATCGGGCGTACTGCCCATAGGTCATTGGTCATTTTTTTTTCTAACCAGCAGAGGAAATTATTGACATGGTCACTGTCTTAAATACATGACCTATTCTTCCAATATAAGACTAATCTATATATGTTAAAGGAAAGACCGAAAAGATGAGAAATTATAATCTTTACATTTACAGTGGAACCTCGGTTTTCGAACGCCTCTCAGTTCGAACAAATCGGAGTCCGACCAAAAATTTCGAGAAATTCTTGCTTCGCTGTTCGGTCAAAAAAATCGGAATTCGAACGCCGGTAATGCGTACGCTAGGGTGCGATGTTGAGCGGCGTACGGGTGTTTTAGCCCCTTATTATGCCTCCGAAGAAAGTCAGTGCAAGCAGCAAAGTTGCTACAGATAAAAAAAGAAAAGTAGTGCGTACAACTATTGCATTTAAGAAAGAAATAATAGCAAAATACGAAGGAAGTGTGCGTGTGTCTAATCCTCTCCCCACTGTCCACCTGCGCCTTCTGCTGACCACCACAAAGGTAAGAAATCCTATTCATAATTCTTTTCTTTATCGTTTTTTTTTATTTTTACACGTTCATGTTAGCGTAATCTTTCGTACGGAAGATTACGATAATGCGAACGTACGATTAGCTTCATGTTTACGTTAAACATTCAGGGTGTTGGAACGGAGCCCCCTTTCCAATGAACCGCTCACCACTTGTTGTGGAGACCCGGGTGCTAAATGAATTGTAAACGACCTGATTTTTTTATTACGATTAGCCTGGGTTAGCTTCATGTTTACGTTAAACATTCAAGGTAAACATTCAGGGTGTTGGAACGGATTAAAACGATTTACATTATTTCTAATGGGAAAAATGATTTCGGTGATCGAACAAATCGGTTTTCGAACAGGGTTCTGGAACGGATTATGGTCGAGAACCGAGGTTCCACTGTATTATCGGACATATTAAGCCATATATTGATTTCTTTACAATGATAAGATGGGATTCCTTTTTACACATAATACTTTATTATCAGAATTTGTTTTCATGATTCAAACATTCTGAATAGTGTTAATCCTGTAAAGCCGATGTGACCAAAATAAGATCCGTTTTTTTTACCCACTAGTCATGCCCTTTTTTTCTTTCCTTTTTCTCAATTGTTTCTTTAAGTTCATTTTGAATTCTTTGTAACCTTGTATTTGATGAATAGAGAGAATTAAATGCCAATCAAAAATCACCTATCTAAAAGCATTTCAATAATTAATAAAACCAAATTACTTTTAAACTATAATGCATTGTATTTATTATATTCTTCTCTAGTTCTGCCATACTTAACATATTATGCAGAAGTCTGGGGCAATAATTAGAAAAGTTCACTAGAGCCCCTTTTTATCCTCCAAAAACGTGCAATTAGAACTATACACAGGGTAGGATATCGAGATCATACTAATATTTTATTCCTGCAGTCCAAACTATTAAAATTAGATTATATAGTAACATTTTTCACTGCACAACTGCTATTTAAGGTCAACAAAAACATAGTGCCAGAATACATCCATGAATTATTCATTCGGAAAGAGGGAAATTATAACTTAAGGGGCTGTAGTAAATTCCTAATCCCAAAGGTGAGAACCACCAGGAAAAGTATGTGTGTGTCTGTGTGTGGAGTCAAACTTTGGAACAATTTACAAGACGAGATCAAACGATGTCCAACTATTCACGTGTTCAAATTTAAATTTAAAAAAAACATTACTGGCAGAATACAGAGATGAAGAAAATGGGTGCTACGAGAGATTGGGAATAGTGCGTTTACAACTATAGTTAACCTTGTTGTTATTGTTACTATTATTATATCATAACTGTTATTATTAATATTATTGCTATTGTTATTATTATCATTGGTGCTGCAGTGATGTTTGGAGACTAGTGGCATTATGACGTTGAGGGATGGGTATTACGAAAGTTAGTGTATAAAATATGTGACTATTGTAATTATTATAATTATTGATATCCGACCCATGTAATCTGTATATCCATGAGACTTTGGTATATTAGACACAAGAGGAGAAGAGGATCTGTAAAATGTATTTAATAGGGAAGATGAAGGGGTATGTTATGTAACATTATTTTGTTGTTGAGTCACTGTTTTTGTCCTGTTTTTATTTTAATGTTCGAAATAAAGTTTTCATTCATTCACCTAATGGTAAACAGGGCATATTTTTAACACTCTTCCTATAATTACAACCTGTTAATAACACAAGTGTTTCCATAGTGCAGTGTTCATTTTACCTCTGAAAAGTGATGAGTCCCGGGGACTCGCATGCTCAAAAATCTATGGGTACCAACAGAGATCTATGGCTCCCCAAAATGGAGTGTTATCGAGGTTGAAATTGTAAATCGGTGACAAATATATAATAAAAATCTATATATTCATTGAGTTTTAATCATCAAATTATTAATTCATTTTCTGCATCAAATTATTGTTGGTAATATACCGATTATAGGGATAACCACAAACCTGTCTTTTTTTCATTTTCTACTTTTATACTTCCTTTTTTTCTTAACTTCTTTATACAACATAATAATTCGTAATATAATGCATCAAAGCAAGTGAGCCGTTTGAGAGCCGGCTCTTTAATGAGTTGAGGCGAAAAAGTCGGTTTTCTAAAGAGAGACGGACTTTTCACCACACAACTCGAGATCGGCGTGCAGACGAAAACTCGAACCGCGAGACCAAAACAACATCTGCCGGATCTGCCTGACGAAAAGTTTGGAGTGCGGTAAATCTTTGTTGAAAAAAAATGTAATCGGGTAAGAATGACAATTTTGTGTCAAAAAAGTTGCGTCCTGGGGACGCACGTTGATTTAAGACTATGCGTCCCCAGCAAAAATGATGCATCTAGGACGCAGGGACGCGGGCAAACGAGAACACTGATAGTGCAGTGGTTAGCATATTTGCCTGACACGCAAAAGGTCCCCGGTTGGAGACCGGGTGGAAACATATGTTTGGGATGGGCGCCACCAGCCTGTACTTGCCCAAGACAGGAAATGGTGCCCCTACAAACCTAAAACTTAAAGGATCTAACCAACCAATAACAGAACAATAACTCAGTAACAGTATAGTGATAGCATGACAACATGTTCTTGTAGAAATACAAAGGAAACTGAAAGCCCTTCAAGCTAATCAGTACACAAAAAAAGTAGCTCTCAGCTTCAAAAAGTTTGGTGACTCCTGATCTACGCAACTTCATGTGTGGTTACTATTTTGGAAGCGGACTTAACCTATCTCAGATGGGGCATGATTTATTTAATAATGTTCAGAGGGGGATAAAGAATGATAATCTACCAGTGTCTGAAACTCATGACGAAAAGTTAGCGGACACCAGGGCAGACAACTCTGAAAAGTTGCCTGCTGAGCCATAAAGTTGCCTGCCCCAATTTTTCACAACTTGAAACACAATAAGACAACTCATTACAAAAAAAAAAAATGTTGCCAAGTATTAAGGATTGGTCAGAATATATAACAGAACAACACTTTAGAATTAAGTTTATGATAAATCTACTTATAACATTCATTGCATGTACCGTAAATTCCGGACTATAAGCCGCTACTTTTTTCCCTAACTTTCAACCCTGCGGCTTATTCAGTGATGCGGCCAATTAAAGTAATTTTCTAACGGCCGCCAGCGGCGCTCGAGTGTTGCTACCATTAACTGCCCTGTCAAAGCTATATTATTATTAAGGCTTTGAAAACTCTCTCAGTGTACCGTCTTTCTTTGTAAAAATGTGTAACCCATGTATAATATGTATTTGCAACTGTATATTTTTGTAATGTATTTATTTGTATTTATTTTAGACACTTATCCTGATATGTTTTGCACGTGTGAACAGAAAAATGAGGGGCGGAACAAACGCGGGGTGCCGAGTTTAAGTGGGGACCGCTAAAGGTGAGGGACAGACAAGGAAAGAAGAGGGGGTAAAAAGTTGGTTAAAGAAAAAGGAGTTGCGTGAGTAAATGTGTTCATCTGATATATTTTTCCCACCCTTACCTTTGGAAATATACACTTTTTTCCTTGGACTACTTTTAACGAGACCCGGACTCTGCAGGTCTGCATCAAACCTTAAGTACCGGTATCATTTTCAGTTCATTTTGACGGCTGTGATTTTTGGACTGTGTACTTTAATGAAGGACATTTAGTTTCAATCGCGGGACTTGAAGTCGAGTTTGGGTTAATTTTGTGTTTGTGTTACATGTTTAAATGTGGGCGCATGCGGCTTATATACAGATGCGGCTTGTGTATGTACAAAATCGGTTTACCTCTTAAAATGTGGTGGGTGCAGCTTATAATCAGGTGCGCTCAATAGTCCGGAATTTACGGTATATGACGTCGCTGTCTTCCATCTGCCATCAGTATGTACCTGTATTTACTCATCTTCATTCATGCATGTTTGCGTTGCGTCGTCTGCTCCAAGCCACATGAACTCCTCTTTCCACGATGCTTTTAATGTATGTTTCCTTTTTGTAGCGTCATCAATTTTGTTAGCTTCTTTTGAATCTTCTGGGGCTGAGGTTTTCGCTTGATTCCTAACCAATTAACCATTTTTCTTGTGTTCTCAGTCTACTTTGCAAAATGATATGAAAATGCACGACCTTATAACGCTCGAGAAAATCCGGAAGCACGAAGTTATACAATGCAGGCTTCTGATTGGCTCCCGAGTATGCAAATCGCCAAACGAATCCAAATTCCGAAATTTCCAAACCTAACGGAATATAACAAACGATTGATTCTTGAAAAAGTTGTCGGCCACCCATGCAGAGACGTTGTGTATGTTGTACACCCGACGTAAAGGATGCACGTCCCGGACAGACGTTATTTCAGACACTGAATCTACCTGTTAATATTTGAAATATTTCCCTGCTACGTGATGATGGACATCTCCTCCCGCTCTCGACTTTCCGAAAGTGCCTTGACAACTTTCCCCAAGTATCTGCCGAAAGCTTGCCTCAGGTCTTCTGGTTCTTCCTCCATTTCAGAGTGAATAAGAGTGAGTCTGTTCAGCTGTGAGGCTGCATTAAAAAGGGAAAAAAAACACACATTAAGTGAAGCAAAGTTCATATATCATATAAAAGATGGCTTTAAGAGGGAATTACCTAAAGGCAGTCGACCTTCTTCTACTGCGCTGCCGGGCTTGTGATGTGCGATGAGCAGACATTGGTTATCCTGCAAGCCTTGCGAGGAGATGAACATGGAGTGCCAGGTCTCGATTTCTTTCAGGTGACTGGGGACATCGGGATTGAAAACGATCACCACTCCGCTGCAGTCTTTATTGAGCGCAGGCCAGCACGATTCGAACCTAGATGAGGAAAGAGTCCGTAATATGTCTCTTCGTGGTGGAAAAAAATGTTAAATAAAAGCAGTTTCGAAACACACTTGAAGTCACCGGAACAATCCCAGAGCTCAACTTCACATGATTTGATCTCACCGCTACCATCGAGTTGTGTTTCGAATTCTAGTATCCTGAAAACAGAATTCATATGATATAACTTGATCATTTAATTCTGTAATACCTACACGAATAAACTGTTGGTAAAAGATGAAAATGTGATTTACCTGACTGCTTGAGTGGGTCTGTATTCACCTCCCACAGTTTCTGTAGTGTCTGAGAGAAAGTTTGCAAGGACAGTTTTCCCGCTCTGAACAAAAGAAAATAATATCTCCATTATCTACACCAGGGGTCAGTAACCTTTTTGGTGTGGAGTGCCACTTTCAAATATCCTTGTAAAAATAAGATTAATGACTTGCACAACATCTTTTTAATATCCAACAGAGCTGTCATTTTACAACAGTCCAAATATACAACATGGATATACATTTAAATCGTGTAACTGACCAATTTATATTCCACTATTCTTGTATATCAATTTACTAAAAAATCAATGTGAACAACATGTGGAAAGGCCTGTACCCATTCATGACTTTAATTTTTTACCACAAGAATTAACCAGAATCAACCATTCTTCATCAACTATAAACTATAATCAAAAAACAAGTGCTATGGACAGCTACCATACCATTCATCAATGATATGAAATGAAATGATCTGCATTTATACAGCGCAATGAAGACTTCCTAAAGCGCTTTACAATGTGCTTCACATTTACCAATAGCGGCCGTGCGGCCATGTAAGGCGCTAACCTGCTTATTGGGGGCATCAGGGGTTCAGTGTCTTACCCAAGGACACTTCGGCATACAACACGGAGGAGCAGGGATTCGAACTGACTAACATGCTTTGTATCAAAACTTGAAATAACAGCAGCAAAGCAGAAGGCACGCACGCACAAACACGCCACTTCTTGAAAATATTCGCCATTAGTAAATGGTTTGCAGTGCTTTGCTATGCAGTGAGCAATGTGATAGCTTGATTCAGTGGTGGCGTTTTTACCAGTGACTGAGGTCTTCAGGGTCTGTGTTTGTTTGCCGTACCTGGACACAGCGCGTTTTAATGTCTCTGCCATGTCAGATTCATTCTTGAAATTATGTTCATGTTTTGTCTCGTAAGACGTATAACACTTGATGTGAGAGGTACAACACTGTCAAGACATAATGCACAAACAGCGCGGTCATTTTTTTTTGCACAAAGCCCCATTCGTCTGTCCACGCTGGCTGGAAAGAACAAGAATTTCTCGCTGTAGGAGCTGTCATGATTCGTTCATTTATTGCATGCCGGTGTTTCTTTCTGTGGCTGGGTTAAAGCACGGATCTCTCCTCGGCGCCGCACAGTCACACACTCACACACAAACAGAGGAGGAGGGGCGCTACGGTAAAACCTCTAAATAACACAGCGCGCAACTGAAAAGGCCTAAATTTCAGGTAAAAATGCGCATTTAAAAAAAATAATCATTATTTTGCTGGCACGCGTGTCATAGCTTGCCAACCCCTGATCTACACTAACACAGATCGTTCTTCAACAGAGCCACAGTGGAGAGCATACTGCCATACAGCACAGTATTTACAGCTGCAGTGATTGGTTGCTATCTGCCCAGCCTGAAGCCCGTGCAGCAGCGGCAACATTATTAAGGTCTCTTCTCATTTCAGCTACCACCTTATTTGACTTGCTGCCCCGTGGCAGAAGCTACAGAGCCCTTTAAAAAATGAAAACAGACTCAGAGACGTTTTCTTACAAAGGGCAATCATACAAACAAGCGCATAAGAAAAATTATTATTTCTTTACCCTTATTTTTGCAAAATGTTGCTGCTACAAGTCATTGCACTATTTTCTGATGCACTCTTAATTTAGGCAAGTCTATAAGCACCAACTTGTAAATATGTTGCCTGCCTCATTATCCTAACATTCTTTTTTTAATATTTAATTTCTGTTTTTAGCCATTTACTGGATTCTGACCCTGTGATGCCACCTCTAATCGTTGTAAACAATGTTCGGTGCATTGTTATCAATGACAATAAAGACAATTCTCATTTAGCATTTGAGCAATTACACTACTACACCCGCGACCCTACTGAGGATAAGCAGTGCAGAAAATGAATGGGTGGATGGACACTACTACAGTTCGTTTTTTACGAATAACACGTGCTTATTCATCAATTAGTTAGACAAACGCATTTGGATTTTAAGTCCCATTATAGACGATTTGGTTAAATGTTCATTTTTACTTACCTCATTAGGTCCAATTAGGAGTATTTTAGCCTTAAACATTGCGGTGGCTGCCTCGAGTAACATTAGCCGCCAAGCTAACAGCGACTTAAATCACAATTGCAGCTTCACTTAAGGACTTTTGAAAAGTTAATTTCGTTCGTAAATCACCTTATTTTAAAGTCAAAGCATTCGGTAGTAACAAAAATACATAAAAATACACGCACAAGTAAATAGTAGTCGCTTTGTTTGTTAGCATAGCAGCATCAGTAAACTTCCGTTCAGTTGCTATGGTTTCAGCCAATTGGAGTATTGCTGTCTTTGTATTGGCTGTTCACGAATTTGACTGCGTCGACGCCCCGACTTCACTTCCTGCAATAAAGCCAATCAAAAGTTTTAAAAAGTAATGACGTCACGACACGTTGCCTCGCAAAGCCAATTAGCTTTAAATAACTGAGATTGAGGAAGTGGGCGGGTGTTTTGGAGTGGTCGCCGTTAGAACAAAACGGAATCTGTGAGTCAACTATTTCTTCTTTAAAAAAATCGATTTTATTGCCGTTGGCCGTTTAAATAAACCAAAATCGTCACATTCAATTCGAGCTGTATTCATTGATAGAAACGAAAAGGTTAACGTCATAAAGTGGCGAGGTAAACCAACGCTTCCATGACAACTCACCTTGACAACAGAGCCCTGTAATAAAAACAGTAAATCTTCGATTTTATATTGCATTCGATGGGGGGGACGTTAAGCAATAATGCAAGGTTTAAATAATAAATATATATGTGAGGAGTCTCTCTGATCTTGTGTCCGTGTCAGGTAAAATGTGCCCAGAGGATGAACAACACAATCAACCTTCTGTCTGCAACTCCTCAGCCAGGCTGGACGTAACTCTGACTTGTGCAGATCTGGAAAGCTCTTCCGAAGTCTCAAAGGCCGTGTGGACCAGCAATGGTCTCAACAGAACCCCCCAGGTGGAGGTCCACTGGTGAGGAACACGAACATAGCATAGAAAAAAAGGGATACGCAGTTGGGGTATTTATTGACTTGAAAAAGCATTTGATACCATTAATCATAATATACTTTTAAAAAACTGGAAAGATATGGCATCAGGGGCTTGCCTTTACAATGGATTCAAACTTATTTGACGGGGAGAAAGCAATATGTAAAAATGGGAGGGTTGTCATCTGAATACTTGGACATCTGTTGTGGAGTACCACAGGGTTCTATCCTGGGTCCAAGGTTATTTAATTTATATATTAACGATATTGGCAGCACGGCGGCACAGTAGTTAGCGCGTGTGCGGCACAGTTCTAAGGTTTTGGGAACCTCCTGTGCGGAGTTTGTATGTTTTCCCCGTGCTTGCGTGGGTTTCCACTGGGCACTCCGGTTTCCTCCCACATTCCAAAGACATGCATTTGTATTTATTATATTGTTCTCTAGTTCTGCCATACTTAACATATTGTGCAGAAGTCTGGGGCAAGTATTACAAAAGTTCACTACAGCCCCTTTTTATCCTCCAAAAACGTGCAATTAGAACCATACATAGGGTAGGATATCGAGATCATACTAATATTTTATTCCTGCAGTCCAAATTGTTAAAATTAGATGATTTAGTAAAAATTTTCACTGCTCAAATGCTATTTAAGGTCAACAAAAACATAGTGCCAGAAAACATACATTACTATTCATTTGGAAAGAAGGGAATTATAACTTGAGGGGCTGTAGTAAATTAAAAATCCCAAAGGTGAGAACAATCAGGAAAAGTATGTGTGTGTCTGTGTGTGGAGTCAAACTTTGGAATAATTTACAAGATAAGATCAAACAATGTCCAACTATTCATGTGTTCAAATTGAAATACAAAAAAACATTCCTGGCGGAATACAGAGATGAAGAAAATCGGGTATGACTGATACGAGAGATTGGGAATAGTGTGTTAACTATGGTTAACTTTGTGTTATTGTTGCTATTTTTATATCATAACTGTTATTATTAATATCATTACAATTGTTCTTATGTAATTGTTGTATTTAATAGGGAAGATGAAGGGGTAGGGAATATAAGCATTTCCTTCTGACTACCCCTTTTCGAACATATTATGTAACGTTATTTTGTTGTTAAATTATTGTTTTTGTTCTGTTTTTATTTTAATGTTCGAATTAAGTTTTTATTCAACGCCACCCGATGGTTCTGTCATCAAGCAGTTTGACCCATTTATCCTACTGGACTCTTCTATCTTTACATAGCCCATGTAAGGATGTGGAAAATGACAAAGAGAGCGGATCGTTTGTGAAGAAATTGATGGACGCCGAAGCTGCCATAGTCTCCGCAGCCGCACAGCTTGTGTCGTTCAAAGATATCCTCAAGGTACAGTAGACCCCAGGGATATGATATTAATCTAGTCTGAGGTGGGGATGGTAGAGTATAATTGATGTATATCAGGGATAGAAACCTACGGTTAGTCGCTCCAAAGCAGTGAAAACAGTGGAGTGACAAAATATTAAATAAGTACTGCTTATGTGTAATATGCGTTGTTGGGAATTAATTATTAAAATGTACCGTTTACCAAATTGTTCGAATTAGTTATCTGACTCCATTAACCAAACACAACCTACCTTTACCCGACAATGCGCGCTTGTTTCTTGATGGAAAAAAGCCGACATTTTCACACGAGGGCAGATTTAATTTCTTTAACAACTCCATCGAATACGGCCGAATTAGTGTCGCTAGAGTCTCTGGGAAGCCTTTTCTCTCCAGTTCTCTAGCTTTTCCTCTCGGCCCACGTCTTTCCGCAAGATGGTGTCCCGGCTACTCCCATGTCCGCGCCAATGAAGCTCAACCAATCTGAGCTCCACCACTTCGCCGCGATGTCTGTCCTTGTTTGTCCTGTTATCAAAATTCCCCAGGCAAAACATTCCGCATTTGATAAAAGTTGATAAATGTAACTTGGATTCAATCGTACAAAATCCTTCGTGTGATAGCGTCATAAGCCAGGGATGTCTTGTTCCAGGGGTCTACGTACCCCACTGGACTTACGTTGTGTCACGTGAGCAGAATTTTGCAATTTTCTCATATTTCTTCCCTTGGTTTATCAAGGATGCACAATCGTCCGCAGTGCACAGGCAACGCATGGCCAAGCAGAGAGGGATCTTGCTACAGAAAATGGAGGACTTCCGGCGAATCAACCAGGTCGTGCGGAAAAGACTGAACCAGCTTCTGGATGAGGAGGTATGCTGTCACGATTTTGGCCTTCAGCCTTCAGTAAAGGTTTAAAAATGTTTTTTGTTTTTTTTTCTTAATCAGACTGATCGTGTTCATGCAAGCACCAAGATTGAGTCTTTGTTGAGTAAGATTCTACAGGTTGAACGTGAAAATCAGGTGTGTTTACTACACGGGTAAAAAAATTGTAACTGCAAAACGTCCATCATCCACAGTTCAGATTTCAGAGTACAGTAGACCTCGGGACATGAATACGTTCTGAGGTGGGAGTCGCAAGGTGAAATTTTCTGATGAAAACCTATCGTAATTAATCATTGTGTTCAAAACCCATTGTTCCTCAGTTAAATTCATTGAACTATTAATCATTACCTTGAAGTAGATGGATGGTGTTATAAGTGCACTGAAGGAAAGAGGACTACATATAGTGGAAGCTAGAGCTCTTGTTGGTGAAAGCAATGAGTAGAGGTGTTGTGAAAGGATAGTGGGATGTTTGGACGCGTTCTAATGGATTGGAAGGGCACCTATGATACGGCAGGGGTAAACCAGTGAAAGCTGTCGGGCCCTACTGTTGAGAGTGTGTTGTGTCACATGGCCGCTTTCTTGTGTCTCGTTTCATCTGGTGGGACGAAAGCATGACCAACTTGGGTGCCGAGGTTCTTAACCTGTTTGGGCATTTGGGTCAGCCATGGTCAATTTTTTTGTGTTATTTGCTACTTTTTCCCTTTTTTAAATGTTCTTTGTTTTTGTGTATCTGTTTGTCTTGTTGCCGGTCACCCCTCTCGAGGGCCATGACCAGGGTAGATGGATAGATAGATTAATCATTACATATTAAACATTAACAAGAACAATCTTATTCCACTTTGTACGGTGAAAACATTTCAAGTGGGGAACGCTGTAACCCAAGGGTCTACTGTACTGTACCTCCATTAGCGCGTGATCCCACTGCCATGTTGTGTTTTTCTCATTATTTTTTTCTTTCCAGCTTCTAAAAGGTGATCTTGGTGTCACGGAGAAAAGAGCAGAGGAGTTAATGTCCCTGCAGCAAAAGGAACAGGCGAGTACATGTGATATATTAGCTACGGCTACAAATCATCCTCTCGTGTGCAGTTTATAAACATGCTGTTTTTTTTTTAAGAACATTGTTTTGTGCATTCCCGCTATTATATGAAATGAACAGCAACATTTTTCTTTATTACCGTATCATTTCTTCCTCATGCAATGAGGCTCTTTAACTCCACCCGGGGAAGTAAAATCCCACATTAAACCCCACCCCCACATTTGCATATTACCCTATTTTTATTACAGTGTGTATTTTCCGCAGCACTGTTTAAATACTCTATAGCAAAACGTTATATTGGGTATTTTTGTATTCTATGTCTTTATTTTATTATTTTATTTTTCAACACAAGGATACTGTAGGAAGTGTGAATTTCCCTACGGGGATGAATAAAGTATCCATCTATCCATCTATCCATCTATCCATCTATCTATCTATCTATCTATCTATCTATCTATCTATCTATCTATCTATCTATCTACAGTAAACCTCGGATAAGTCGGACTCGCATAAGTCGGATTCTCGGATAAGTCGGACAAATTGCGTGGAACGTTTGTTCTCTAGGCTTTTCTGTAGTATTACACCTCGCATAAGTCGGATTTTATAAGTCGGATCCTCGCCTAAGTCGGATGGATTTTTCCGTACAATTGACCCTTTTTAATGGTTTTCGCCTCTGATAAGTCGGATCGGTATCAGGTCGCCTAGGACATCTCCCAAATGCTCTAAATTTCAGCCTCCAGTGGCAGTAAGCGATGGAATTTTCCGGGAAGATTTTCACTCCTCACAGATTTTCCGGGAAGATTATCACCCCTCCCAGATTTTCCGGGAAGATTTCTTGATGTGACGTGGCGTTCCGTGATTGGCAGAGGCTATTCATCAAACTCCTCCTCAGTGTTGAATGATAGCACTCTCAATCACAGCACGCGGTCATAGAACAAAGCCTCGTAATCATAATCCCATTGTTTCTTATTACAGTAGTGCTAGCATTCAAATTGAATTTGTGTGAATTTCTTTGGACTTCCTTGCGGTCTGTGCGGTCTACGGTGTGGCGATGGCCTCAAGTTCTAAAACCAAAGGCAGGAGTCTCAAGACTAGAACGTATGAAGAAAAGCTCGCTATCATTGAATTCCAAGAAAAGAATCAGCACATGAAGCAAAAAGACATCGCGGCGAAGTTTGGAATGAGCCCTCAAACTTTGAGCGACATTCTGAAAAGCAAGAAGAAGATAAAAGATATGTGTGCGACAGATTTTAGAGCTCCGACCGCTAAAAGGCAGAGGGTAAATGATCATCCAGATGTCGACAAAGCACTGATTTTGTGGTTCCGTCAAAAATCATCGAGGCCTGGAATCAGAATTGACTGTGGAATGATGCTAATGCAAGCTAACAAATTTCGCCAACAGTTTTCACCGGAATCGGCTGAACTTGCACCAGCGTGGATCGACAGGTTCAAAAAACGATATGGACTTGGGCGGATTACTAAAGCCGGGGAGTCGGGCGGAGTGGATACAGAGGTTGTTGAAGAATGGAAAAGCGGAAAACTGCGAGAAATACTCAAGAATTATGAGCCATGTATTATGTATTTTTGTCCATCTATCTATCTATCTATTTTTGTCCATCTATCTATCTATCTATTTTTGTCCATCTATCTATCTATCTATCTATTTTTGTCCATCTATCTATCTATTTCTGTCCATCTGTCTGTCTATCTATCTATAACATAAATACACATTTAAAATTGTTGCATCTAGCAGTTGGTAGATGATTTTGCTCATTTTAAGAACTATCGCTAGGATTTTAAAAGGAAAACTTCAAA
Source organism: Urocampus carinirostris (assembly GCF_059441175.1). NCBI lineage: Eukaryota > Metazoa > Chordata > Actinopteri > Syngnathiformes > Syngnathidae > Urocampus > Urocampus carinirostris. Next base: position 66,879,016 of record NC_142349.1, on the reverse strand, counting down.
ATAATAGAACAATCTACCATGGATTAGACAAAACAAATCCTTTTATTTTAGGTATGAAGTATATTTAAAACCCCAGTGTGTAATATTTGACCAATAGAAAGCACTTTTGTCTAATACGAACTAAAACCGCGAAGCATAGCGTAGCAGCAAGATCCCAGACATACATGGCGGAGATCACTAGGTAGGGACTCCACAATGTAAAATAAAATACAAATTTCTCAACCTAGTGATTTATTTTATAAAAATTAACATTGTTATGCTAATGCAGGTGTTTTTGCTTGGTATTTAAATCAATATTTTTTTTACTTGTACCACTAGGAGGCACAAAATATTACACATTGTCACTTCAGGTTAAAATGCATCAAATAAGAACAAATACATTTAAAATAAGATGATTTTTTTATAGTGTAAGATTTTCAGTTAATCTTTTTATACTGTGCTGACTTTTGGACACATGTGTGGCCAAAAACACTTACAGTAGGGACGAACTTATTCGGTTGGGAGGGCGTCTAAATTTCGATTATTCGGGCACTTTTTATACCGCCCATGATATACCGAGCGAACTTCAAAGAGACCCGGCATCCTTGTGGACAGCTATTCCTCTTAAAAAACGGCGGCGGCGGCCCCGTAAAGAAAGAAAACAGAAACGTGGTTGCCGTGCAGGTAGATGTGTGAAGCGTGTGAAGTCCAAGCAGCAAGATGGACGCGAGGATGTAACTAATTCCACCATTCATTCCTCGCCGGACAACCGACGCTTTGAACTCAGCGCTCACGAGCGGCCACAACGCCGGGAGCTTTTGAAGATCTCGACAAAGACTACAAAGAGTTCAGCTAAGTCAAATGATTCAGCAAAGCTGAAATTTGGTCTGTTAAATATTAGATCGCTTGCTCCAAAAGCTTTACTTGTTGATAACATTATTCGTGATTATAAACTTAACTGTATGGGTCTTTGTGAAACGTGGTTACGCCCGGATGAGCACTTAGCGCTAAATTATGCCTCTCCCCCAGACTACGAGAGTAGTCATATAGCACGCACGCTGAAAAGAGGTGGTGGTGTTGCGCTAATCTCTGAAAAATCGCTCAAATTTAATACACGTACCTCTAATAATTACAAAACGTTTGAGGCTCTTGTGATGCGGTCCCCTCAATTGTCAATTGATGTAATAACTATCTATCGTGCACCTGGGCCATACACAACTTTCTTAGACGAATTTGCTGAACTTTTGTCTGAACTAGTAACCTATGCAGACAAAATTATAATTATGGGAGACTTTAACATTCATATGAACTCCCCACACAGTTCACTTACTATTGCGTTTAGTTCTCTAATTGATGCATTTGGTTTTACTCAACTGGTTGACTTGCCAACCCATAAAAATGGGAACACGCTAGACTTGATTCTGACTCGAGGAGTTTTAACCTCAAACATTATGGTGCTACCGTGTACTACTGTTATCTCTGATCATTATTTAGTGACATTTGAGGTGCTAACTAAATGTAAAGTTAATAAAGCTGAGGGATCTAGCGGACGCAATATAAGCACTGGCACAGTTTCTGAGCTCTTTGAACTCCTTCCTGGAGCAGTTGCGTCCTTTCCTAAATACAATGGCTCGATTGACTCACTCATGAATGAGTTCAATACCACCCTGACTAGTGTGCTGGATTCAATAGCGCCCATAAAACTAAAATCACGTCCTAAAAGACGCACACCTTGGTTTACTGATGAAACTAGAACCCTTAAAAAAGAATGCAGGAAATGGGAGAGAAAATGGCGCGCTACCAAGCTTGAGGTTTTCCATCAAACCTGGTGTGACAGCTTGTTAAAGTATAAAGCGGCCCTTGCCTCTGCAAAATCGGCCTACCTTTCGAAGGTGATTGCGTCTCAAAAGAACAACCCCAAAGCCCTTTTTGACACTGTAGCATCGCTTACAAGGCAACAGCCTATCGCAGACAGTTCGACACACTCTGCTCAGGACTTAATGGTCTTCTTCACTAAGAAGATTCAATGCATACAGGAAGAAATTGCAAAAGATATTGTTAGTACCACACGTATTAAAGGACTGAAATTTACAGATGCACGACAGGGTGGCTGCCCTGGGAAAATGGCCGGTTTTAGTGAACTGTCACTTGATGATCTCAAACAAGTGGTGAATGCGGCCAAACCGACAACTTGCCAGTTCGACCCGCTCCCAGGTTCACTTATTAAAAGTCTTTTTAGCGTCCTTGGGCCTTCAGTTCTAAATATTATAAATACATCACTCTCCTCAGGTGTAGTTCCAGCAGCTTTTAAGTCCGCCGTTATTAAACCCACACTGAAACGACCCAACCTTGATCCAGAAATATTAAGTAATTACAGACCTGTGTCAAACCTACCTTTCCTCTCTAAAGTACTCGAAAGAGTAGTGGCACAGCAGCTGAATGCTTTCATATCGGAGAATAACCTTTTTGAATCCATGCAATCAGGATTCAGGGCTAACCACTCTACTGAGACAGCTCTGATCAAGGTAACAAATGATCTCCTAATGTCAATGGATTCTGGCGCTTCATCACTTTTGCTGCTGCTGGATCTTAGTGCTGCTTTTGACACAGTACGCCACAATATCCTACTAGAACGGTTGGAAAAATGGATTGGTCTCTCAGGAGCTGTCCTCTCGTGGTTCAAATCCTACCTCTCAGATAGGACACACTGTGTTAAATATGGTGAAACGACATCTGAGCCCTTTAATGTTACCTGCGGTGTTCCGCAGGGTTCAGTGCTCGGCCCCCTACTTTTCAACATTTACATGCTTCCGTTAGGTGATATTATTCGCAAGTACAATATCAGCTTCCATTGCTATGCAGACGACACTCAACTATATCTTCCGTTGGAGGAATCTTCCACACTAAACTGTGGAAATTTGGAGGCCTGTCTCACTGAGATAAAAGAGTGGATGTCACTCAACTTCTTGCGTCTTAACTCTGAAAAGACTGAAATGTTAGTCATTGGTCCTTCTAAATGCCGGGACTTATTCTCAAAAACTGCTGTGAACATTGACAAATGTCACATCACACAGAGTGACTCAGTTAAAAATTTAGGTGTCATATTTGACCCTGAACTATCCTTTGAGATGCATGTAAAACAAATTACTAGAACTGCCTTCTTCCATCTTCGCAACATTGCTAAAATCCGTTCAATACTGTCTCAGTCTGATGCGGAAACAATAATTCATGCATTTGTTACCTCCCGTCTCGATTACTGCAATGCACTACTCTCCGGTCTCCCGAAGTCCAGAATCAAGTCTCTTCAGCTAGTACAAAATGCCGCAGCGAGGCTCTTAACCAGGACAAAAAAGTACGATCACATAACACCGATTTTGGCTAACCTGCATTGGCTCCCAGTTAGCCAAAGATGTGACTTCAAAGTTCTCTTAGTATTGTACAAAATCATACATGGACTTGCTCCCTCTTATCTTTCAGATCTGATCTGCCACTATGTCCCGGGCCGAAGCCTACGATCTGAGAGTGCTGGTCTTCTGATGATCCCGAGAGCAAAGAAGTCTTCTGCTGGTTCGAGAGCGTTCTCCATCCGGGCACCGGTGCTGTGGAATGCTCTTCCCCCTGAGATTCGATCTGCAACCTCAGTGGAAATGTTTAAATCTAAACTTAAAACTCACTTCTACTCCATTGCATACGAATAACCTACTCCTCTTGTCGGTTGAAAATAGTTTGTGTAATATAGTGTAACAATCTGTGAAGCCCTTTGAGACTCTTCGTGATTTAGGGCTATACAAATAAAAATGACTTGACTTGACTTGAATTCATTGAATGGATGAAATTTTGCACCTCCATGTTTGTTTCTGGTTCCATTAGAGAAAAAGAAATGTAGATCAAAATGTAAATTTAAAAAAAAAATCTATATTCATGATGGGCGGAACGGCGGCTGAGTGGTTAGCACGTCCGCGGCACAGTTCTGAGGTCATGGGATCGCAGTTTGCATGTTTTCCCCGTGCCTGCGTGGGTTTCCTCCGGGCATTCCGGTTTTGGCCGGTCCAAATTGTCCCTGGGTGTGAATGGGTGAGTGAGTTGTCTGTCTCTGTGTGCCCTGCGACTGGCTGGCAACCAGTTCAGGGTCTCCCCTGCCCACTGCCCGAGGATTGCTGGGATGGGCTCCGGCACCCCCGTGACCCTACTGAGGATAAGCAGTGTGGATGATGGATGGATGGATATAATAATGAGTATATTTGTCTTCCAATGAGGTAAAATTTGCCCTGAACCAACGTAAAATTCCTTCTGTATTTAATGATCACAGGAGAACATCAAAAGTGCTCTCAACATTGCAAAGTCCGCAGAAGGCACTCGCGCCCGCATACAGGGGCAGCTACGAAGCAAGGAAGCGGAAAACAATCGACTCACCGTGCAAGTGCGGGTAAGATAGTCAACGGTCAGTGCTTTTCATGTCACTGAAAATCCCAAAGTGCTTTACAATGTACTTCACCCTTACTCATTCGCACACACACTCACACACTGCCATGCAAGGTGCCTACCTGCCTATCGGGGGCATTAGGGATTCAGTGTCTTTCCCAAGGACACTTTGGCATTGAACCCTGAGGAGCCGGGACTTGAACCTGCGACCTCTTGGTCCCAAGACGAGTGCTCTACTTTCTCAAGTTTGTCCTTTTATGATCTAGCCCACATGTGTCAAACTCCCGGCCCGCCGTGTAATCATATCCGGCCCGCAAGACCATTTTACATTATTGTTATTAATGGCAATGCCGTCTCATCCCTGGACATCATATTCTGACGTTTTAGTCACTTTACCTATTCCTTCATATATGACGAATACTATACCATATACTAAGGGTCGGGAACCTATGGCTCGCGAGCCAGATATGGCTCTTTCTAAGAGTACCTATGCCTCAGAGACAAATTTAATTGCATGCAAAATTTTCTCCATCTCGTTCAAAACTTGAGCCATTGATCCTGTTCAGATACACGCAAAGCCAAACCAAAGCTGAATTTCAAAGCAGTACTTTTCTGAATATATAGGGCACGTTTTCACTACAATTTACAGTCAAGGTAACACACAAAAAAACTTGTTTTGGCTGCACAACGCTAAATAATCCTTTATATAAAATCTCTCTATATAATCTGTGTTCAGTGTTCAGATACTTTTTGATGAATCCACGGAACCAATTGTAAATATTCCAAAACACCGGAAGAGAACCTAAAGTTATTTGATTGGGTGAGTGGGAGGGATGGGTGGAGCTTTGCAAAAAGTGCAAGCACTCCCTGCCGTCTCTCGCCCTACTCCGTCTGCGCCAAAGGTAAGCACGTCAGGCTCCCTGTTTGCAGAATGTTGTGACGTTTTTACAAAATAATTTGTGTAGCATTTTCATATTTCTACTTTTGACAGGAGATACATTAAGGAGAGCAAAATCTTTTGGGATATTTAAGTTTTTTTCAATATATACACTGACATAGGAGCAAAGGAATTTGAATGTTATTTTAATGTTAAGTTGATTAAGTTCTAAGTTGTATAATTTAACAAGCTATTTTTTATTTAGAACAAAAAAATTCTGTATGTGATTTAAGGTTTAATTGAATATTCTTGTCTGTTTTTATTCATATTTATGTTCCAAAAACATTCAGTTTAAGTGTGTTCAATAAATGTTTATCCTGGTTGGCCCGCGACCTTAAGTGTGTTTTGAATTTTGGCCCCTTGTGCAATTGAGTTTGACATCCCTAAATCACAGATTCTTGCCCTAAAGTCATCATCTCACACCATATTTTGTTTTTTAGACTCTTGAGCGATCCCTGACTCAACACAAGGCGGAGACGGACAACCTGAAAGCTTCTCTGGCCGTTTTAACGGAGAAGGCCACGCAAGAGAAGAGCGCCCTCAAGAAGGCTTCCCGTGTTCACAAGCAGAAAGCTGAGCGATTTGAAGCCACTCTTGAAAAATGTCTCAGTCAGTTAGAGGATAAGGTGAGACTGACTTTGCTTTTAGAGAACAGTAAATTCCTTGGCATATGGTGTCCCCCGCCCTACGAAATATTCACTTTGCGGTGTGAAATAAGATGTTTTCTTGGCCCCTCGTTACAGCGTTTTCACCTCTATAAGACTAGAAATGATGTTCCAGGCCAAAAAACCTTATGGCGTCCGTACCAATGTCAAGTTAATTTTCTATTGGTCAGCATCGTAGGAAATGCTGGTCTTTAATTGGTATGCATCCCGGCAGCACGAAAATGCCGATATGTTATTTGCTGAACTTCCTCCCATTATGCTTTTCTCTCTCTTGGTTCAGTTCAGAATATCGGGTGTTTTTTTAAAGACTTTGCGAGACGGCGATACAATATTTTCTCGAGATTCAAGATTGTCTTTCTTCTCATGAACATAAAACACCAATGACATTTTCTTTGTAACCCTGGTGTACTATTTGCATACATTCTGTGTTGGATACAGTGAATTAAATAAGTATTTAGTCAACCACTGATAGTGCAAGTTATCCCACTTGACAATTCAGAGAGGCCTGTAATTGTCAACATGGGTAAACCTCAATCATGAGAGACAAAATGTGGGTTTAAAAAAAAGCAGAAAATCACATTTTTAATTTTTTTTTATAATTTGCAAATCATGGTGGAAAAAAGTATCTGGTCAATACAAAAAGTTCACCTCAATACGGTGTGTACCCTTTGTTGGCAATAACGGAGGCCAAACATTTTCTGTAACTTCACAAGCTTTTCACACACTGTTGCTCGTATTTTGGCCCATTCTTCCATGCAGATTTCCCCTGGAGCAGTTAGGTTTTGGGGCTGTCATTGGGCAACACAGATTTTCTATGGGTTTAAGATCCGGAGACTGGCTAGGCCATTCCTGGACCTTGAAATGCTTCCTATGAAGCCACTCTTCTGTTGCCCTGGCTGTGTGCTTGGGATTATTGTCATGATGAGAGACCCAGCCACATCTCATCATCAATGCCCTTACTGATGAAAGGAGATTTTCACTCAAAATTTCTCAATACATGGCCCCAGTCGTTTGTTCATTTACAGAGGTCAGTCGTCCTGGTCCCTTTGCAGAAAGAAAGCCCCAAAGCGTGATGTTTCCACCCCGATGCTTCATAGTGGGTATGATGTCCTCCAGATGCAATTCAGTATTCTTTCTCCTCCAAACGTTACAACCTGTGTTTCTACCAAAATGTTCTCTTTTGTTTTCATCTGACCAAAACACCTTCTCCCAGTCCTCTTCTGGATCATCCAAATGTTCTCTAGCGAACCCATGGTGCAGTTTGTTACTGATATTAGCCTTTATTACTGTGATCCCAGCTTTCTGTAGGTCATTCACTAGGTGCCCCTGTGTGGCTCTGGGATTTCTGCCACTGTTCTTGTTATCATTTTTAAGCCACGGGGTGAGATCTTGCATGGAGCCCCAGATTGAGGGAGATTGTCAGTGGTTTTGTATGTCTTCCATTTTCTAATAATTGCTCCCACGGTTGATTTCTTTACACCAAAGGTTTTACATATTGCGGATTCAGACTTCCCAGCCTGGTGCAAGTGTACAAGTTTTGTCTCTGGCGTCCCTCGACAACTTTTTGGTCCTGGCCACAGTGGAGTTTGGAGTGTGACTGACTGAGGTTCTGGACAGATCTTTTCTACCAATTTGGGTTAAAGAGGTGCCATTATTACAGGTAAACCTTGGTGCCTCATTAAACCTAGTCATAAGAAGTTAGACCTCTTTGACAGCCAGAAATCTCGCTTGTTTCTTAGGTGACCAAATACTTATTTTCCACTCTGATTTTTAAATAATTTGTTTATACAATTAAACAATGTTATTTCCTGTTTTTTCCCCCATATTTTGTCTCATTTTTGTCTCTTGTGATTGAGGTTTACCCATGTCTACAATTTCTACAGGCCTCTCTAATCTTTTCAAGTAGGTGAACCTGCACATTTGGTGGCTGACTAACAGGGTTGGGTAGGGTTACTTTAACTGGATTACTTTTGGATTACTCCAATACCAAATATGCTAATAAAAGACAAATGAAACTAAATATAAATAAAATCATGACTCAAAACACGTGGTAAACTTTCTCTCATGGCTTTGATCTCCGGCAAAACGAACATAAAATGCGTCAGAAACGAAATGAAAATAAATCCAAACAGCTTGCCAACATCATTTTTGCCGTTCCATGTATTCCGTTACTCCCCAAGCCTGCACAAAATTTTGTATTTTTATCCGTATTTAGTTTATTTTGTCTTTTATTAGCATATTTGGTATTGGAATAATCCAAAAGTAATTGAAAGTAATCCAGTTAAAGTAACCCTACCCAACCCTGCTGACTAAATACTTATTTGCCCCACTGTATGTACATCAAGGTGCTGCTGAGTTTAAAACGTGCATTCTACTGTATTTATTCTCTATGGATCCAAGGCTGCAGTGATGCTAAAGGGAGAAGCAAAAATATGATACACATGGACACAAAGCCTGCAATTATTAAAAAAATATCAAAACACAAAAATTACTACCTTTGCTAAGTTGCATAATAATAATCCATCAACAATCAGGACTATTATTAAAACTAAGGAGGCGAATAAAGCTAGGTCATCCCCCAAGGACATGACAATCCTCACAATGGGAAGGTTCTTGATTGATTTGTTGATTGATCAACAGTTTTTCCCCTCTGTTCGTCCAAAGACAAGGTTATAATGGTTTACAGCAAATACACAACTTTATGAAACAATTGAAAATAAACCAAAGAAAAAAAGGGCTGGGGCGAAAAATAGGGCGCTTATTATGGTCCCGTGCCCTTGACACTCTAAACACTTATCACAACAATACACTAAGTTTAATTTTCAATCTGCAGTCGCCATCTCCTCCCCTAATATCCCCACCAGCTACTCGATTTAACCAACTCAAGTCTCATCACACAGACGCTAATTTAAATCATTTTATCTGCGGTACCAGTGGTACAGAAGGCATTAGCGAATTACCATTGGTTCGTATCCCCCGCTATATGGAAATTACACTTTGTGATTCCCGCCTCTGATCGGAATACGGTTGTAACCCGGGGGTCTGCTGTATTGACATTTCAGGTTGTCGAGCTGACTGCTCTTCAGGAAAAGAAAGATATGTGGAAGCATGAGAGGGAGCAGCTGACTGGAGAGAACTGCAAACTAGCTGCCCATTTGGAGTTACTGCAAAAGTAGGTTGTTAAGGTTGTTGCACATTTTTTAAAAGAGATATTAAATGAAATTTCCTTTGGAGTTTTTAATTCTTGTTTAAAAAATGTCAGTTCATGCTAATACGCTGTGAAAAGTCAATAATCTGAGTGGAAATTTTAGTGAATAAAATAATACGGCACGGCGGCGCGGTGGTTAGCGCTTGTGCGGCACAGTTCTGAGGTCATGGGTTCAAATCCAGCTACCAACCTTCCTGTGCGGAGTTTGCATGTTCTCCCCGTGCTTGCGTGGGTTTCCTCAGGGCACTCCAGTTTCCTCCCACTTTCCAAATACATGCATGTCAGGTTAATTGGCCAGTCCAAATTGTCCCTAGTTGTGAATGAGCGAGCGAATTGTCTGTCCCTGTGTGCCCTGCGACCGGCTGGCAACCAGTTCAGGGTATCCCCTGCCCACTGCCCGAAGATGGCTGGGATGGGCTCTAGCGCCCCTGCGACCCTACTGAGGATAAGCGGTACAGATAATGGATGGATGAATGGATGATAATATTAAAATTAACTTGTTTCACTTACAGATAATGTATATTTTATATATATAACTAGACAATTCCCGCGGCAATTGTAAGAGTTGTGATTGATCTAGAAGATGATACGGGGATAAAGCATAAAGTGGGCTATGCCAGCCCAACCCATTGCAGGCAGTGTTACAGCTAGCTTGCGCGAATACTGTGCCAGCCCAACTTGTCACCAACAGTTTTTACAGCTAGCATAAGTAAGCATAGCATCAACTTCTCATCGCTAACTTGTCACCAACAGTGTTTACGGCTGGTTTGCGCTAAAATTTAGGCTGGCTGCCAGCCCGACACTTTGCTAGCGGCGCACATAGCTGTTAGCATCCTCTCGCTAGCATACACTCTTTGGAATCCACCATTTACCTATGGTTAAAGGTAATGTGGGTCGGGCCCCCTCAAGCCACCCTGGACAGTCCCTGCTTAGTCCCTACTACCCTCTGGAAAAGCCCTCGTTTCCATGACTACCAATAAAAATGAATGTAGTTGTGCCTTGCTGAAGCAATCACAACTAATTATATAATATATCTATATATTATTGGCAGGTTCAAAACGATGTCCGGATGAAATAAGAGACTTTTGAGTTACAATCAAACACAAATTTATTAAAGAAAAGCAAGCACATTGAAACAAGGCTCATACCTAAGACTTACAACATTGGTACTCATTGCCTCCCTGCTTGGCGCTCGGCATTAAGGGTTGGAATTGGGTGATTTGGTCACCTAATGACTAAAATGGCTGCGCCCTGTCTGGCTGCGGCTGCATCGGCTCGCTACAGTTTAACTGTAAGGGTCAGGTGTATCGACATTTCCTTCTGTGTGCATGGTTACAAAGAATGACAGTAAAAGGAAATTCTATTCTATTCTATTAAAAATTGCATTCTTGGATTGCAATGAAACAATCCTACGTACTGAAGCGTGAGCCTCTTTCTTATACCGTTTAATAGATTCCTAATTGGAGGATAGGATAAAACACGTGCACGTTAGCGCATTCTGACTCATATATTTAAATGCAGTGTATACTTTTGGTGGTTAGACGGCGTGCAAGTATGATAAATGATACATCACAGCAGTGTATTGTTTGCACATACATTGGAGTCTTAGGAAATTTACCAGTGGCCTCCAAATTGTAGAGACAAAGTTCCTTTGGCTTGGGAAGCTCACGCTCCTGTCTTTGGGTTGTATGGGTTAGCCGAAAGGAGTTCTGTGAACCTGTTTGATAACAGATAGGGAGCCCATCAGTGGCCTCCAAGCTGTAGAGACAATGTTCCTTTAGCTTGGGAAACCTACTCTCCTGACCTGGGAGCAGTGTTCCCTCTAAGCCGCGCGCGTGCGCAATTGCGCACTGCTCGCACATTCTCAGCGCACAAGAAAATCGGGTCCTAAATGGCTCTTCAGGTTGTTTTTGCTTCTTTAATCTCAACATGACCAAATATTATGTAAAAATATGCACAAAATAACTTAAAGGAAGGGGAGAATAGAACAAAAAAGAAAAAAATACCAAAATGAAAAAGTAGTGAAAAGCTGAGAAAAAAAGAAACAAAAGGAAGAGAAAAAAAAGAAGGAAACATTTAGAAAAAAGCCAGAAAAAAAGAAAAGAAAGAAATGTAGGAAAAACAAAAAGAAAAAAGTAAGTAAGTAACAGCTCGGAAAAAATAAACACAATGAGATTTTTTTTTGAAGGAATTAAAAAAAAAAAGTAGAAAAAAAACACGGAAAAAAGAAGAAAAAGTTTTGTGTTGCATTCAAATAATATCCAATTATATCAAGTGAATCAACATTGTACTTCCACTAAAAATTGTGATTAAGTACAGTTCTGTATCTTACAACCGACTAAATAAGCCCCCAAAAATGTTAATATTATGCGACAAAATATATCAGGAAATAAAAAGAAATGGATATCTTGTGAAAGAATTGTAAGAACAAACGACGTTTGTAGGCCGTACAACCTTTGCAATAGTACATGAGTCAAATTATTCAAAAGAGAAAAATAATTTTGCATTGCCGGAAACTCAGCAAAATGTAACGTCAAGTTTTGGACATGTTTGTTGGCTTGGTTAGTTGCCACACCTGGGATTGCTGTTGCTCACTGTTGTTTCAAGCGTTGCTCACCAACTTTGTGTGAACGCTCAGACCCGTAAGGAAAATTACAGGGAACATTGCCCGGAAGGCGTTTGTGAAATCGTAAAAGCACACACTTATTGAGCTTTATAGAAATCTAAAAAGTATATTCTGGATAGAATATAGTATAAAAGGCACATTTAGACCATAATTTCCCTTACAAATGTATTTGATTATATATTATAAATCTACAGATAATTTTGCGTTTGATTTCAAATATATTAACCCCGTGACCCTAGTCAGAATAAAAGTTTGGGCAATAAATGGATAAGTGAATATATTCAAATGATATTCACCTAACGATTTTTAAAAAAAATATAATTAAAATGAGTTTGCAATATAAGATCAAAACCCTATTATGACTTAAACGAGTTAGAAAATAACAAAAATGAATATACTTAAAATGTGCAAAACTGTACTCAACAATCAATTGCACAGGAGTCATTATGAATTTTGCATAGCTCTGTCACAACCGCACCAATTTTTGCACTGTTGCTCAACGCATTAAAACCTAGTGTAATTTGCTTCCTTGTTCATTGAATGCTGCTCCATGAGTGAAAAATCAATTATCTTAATGGGGGTTGACCCTTTCGTTCTAAAAAGCAGATGCTTACTTAGAAATATTTGCACAGCTGCTTAATTTCATGAGCAGACCGCCTCCCGGAAATTTGCTCAGGTTTAATCGGCCCATTTAGAATGTGTTGTTTGGGGGGGAATAATTGTCATATTTTTTCCTTTTATCCTTTAAGGCAATTAGTCGGCATCCCAAAGAAGCTGCAGAAGGACATGGAGAGCGAGAGGGAAAAAGAGAAAGTAAGGTTGAAAGCAAATGAGGACTTCATGAAGGAGAGGGAGAGAGAACGCATGGAGTCGCAGGCCAAAGAGATGGAATGGGAGGAAAAGATGAGGGGAAGACTAGAATCGGAGTTGAAGGAAAGGGAAGAACAAGAGGAGGAAATGGCAAACCAGGGACAAAAAAACTGCAAAGAGTGGGAGGCCAAGGAGAAGGACGGGTTGGATAAGATGAGCGGAAGATTGAAATTGGAGGAGACTGAAGAGGGGGGACAGATGCTGAAACAGAAGGGGGACATAACAAAGGATGGGGAGGAAGAGCAAATGAAGTGGGAGGCCCGGGGGAAGAAATGGGAGATAAAGACAAAGGGAAAATTGGAATGGGAGCTGAAGGAAAAGGAATGGGCAGTAAGGCTGAAGGAGCAGGAGGACAGACTGGAATTGGAGATGAAGGAGAGGGAAAGAGAAAAAGAGAGATTGAGGCTGAAAGAAAAGTACATAGAAATGGGAAGGGAGAAAGATTTTAAGTATTGGCAGGATAAAGAAATGGAATGGGAGGAAAAGATAAGGGAAAGACTGGAATTGGAGATCAAGGAAAGGGAGAGGGAAAAAGAGAAAGAGCGGCTAAAGGAAAAGGAGGACATGGCAAAGGAAAGGGAGAAGGAACGAATGGAGTGGAAGGCAAAGGAGAAGGAATGGAAGGAAAAGATGAGAGAAAAACTCGAATCAGAGGTTAAGGAAAGGGAAAAGGAATGGGCGGCGAAGCTGAAGAAGCAGGAGGACATGTACAAGGAGGAGAGGATGAAGAAAGAGGAGTGGGAAAAGGAATGGGTAAGCTTGAGGGAGGATAGGGAGAAGGAATGGGCAAAGTGGAGGGAGGAAAGGGAGAAGGAAAGGATGGAGGAGGGTGATCGAAAATGGGTGATGAGGAGAGAAGAGAGGGGGGAGGAGAAAGATGACAGAGAGGTAGAATGGACAAAAGGAAGTGAGGAGAGGGAGTGCGGGGACCTGCTGGACAGGGAAAACATAAGGGCAAGGGGAATAGGGAAGCTCTTGAAAACTGAGCAGAGGAGGGTGGGATGGATGAATGGAAAAGAGATGAGGGAAATGGACAAAAAGGAGCAGGAGGACAGGGGGATGAAATGGGTGTTGGCGACGGATGAGAGGGAAATAATGTGGATGGAGCAGGAGGATGGGGAAAGGAAATGGCTGAAGGGAAGAGAAGAGAGGTTAAGGGAAATAAAGTTAAGGGAGTTCGAATGGATGAAGGGGCAAGATGAGAGGAGAATGGACAGGATTTTTCTGGAGAGCAGGGCGAGAAAATTGGAGGAGAGCGATATAGAGATGAAGGAAAAGGAGGACAATGAGAGAGAATGGCTGAAGGGAGGTGAGGATAGGGAGAAGGTAAGGAAAGAGCATGAAAACAGGGAGATGGAATGGCTGAGGGGAAAGGAGATGAGGAGGGATTGGGACAAGAGATTGGAAGAGAGAGAGAATGAGAGGAGAGAGTGGGAGAACCAGTGTGAAGAGAGAGAGAAGTGTGCAAGGGAGAGAAGGGATTGGGAGAGGAAATGTAAGGAAAAGGAGAGGGCAAACGAGAGTAGACATTGGGAAAATAAACGTGAGGAGATGGAATGGGCCAGAGAAAAGGATAGGTTGAGATCAGAGAAGGCGATGGACTGTTCGAAAACGGTGGAGCGGAATGTGCAGAAGTTCGACATGATGGTCCAGACCTGTGAAGGATTCGAAAAACCGAGGTTTGAGAGGATGGTCCAGACATGTACAGGACTTGAGGAACCAAAGTATGACATGATGATTCAGACCTGTAGAGGAGTTGATGGACAAAGGTTCGACATGATGGTCCAGACTTCCCCAGGACATGAAGAAAAGAAGTTCGACATGATGATCCAGACTGATGCAGGACTTGAAGAACAAAAGTTTGAGAAGATGGTCCAGACTTCTTCAAAACACGAACAGCGTCAACTCAAAAGACTACAGGAGGAAAAGGAGCTTTTTAGGACCAGTTACGCTAACCTAAAGGTACAAACACTCGGACACTTTGTAGGCTTCACTTTTAAAATCATGTTAATGGATGGTCCAACTTTGTGCTCCAAGACCCCTTATTTAATAACCGTCCCATTTGTTGATAGATTATGGTCATGTAACTTTGAGTGGGAAGCAGTTAGTCTGCTTTCTTTGCATTTCTTGAAAGTCGCATACTTCCTTTCTGTAGTTATCATGTTCTTGCTTCTCTCTTTAGCATCACTGCAAGCATTGGGACCCTTGGTAGATATATTCAGTACAAAAAGTATTGTTTCGCCAACTCATAATGTCTTTAGAAGCATGCAAGATTCCGAACTAAACAAAGAGACGGAAAAGCACTGCGGGAGTTAGATAGATAGATAGATAGATACTTTATTCATCCCCGCAGGGAAATTCACATTTCCAGCAGCATCCCTTTGCTGAGAACAATACAATAATAAAAGCAAAGAGAATACAATATACAAATACCCAATGTGATGTGCAAATGCCCACTGTAGCGTGTTATATAGAATATCTAAATAGTGCTACACAGAATACATATTGCAATAAAATTTGGTAATATGTAATGTAGGGGTGTGGTTTAATGTGGACTTTTACTCTGCCGGGTAGAGTTAAAGAGCCTCATGGCATGAGGAAGAAAAGATCTCTTCAGTCTGTCCGTAGTACAAGACAGTGACAGCAGTCTGTCGCTGAAACTGCTCTTCTGTCTGGAGATAATGCTGTGTAGTGGATGCGATGGATTGTCCATGATTGACCTCAGCTTTTTCAGTGCTCGTCTCTCAGCTACTGTTGTTAGGCTGTCCAGCTCTTTCCCCACAACAGAGCTCGCTTTCCTAGCCAGTTTATTGAGACGAGTTGGTTTAGTCAATAGCATATCATCCTTTTCATGAGGCTATGACAGAAACCATAGTTGCATGATGCATAATGTCGACCCAAAGCAAACAGGCATCTTAGGGATGTAACTGTATATGTGCACAAACACTGCAAAGTTAGAATTATTTTGGGCACATGATATATTTTTAAATGTTTTTGAGTGGGGAAGACATCTTTAGCTTAGTTTCTGTGCTTATCATAATAGTATGTGGTCTGTGCAGCCCTTTGAGACTCTTTGTGATTAAGGGCTATACAAATAAACATGACTTGACTTGTACTTTCTAAATAAGTATTTTAAATATTTGCAGGTGTATAGCATGCATTGATATGTATTTTTGTTTTTTTATTTGACAATCACTTGGACTTTTTAAGGTTTTTTTTATCATAGAATATTCTGACTTGACTTGTATTTCCATGATGCTGTGTAGCAAACCAATAGCAGACCAGCATTCCATATGATGTCGTCCATTCACACAAACACCGCAGAGTTCATACGTTTTTAAGAAGACAATCTAATTTATTGTGATGTTGTATCGTGGGTAAAATGTCATAGAGAGGGGGGGGCTAAAACTCAGTTTACTTGAGAGTCGCTGGAACGAGGGCCTCAGTGAGGTTGAGTCACATCGGGTTTTCTAAGGTAGAAACTCACCGAAAGTTACATGTACAATGTCGTTTAAGCGCCAGTTCAACAGCATTGACGATCTCCTTTCACACCCCGGCAGCCCCTCATTCTGCATTTCAATTTGAATCAAATGTTTTGCGATCAATTTGCAAAAAATGATTTATTGAATCAGCTTATTTGTTAAAGATTCTGTAAGGCACCGCCATGGGTCAAACCAGAAGCAGCCAGCCAATCGTATTGCAGGCCAGACTTACATCGATCTCAAACGTTAGTGTGTAAATGTAAATGTTCTGCATTTCTATAGCGCTTTTCAAGTCAATGAGGACCTCTCAAAGTGCTTTACAATGTGCTTCACACTTTTCCCTTTTGCACACTAGCATGTCGGGCGAAAACAACCACATCATCGAACAGTTTCAAGATCAGGTTAGCAGCGTCAGCCATGCAAGGCCTGCTACGTGCTATCGGGGGGATTAGGGATTCAGTGTCTTGCCCAAGGACACTTCGACACGGAGGAGCCGGGAATCGAACCTGCGACCTCTTGATCCCAAGCCCCCTACCTTCTGAGCTAATGCTGCCTAACTCATTAGCACAGATATAGTACTTAGATTAAGCTTTCATATTAAATCGGTGGCCCCAAACAATCGTCTTGAGGGCTGCAAATTGCTGTAAGGGCTGTGAGTTTCCCATAAAGTGAAAATGTCCTAAGTCAGGGACGCCATATCCCTGGCAGTCTACTGTTGTATTAAATATTAATTTTTGGCTCACAAATATAGTTTCTTGGCAGCCGGGCAGCGCAGTGGTTAGCGCGTGTGCTGCACAGTTCTGAGGTTGTGAGATCGAACCTTCCTGTGTGGAGTTTGCATGTTCTCCCCGTGCTTGCGTGGGTTTCCTCCGGGAACTCCGTTATCCTCCCACTTTCCCAAAACATGCATGGCAGGTGAATTGGCCGGTCCAAATTGACCCTAGCGGTGAATGAGCGAGTGAGTTGTCTGTCTTTGTGTGCCCTACTGGCTGGTTCAGGGTGTCCCTTGCCCGAAGATAGCTGGGATGGGCTCCAGCACCCCCGCGACCCTACTGAGGATAAGCGGTGCAGATAACGGATGGTTGGATATATATGTATATATGTATATATATATATATATATATATATGCAGTAAAGAAAATAAGTATTTAAACGCCCTGCCATTTTGGTATTTCTTCCACTTAGAAATCATGGAGGGGTCCGAAATGTTCATCGTAGGTGCATGTCTACTGTGAAAGGGATAAACTAAAAAGAAAAATCCAGAAGTCACAATGCGGGATTTTTTTACCAATTTATTCGAGTGATACAGCTGTAAATAAGTATTTGAACACCTCTGTAAGATAGTTGGGATGGGCTCCAGCACCCCCGCGACCCTACTGAGGATAAGCGATGCAGATAATGGATGGATAGTTTCTTCAGTTGTATTACAGTATTTGCTCTGTTATTATTATGTTATTCATTAGAAATTTGTTGAGTTTTTTTAAAATTAATTGTTAACGTTATTTTTGTTTGTTTTTTTTAGATCTTTTTTTGTTTCGATTTTATTTTTTGGAAAACCCGATGCAGCCCAACCTCACCCAGACTCTAGCTGCAGTAGCCACCAAATAAATTGAGTTTGTGACTCCTGCCCCAGACAGTTTACTTTTTTTGTTATAAACAAGTATTACAATATGTTTTTCTCAATGTGCCCCCTTTAAACGCGTGACAAAATCTACATTGTTTTTGTGTCCCAGCTGTCCTTTGCTCAGTTGGAGAAGCAACTTGCAGAACGTGAAGAGGCGCTGGCTCGAGTGAAGAGCACGTCGGGCGAAAACAACCACATCATTGAACAGCTTCAAGATCAGGTTGGCAATGTAGAAGACTTGTTAGTGGATTTACCTCACGGTCAGGAAATCTGGGTTTGAGTCCCCAGTCTCCATGCATGCTGTTTTTTTGTGAACGACAAAAATTCATTTCTTGTCAGAAGTTAAATGCAGAAACGGCGTCTATTTGCATGAGAACGTCGCTCGTGCTTGCCCTTCTGATTGATTTGCTTATAAACTTCATACTAATATTTTATTCTTGCAGTCCAAATTATTAAAATTGGACGATTTAGTAAAAATTTTCACTTCACAACTGCTATTTAAGGTCAACAAAAACATAGTGCCAGAAAACATCCAAAAATTATTCATTCGAAAAGAAGGAAATTATAATTTAAGGGGCTGTAGTGAATTCCTAATCCCAAAGGTGAGAACCACCAGGAAAAGTATGTGTTTGTCTGTGTGCGGAGTCAAACTTAGGAACAATTTACAAGACGAGACCAAACAATGTCCAAATATTCACGTGTTCAAATTTAAATACAAAAAAAACATTACTGGCAGAACACAGTGATTTAGAAAATGGGGTATGAGTGATACTAGAGATTGGAAATACTGCGTTTTCAACTATAGTTAACCTTGTTGTTATTGTTACTTTTATTATATCATAACTGTTATTATTGCTATTGTTGTTATTATTATTGGTGTCACAATGATATTTAGTAACAAGTAGCATTATAACGTTAATAGATGGGTACTACGATGATTAGTGTATGAAATATGTGACTATTGTTATTATTATAATTATCAATAATGTAATATGTATATCCGTGATATCCTGTTGTATTTAGACACAAAAGAGGAGCTATCTGTAAAATGTAATTGATAGGGAAGATGAAGGGGTAGGGAAAATAAGCGTCTGCTTCTTACTACCTAACCCTTTTCGAACATGTTATTTAACATTATTTTTGTTGTTGAGTCATTGTTTTTGTCCTGTTTTTATTTTATAACGTTCGATATAAAGTTTTCATTCATTCATTCATGGGTACAGAGTTTTTGGTTTGTCACTAAACGCGTAAAGAATTAATTCGAATATTTTTCCGATTGATTCAATCAGTGTCCAGGAAACAGAAGGCAGTTCCCAAAGTATACTGGTGCTTTAAAAGTGATGCCCTAGTCCTGCATACATATCTGAGGAAGCTATTAATAGTAAAAAAAATCAGAAATGCACTGAAAGAATACTCAACTAAATAATCGTTTTTTAATACATTTGGGACAGTCACAAATGTGCTACTAAATATCCCCAAGTGAGAGCATGAATGGTTTAGATTTCAGGTTTATAATGTGCAAGGAAGGTAAAAATAAATAATGATCTTCTCAATGTTTTGCATTCTTTTAGGTTGACCAACTTAAAACTGAACTGAGCAATGTGAGGATCCAATATGAAAACGTATCACAGGATCTTCATGGACTACGAAACGGAGAGCACGCAAAAGCTGATGAGGTAATTGTTTTTTTCTGTGGTTGACAAATTCCCCCAAGATTAGACCGCATCAATTTAATATCACCTTTAGCCTGAAGTCGGGTATGTATAAACGCTAGTGGTTTTAGTTAAACACGTGTTTTAATGCCGTCAAGGTTTTATCATGCAATTATCGCAAATAATAGAAGAAGCTAATGATAAGTGCTTGCTGGTCGAGGACTGTTAGCCAATGCAATTAGCCTCACTGATATATAACCGTTGATAAGGGGATCGGGAAGAGCCATACTATATATTTTTAGATGCAATTCAGCAAAACTGTCAAACCGCTCTCCTGACAAAATCTAATTTTTCAGCACATTTTATTTCGCTGCTACGTTAGATGATTTGATCAAATGTATAAAATGAGAAAAGTGCCAGAGCCTGTCTCCCATGTATACCACTTTAAACTTGTCTCTTTCCCGCAGTGAGGCTCATTTTTTTTCATAAAAAAATGGTTTCAAATCAAGGTGCAAGCAGTTTTTTTTTGTAAAAATGTCACAAAAAATCGCAAAGAAGCATATCAACGTATTTGCCTTCGGTGCAGATTTAAAAAAATATAAATCTATGGTCCATTTTGTCATTAATGTTCACAATGATAAATCAACATTCAGGCTTCCAGTTATACTATTCATACCAACACACAAATCTTTGTTAACTGTACTAGAATGTAATAAGTTAATAATAGGGAGAGGGTGGAAGTGTTTTTACATAAGCTATTACCGTAAATTCCGGACTTTAGAGCGCACCTGATTATAAGCCGCACCCACCACATTTTAAGAGGAAAACCGATTTTGTACTTACACAAGCCGCACCTGTATATAAGCCGCATGCGCCCACATTCAAAAATGTAACACAAACACAAAATTAACCCAAACCCGACTTTAAGTCCCGCGATTGAAATTTAAAGTCCTTCATTAAAGTACACAGTCCAAAATTCACAGCTGGCAAAATGAACGGCAAATGATACCGGTATTTAATGTTTGATGCAGACCTGCAGAGTCCGGGTCCCGTTGAAAGTAATCCAAGGAAAAAATTGTATATTTCCAAAGGTAAGGGTGGGAAAAATATATATCCACTATTGTCCGCCGCGTCAACAAACAGGTCTCACCTTTACCCCACTTCCCGTCATCCCGCGTTTGTTACGCCCCTTCTTTTTTATTCTTTTTTTATGCAAAACGTATCAGAATAACTGTCTAAAATAAATACATTACAAAATATACAGTTGCAAATACATATTATACATGGTTACACATATTTACAAAGAAAGACGGTACACCGAGAGAGTTTTCAAAGCTTTAATAATAATTATATAACTTTCATCCCAAACGGTGCCCGTCACAGGGCAGCTAATGGTAGCAACACACTAGCAACCCGCTCGCAACACGGTAAACGGGTCTGTTAAAAAAACATACCGTACTTGTAAAAATCACGGTAAACCGTCCTCATCTTCCTCCTTACAACTGAAGCCATCAAAGTCGTCTTCCTCAGTGTCGGAAAGAAACTTTCATATAGACGTCGTCCCACGCTCCCGTAGCCTCCCTCGCGCTGTCACTGTCGCTGGAAGTCTCATCCACTCCTGATTCTGTGCCCTCTCGGTCACGCAGCAGACTGGCTTTTCGGAACCCGCTAGTGATGGTGCCTTTCATTTTGCATTTTGCATGATGAGGGTATGTTTACGCTAATTTAATTTAAGCACAAGCCAAGAAGTTGCAGTCTTCCTCGGCGCATATATTCTACCGGTCTAAATCTTACCTGTTGTACTCGAGCGCCGCTGGCGGCCGTTAGAAAATTTACATAAATTGGCCGCATCACTGAATAAGCCGCAGGGTTGAACGTTTGGGAAAAAAGTAGCGGCTTATAGTCCGGAATTTACGGTAATCACAAGTCATGGAAAACACAATCACATTTGACATTTTGAACATATTAAGAAGCTTTTAAAAAAAAATTCAGGTGGCAGATTTTGAACTAGTGTTCCTTTCAGTTTGCAGAGCTTAAAACTGAGTTGAACAATGTGAGGCTCCAATGTGAAAACGTATCACTGGACCTTCAAGGAATACGAGAGGGAGAGCATGCAAAAGCTGACGAGGTAAAGTGTGTCAATGTTAAATGCCCTGCCAGCCACTTGAGATTTACTGTCAAATGAAGTATAGATTAGGAGAATTATCTATATTTGAATTTACTGATACCTACTGACAACCAGGGTTGGGTAGTGTTACTTTAACTTGATAACTTTCAATTACTTTTAGATTACTCCAATACCAAATATGCTAATAAAAGTCAAAAGAAACTATATATGAATAAAATGACTAAATTTTGTGCAGGCTTGGGGAGTAACGGAACACATGGAACGGCAAAAATGATGTCGGCAAGCTGTTTGGATTTATTTTCATTTTGTTTCTGTCGCATTTTATGTTCGTTTTGCCGGAGATCAAAGAGATCAAAGCCAGGAGAGAAAGCTTACCGCGTGTTGTGAGTCATCATTTGATTCATATTTAGTTTCTTTTGTCTTTTATTAGCATATTTGGTATTGGAGTCATCCAAAAGTAATTGAAAGTAATCAAGTTAAAGTAACCCTACCCAACCCTGCTGACAACACACAGTCATGTTTATCTGTACAGCCCTTAATCACAAAAAGTCTCAAAGGGCTGTAAAGACCAACATAACCATCTCCTAATCGGAGACCCATAAAAGGACAAAATATTGTATATTTTGAGTTTTACACTCCCTATCCTGTATGAACTCAAATCCTGTCAGTATTTCATGCTATCCCAAATGCCTCTACCCAGTGCTAAAAGCAGTATGTTCCCATTTGCAGAAGCTCTTACAGGTACCTACAGATAAATGGTCTTTCTCCCCCGAGACATAACCATGCTTGTGTTAGCCTGCACAGTGCAGAATCCACAGGGTCAGGCTAGAATAACACCATAGTCTCACCCTCTGTCAGGTGAGGCTGGAGCTGCAGGGTCGCATAGCCGAGCTCCAGCATTTGCCTAAAACGCTGCAAGAAACCAAGCAGAAGCTGCTTGCTTGCCAGGAGGAGCTGCAAACGTCCGAAAGAAAGTGTTCCCAGCGGTCAGAGGACATTAAGAAGCTGCAGTATGAGGTAGAGAATAGAGTAGAGTAGAACAGAGGTATGAAAAATATGTGAACTTTTGGAATTTCTCTGATTTCAGCATTGAATAACCATCAAATGATCTGTTTTTTCAGCTGTGTGATTTAAGTCAAGTCAAGTCAAGTCATTTTTATTTGTATAGCCCTAAATCACGAAGAGTCTCAAAGGGCTTCACAGATTATTACACTATATTACACAGACTATTTTTCAGCCGACGAGAAGAGTAGGTTATTCATATGCTATGGAGTAGATGTGAGTTTTAAAAAAAAAGTTCAGTAGTCAAACTAAAACCACCCAATCGTTTTTAGATGTCCATATTTGAATAAGGATAGCATACAAATCTCATCTCATCTCATTAGCTACACCGCTTATCCTCAGTAGAGTCGCGGGGGTGCTGGAGCCCATCCCAGCTATCTTCGGGCAGTGGGCAGGGGACACCCTGAACTGGTTGCCAGCCAATCGCAGGGCACACAGGGACAGACAACTCACTCACTCATTCACACCTAGGGACAATTTGGACCGGCCAATTTACCTGACGTGCATATTTTTGGAATGTGGGAGGAAACCGGAGTGCCCGGAGGAAACCCACGCAAGCACGGGGAGAACATACAAACTCCGCACAGTAAGTCTGGAGCTGGATTTGAACCCACGCAGGAGGTTCCCAAGACATGAACTGTGCCGCACATGCGCTAACCACTGCGCCGCCGTGCTGCCAGCATACAAATATAAATAAAATAAATAACAAAAGGGTGGGGAATAAGTAATTCTATGCTTAAGGAGACTCAAATAGCATTTGAAACCAATTTGCACATATTTAAAGGTGGTGTCCGTGACTTCCAACTATTTGACTTGCTGACGCCATCTGCTGGCTGAAATCATCATTGCAGCCTCGTCAAGCTGCTTGCACGTATGTGTGGCTTTCAGATGCGCTCGAATAAACTATTTTCATCTTTTTTGTAGTTTGGGTTGACGTTCGGACTGTATTTGAAACAGTCCTTTTCTTACTTTCACCATTTTCATCCGCCGATTAAAGAAAACCTTGAGCGCGCACGAGAGTTAACTCTGCTCCCTCCCACAAATCTGCCTCCTTTCCTCTAGCCTAATGCACTTGAACGCCGATGAAAAAAGTACGATAAAAACAGATAGGCGCCGTGGAAAAAAAATACATAAAGGCGGTTTGAACTCAGTTGGGAATTGTTAACACAAACGTAATAGAGAAAATATTTTGTTTTAAACTTTTAAAGACACCTAAATTTGTTTTTATTTTGTTTCCTTAGAAATGCAACTAAACATTCTTAGACCTGTCAAAAATATGTTATTATTTGATTAGTCTGTCAATTGTTTTGTGGATAAATGGAAGAGTTGTGTAAAAATAATATTTGTTTCCATCTAAAAATCTGATTTTTTTTTTTCATATTGTAACTTTAAATGTATATTGTGTAATGTTTGGCCACTAGATGGCACTGTATTGTCTAGAAACCCAGTGCCAAATGCCAGCGCAACAGCAAGATGCGAGAGAAACATGGCAACGACTGTTAAGTATGGATTTCGCTGTGTAAATGAAATATAAATTTTTCCACCTGTGAATATCTGTAAAATTTAACATTGGTATGATAATTTGTGGATTTTTGTCTATTACTCAAATAAATATCTATTTTTTTTACTAAATGAAGGGTTTTTTTTTTACCACAAGGAGGCACTAAATATTACACACAGTCCCTTAACAACTAGTGGTCTTGTTTGTTTTCTGAGAATCTAGTGCACCTACGGGTACTTTTTCGGGGATGTAAGAATTGTAAATATATTAAAACCTGAAATATTCTTGTTAGTTACATTGCACCGCCCCTATTTTGAACAGCACTGTATAATAAAATTAACATAATTATGTGCCCAAAGGGAGCCCCTTTTAGGTGCATACTCCTATTACTTATATAGGAATCCTTTCATATTGTTGCACCTTTTCTAAATACCAGCTGCAGGCTCAAGTGAATTTGGTGAAATCGACCACGGAGCTGAGAGAGTCCGCCGAAGGGACCACTTCAAGATTGCAAGAACACATCGACACCCTGCAAACGTAGGCCCAAACTGAATCTTACTTGACTGAAATTGGAAAATCCTGATCCCTGTGTGTTTGTATAGGACGCTGCAGCAGCTGCGCCAAGAGAAGCTGGAGCTGGAACGGAAGCTGGAGGTCCAGGAGCAATCTCTTAGCCACAGCGGCCAGCTGCTGGAACAGCGCTCTCGGCTGTGCACGGAGCTCCAGGACCAGCTGGAACAACGTTCGTCCCAAGGCAAAGCCCTCGAGCAGCAACTGGCGCAAACCTCTGCTGAATTGTTGGATTGCAAGGAAGAGGTAATTTGGATGGAGTTTCCGTTACGCGGAGTTCGTACGGGTGCTGGAAATCCTTATAAATGCTTGAATTTTAAGGTTGTTTTATAGAGGTAAATGGTAAATGGTCTGCATTTATATAGCGCTTTTCAAGTCAATGAAGACCTCCCAAAGCGCTTTACAATGTGCTTCACACTTACCCATTCACACACACGCTCACACACATTCACACATCACTAGCGGCCGTGCAGCCATACAAGGCGTCGACCTGCTTATTGGGGGCATTAGGGATTCAGTGTCTTGCCCAGGTCAGGAAAATGCTTGAATTTTGGGTGAAGTGCTTAGAAATGCTTGACATTCAATCAATCAATCAATCAACCAGCTCGGTGGCCTAGGTAGGGCGCCCGCTACGAGACTGGGAGGTCGCTGGTTCAAGCCTCGGCCGAGTCATACCTAAGACTTACAACATTGGTACTCATTGCCTCCCTGCTTGGCGCTCGACATTAAGGGTTGGAATTGGGGGGTTTGGTCACCTAATGACTCCCAACACAGCAGTTGGGTCTAAAAAACCAGGCGCCGATCGAAGGCGTCGAGAGGTTCGTGTGTCAAATGATTTCACGTATATATCATGTTTTTGGTATATACTGGCTGAATAAATAAATACAATACAATACAAAACACTTTATTCGTCCCCAAGGAGCAATTCAAAGGCACACAGAGTAGTATACAACACCCACCCACTAACATACAATAATCCAATGTAAAGTGCTGTGGTCCATACAACGAATAAGACTAAATAAAATGTTCAAAAGTGAATAAAATGGAGATCTTTGGAAATCAAAGCGGCGCTGCCACGAGCGGCTGCCTTTTCCAGCAGCTGCCTTATTGTTTTATTGTCTGCTCCTATCTTCGGTGTTTTTTCTTCCCGTTTTGACAACTACGCTATGGATTACTCCTATCCTATGGACATGGGTTTTAGCGCACAAAAATGCGTTTATTCAAGGAATCAACTCCTTGCCCTGAAGAATTCTCGTGCCGGCGTGATGAAGGGGACAAATCGTGGAAGAAGAGCCGGAGCTAGCGAAGCGGCTAGCGGCGTTATAAGTCTTCGGTAGCATCCGTAATCATTGTAAATGCGAACTCACGACCAAATAAGATCATCGAGTGCTGGTGGAAAACATCGAAGCGCACAGGGAGCGCAGTTGCTGTGTTTTGCGGAAACGTGGCTCACGTTTAGCATTCCGGACGCTAACGTGTAGCCACCCGGAGCTACCCGGAGCTGTCCGGCTTCAACGCCGCTATACAGAGACACGAAAGCCGGGGGGAATCGGAGAGGAGGCGGACTTACTAACACGAGGTGGTGTATCCCTGGATTTTCACAAAGAAAAGATTTCCATCTGCCGCAGGGATGTCGAACTTTTGGACTAGCGTGACGTCATCCACTCCGCTACAAGCACCCCTAGGGCATCATGTTCATCTGTTAATAAACAACGGGGTAGACTGCTGGAAGTGTGAATTTCCCTACGGGGATGAATAAAGTATCTATCTATCTAAAATGTATGTGAAGTACCGATATAAATGAGGGGAAGAACATTACAGAACACTAAGGAGTAGGGGGCTGCGAGTTCAGGTGCTGAACAGCCCTGGGGATGAAGCTAGTCTTCATCCTTTGAGTCCTGCTACAGGGTTAGCGAAGTCTGCGTCTTGACATTGTTGCCATTGCCATGTTTGTTGGCAGTCTGAATCGATAGACCACGCAATAAATCAAGTCAAGTCATGGTTGTTTGTGTAGCCCTTAATCACAAGAAGTCTCAAAGGGCTGCACAGACTGCAGAATATTATCACACCATCCCCTGATCTAAAACCAACATGAGGGCAAGGAAAAACTCTAAGTTGAGAAATCTTGAGAAGGGGCCGCACATGAGGTAACAAGAAGATTATTAGGTGCAAACCACTTGACTAAGGGTCATTTGGAAGTGTGCTTCCAACACCGGCCACACAGCAGCTACCGTCCATAGTTTGCATCCCTAGCTGATTCCATCAGAGTAAGTTAAGGACCCCAAAATTTGTGCTCATGCAGTAATGCAAAGACATCAATATATATAGTACAAATCAACAATGCTCAATAGACTATACTTATAAATAAACATAGCAGGTAGATAACTTCATCATGGGCATTTTATGAGTAGCTCAAATGTGGAAAAAGTGTTGGCATCCCTATAATACAAAATACAGCGACCACTAGTGGTAAAAAACGGTGTCTCTTTTAAACATTATTTTTAGGAATTTGGTCATGACTAGGCCTGTGCAATATGACAATGCTCTCACGATAAAATATTTCTCATCGATCGATATCGATAATTATCGCGATAATCACACGTCCTTTGTCCTTTCACATTTTAAGTCTAATATTCGCGCCTATCGATTTATTTTCGAAATATTGTGCAAGCAAAGGTATTGTATTTTGCGGACTACAAAGTGCACCTGGTTAGAAACGCACCTTCAAAATAATAATGTTTTTTAAAAGTGGGAAAATGACACAGACACGCATGCTCTGTAGGCTTGACATTATGATGTTGTCATGTGAAGCGTCACCGCCCTCTACTGGTTGCACCCAAGAGGACAGCTCTATTTAGAAAACTGACACTTTTGGAATGGCTCACTGAGAAGAGCCGGTGCCTTAGATGTTTTGTTTTTCTAACGATTATAAACTAATGGAACATAATGCACTAAATGATTTAGTAATTTCACATGTTTTGCAGGGGATCCCTGCATAACACATTAAATATAAACTAAAATATTCACAGATCTACAAAAAGAATGTAACATACAAAACAATCTGAGCTTTTTACAACCTGAACAGATTTAAAGTCGAACAACAACACAAAATCGCTGAAAATACATAACAATAAAATAAAAACTAAAAACAACCTTCAGTGTTATAAATAAGTTATAAAATGTATAAAAAAAAACAAATTCTGTTTTAACCCATTTACCAGCTCAGTAGCCTAGATGGTAGTGTGCCCGCTTTGAGACTGGGAGGTCGCTGGTTCGCGCCTCGGCCGAGTCATACCTAATTGGTAAAATGGCGGCGCCCTCTGTTGGCTGCGGCTGCATCAGTTCGCTACAACGGGTCAGGTGTATCGACATTTCGTTCTGTGTACATTGTTACAAAGAATGACAATACAAAGGAAATTATTATTATTATTATAGACACAGACAAGAAATTAAAATAATGAAACAAAATGCAAGATCAGCAGGTTCTAAGATTGAAATAATTGAATGCACTCGATATCATTAAAATGAGTCCAAATTAGGCTAATTTTTCTGCTTTTTTTGTGTACAGTACTTTCCTACCCTTTCTCTTTCTCCCTTCTTTCTATCTCCAATCATTAACCTGGTAATAGCATAGTAACATGAAATTACACATAGATTCCATGTTGTTTTAGGGGAACGGGCGACACTTAAAGCCTGTCTTTTGTAACGAAATCCAAGTTGAAGAAGACTATAAGCATTTACTGTATGAAATGAAATGGTAATAGCATAGTAACAACATAGTATTACAAGATAAGTCGTTATTTTAGGAATGCAAATCAAAATAGGTGCCCTTTGCGCTAATAAGTTGCAAAAAGTAGCTTTCGGCTTCAAACCAACCACCCAAAACGGTTGTATTCGTGAAAATCCAGTGAAAATCGATCCTAGGGGTCACACCAAATTGGTGGGTTTTTTTTTTGTCCCGAGTGTTTTAAGACCGCAATCTCTTGTTTTGATGAAGTCGTACGTTTTCTTCAATTCACAGCTGAAAAAGGCCAAGGAGCAAGTCTCGTCCAAAGACCAGACCCTTCAGATCACCGTGAACGAGTTGCGGCTTCTCCGGCAGAGCAAAGTAGCGGTGAGTGCTGAATTTCCCTCCCTCTCATGCAACTCGCACCCTCTTAAGATTTGATTTTTGATTTTTTTTTTACCTGCTCTCGCGCTCTCTCTCGCGCTCTCTCTCGCGCTCTCTCTCGCGCTCTCTCTCGCACTCTCTTTCCATCACTCCCTCTCTCTAGCCTCTATCTATCCCTCCCTCTCTCTAGCCTCTCTCTCTCTATCTCTTTAGCCTCTCTCTCTCTCTCTCTCTCCAGCCTCTTTTATCTCTCTTTCTCTTTCTAGACTCTTTCTATCTCTCGTGCTCTCTCTCTCTCTCTCTCTCTTGTGCTCTCTCTCTCTCTCTCTCCTTAGCCTCTTTCTCTCTAGCCCCTCTCTAGCCACTTCCTATCTCTCTCTAGCCTCTTACTATCTCTCCCTCTCTTTAGCCTCTTTCTATCTCTATCTCTCTCTAGCCTCTTTCTATCTCTCTCTCTCTCTCTCTCTAGCCACTTTCTATCTCTTTAGCCTCTTTCTATCCCTCCCTCTCTCTAGCCTCTCTATCCCTCCCTCTCTATAGCCTCTCTATCTCTCTCTCTAGCCTCTCTCTCTCTCTCTAGCCTCTTTTATCTCTTTCTCTCTCTAGCCTCTTTCTATCTCTCTCTCTGTCTCTCACTTTGTGTCTCTCGCGCTCTCTCACTCTCTTTCTCTCTCTCTCTCGCGCTCTCTCTCGCGCTCTCTCTCGCGCTCTCTCTCGCACTCTCTCTCGCACTCTCTTTCCATCACTCCCTCTCTCTAGCCTCTATCTATCCCTCCCTCTCTCTAGCCTCTCTCTCTCTATCTCTCTAGCCTCTCTCTCTCTCTCTCTCTCTCCAGCCTCTTTTATCTCTCTTTCTCTTTCTAGACTCTTTCTATCTCTCTCTCTGTCTCTCGCTCTTTCTCTCTCTCATGCTCTCTCTCTCTCTCTCTCTCTCTCTCTCTCTCTCTCGTGCTCTCTCTCTCCTTAGCCTCTTTCTCTCTAGCCCCTCTCTAGCCACTTCCTATTTCTCTCTAGCCTCTTACTATCTCTCCCTCTCTTTAGCCTCTTTCTATCTCTATCTCTCTCTAGCCTCTTTCTATCTCTCTCTCTCTCTCTCGCCACTTTCTATCTCTTTAGCCTCTTTCTATCCCTCCCTCTCTCTAGCCTCTCTATCCCTCCCTCTCTATAGCCTCTCTATCTCTCTCTAGCCTCTTTTATCTCTTTCTCTCTCTAGCCTCTTTCTATCTCTCTCTCTGTCTCTCACTTTGTCTCTCTCGCGCTCTCTCACTCCCTTTCTCTCTCTCTCGTGCTCTCCCTTCTTAGCTCTCTAGCCACTTCCTATCTCTCTGTAGCCTCTTTCTATCTCTCCCTCTCTCTAGCCTCTTTCTATCTCTCCCTCTCTCTAGCCTCTTACTATCTCTCTCTCAGTCTAACCTCTTTCTCTTTCTCTCTCACTCTAGCCTCTCTCTCTCTGTAGTCTTTCTCTCTCTCTCTCTCACTCTCTCTCTAGCATCTCTATCTCTAGCCTCTATCTATCTCTCTTTCTCTTTCTAGCCTCTTTCTATCTCTCTCTCTAGCCTCTTTCTCTCTCTCTCTCTCTAGGCTCTCTCTCTCTAGCTTTTTTCTTTCTCTCTCTCTCTCTCTTTCTCTAGCATCTCTCTTTCTAGCCTCTTTCTTTCTCTCTCTCTAGCCTCTTTCTATCTATCTCAACTCTATCTCACATCTATCTATTTCCCCTCTCATGCAACTCGCACACTTGTAAGATTTTTTTTTTTTTTTGACATGTACCCGTTCAGGCGGAGAAGAAGTTTGAGGAGCGCGTGAGAGAGCTGCAGTCGAGTCTGGACAAGTGCGAGAACCACAAGAAGAGCATGCAGAACTACGTGGACTTCCTCAAGAACTCTTACATGATGCTATTCGATGAGCAGAGATCCACTTTGTTGTCTCCCACTTTTATTAAATGAGCTTTTTTTTTTTAGCTACATCTTTAAAGTGAGTACAGACGCTGCCCTACTTTCCGGACGATCGTTTGTAAGTTGAATTTGTTCGTAAGTTGCTTCAGTGCTCTATTTTGTGTGTTTAAGGTTTATATAAGTATGTTTAAGGATTGTACAAGAAACGTGAATTGTTTTGTCCTAAAAATAGTCATTTCATAAAATAATATGCTCTATAAAGTTAAGTTTAACTTACTTTTGAGAGATGCTCTTCAACAGGTCCTCCTCCGTGGTAAAAAGTGTCCGAAAAAAAGCGTTCCGACCATTTTCTCAACCGCATCAAGCTTTCTTATTCCAGATGTTAACATTCTTAGCGCGCTGGAGATACAGTATAGTATGTCCACACATGAACTAGGAAGAGGAAGCGGATTTCTTCTTCGGGGTGGATGCTGGGTTACCTCTCACAGCGCCACACGCCGATAGTGGTGGAAAGAAGCACTACAGCAATGTCCTGTACCCGGAAAAAGGTGCACACAATACAAAATCTAACTTACAGCAATGTCCGGAAATTTTTCGACATCCCCAAAAAATGTTCGTATCTACCGTTTTGCGTAAGTCGAATGGTCGTAACTATGGGAGTGTCTGTATTCAGTTTTAAAAAACATGGATCTTTAGTTTTTTTGTGTTTTTTACTCCAATTATTCAATTTAATGTTTTTGTTCCAGTTTGAATTTTCGGGGGTTTTTCCATACTTGTGTGCATTTTCCCCCAAGTAGCCAAGCATCCTTCCGTGTATGAAATTGTTTATTATTGTGAGGTATTTTTCTCTATTTATGGTTCTTGTTTGTACATCTGTAAATTGTTTATTTATTTTAAAGTGCATTTTAAGCAATGGATTGACTTTTAGGTTTTTTTGTCTAGTGATGAATTAAAAGTGCACGATCGGAAACACTTGTTAAAAAGGTATAGTTGATTAATAATAATCATAATCATTCTTTTTGATTTTTGCCAATTTCAAAAACATGGCAGGAAATGATATTGCTCGTTTTAAAATAATTATTTTAGAATTAATTGTATGCTCTGGGGGCAGCACGGCGGCGCAGTGGTTTGCTCGTGTGCGGCACAGTTAAGAGGTCATGAGATCGAACCTCCTGTGTGGAGTTTGCATGTTCTCCCCGATCTTGCGTGGGTTTCCTCCGGATACTCCGTTTTCCTCCCACATTCCAAAAACATGCATGTCAGGTTAATTGGCCGGTCCGGATTGTCCCTAGGTGTGATTGAGCGAGCGAATTGTCTGTGTGCCCTGTGATTGGCTGGCAAGGGTGTCTGCCCAAATAAGGCTGGGATGGGCTCCAGCACCCCCGCGACCCTAATGAGGATAAGCGGTGCCGATAATGGATGGATGTATGCTCTGGCACATGGCATACTGGCATACTTAAAAACAATCTTCTGTCTTATTTTGGAAGACAATTTTCTTAATTTGAAATAGGATCTTCTTATTTTGAAATTTATCATCATTTTATTGATTCAAACCATTTTTTCTTTTTAATTATAATTTTTTTAATCTTTATTTGGAAAGCAATTGGGGTCATTTGAAACAGGGTTTTTCTTATTTTATGTATATTTTATTTTACAATGTATTATAATATGGCACATATAATCATTAATTTATCCCCTTTACAATATCTATTTAATCTTTTTCGGAAAATTTCGGTCATTTGGAATTAGTTTTTTCTTATCTTAAAAAAAGTTTCATTTTAATATTAATATATTAACTGACATGGCATTATTTTTTCCTAATATGACTTATTTTTTTATGATTTAATTTTGAATATAATGTTGCTTATTTTATGAGTTTTTGCGTAAAAATTATTTTGGGAAAATCATAAAAAAATATATATTTTTAAAATTCTGCCATGTCTCATATAACTAGGTTGTTTTTTTTTACGTTTAGATATTTTATACATTATGCATGTGTTTCATTGTACTCATTTAAAGTTATTTCAATGGAAAAAAATAATTGAGAACAACAGTCATCAAAATTATATTTTTAAACTCGTTTTTCTTGTCAAAAATGGGGAAAAAACACGTTGCTGTATTCCGTGTATCAGATCATTAACCATTAGAACGATTGAGCGGACGTTGGGTCCACTCCCTTCGGGTGGCAGGTACATGATGATACCCCAGAAGGACACACAGAAGATGGAGACAGCTGTTGCCCTCAGAGAGTCCGGGGAGTGAATATATGCGGTGGCCTCAGGGATCTGAGGTCATGAGAAAGAATGGAAATTTTCACTGTTGTTAGCTTATAGTTAATGCTTTTTTACGATAAACTAAAGAGTAGGGGTGATGACCTCAGTTTTCTGAGGTCATGAGAGGGAATAAAGGAAAATCAAAATACAAGCATAGAGTGTTTTGTTAGAGGATGCTGCTTATCTGCATGAGCGCGTGATGGATGAAACAGGATGTGTGGTACAAGAACTAGAACAAACCGTTCTAGAACAAAACGGTGACTACCCGAACAGGTTGATGACTCAGAGGCCTGCAACCACAACCAGAAGGGGCCAACACGTGATCCTGCTGGGGAGGAAAGACCAATCAGAGTGAGATAAGGATAAATGCAATGTACACATAGCCAATAGAATTATGCTAGGATGTTTTTTGCTGTGCTATTTGCATATTGTATAGTAAAAATTAATGCTGGGCTACTCGGAGGGGGTGCACCTGCTGGTGGGAACATAGACGCACAAGATTGTATTGAGAGGGACCCGAGACCCAGTTGCTTGTATTAGATTTGTGTGTTGGGAATAAATCCACTGGTGTGTGAAATGCCGGCTTCCTGATACCTTTCTATTGCAGAACGAGCGCACGTATTGTTGGATGAGTGGGGTTTGGGGAAGGTCAGAAATTGGAGTCAGATTACTAATGTAAGTGTGTATTGATAAAGTAAGAATTCCAACAATACTTTAAACGCACACAATTCATCTTTTGCAATCTGGTTTCCCTTTTTCATTGTGTATTAACTGGTATAAAAGGAAGGATTTTCTTTTCTTTTTGTGTATTGAATGTGGCTATCCTTTACATAATATGTCCAACAAAAGCAAATCATTTCAAAACGCCATTGCTATTGTTATATCATCTCAATTGATAATATTTACACCCTATTGCCATGCAGTTTCGTTTGAAAACAAAACATGCACCTTTCATTTTCAACTGACATGTGACGTCATCTTCAGGCGACGTAAACTTTACTAATCAGGAAGTTTGGGTTTCCCCCCCAACTTGACGGTAACTCCCAAAAATCAGTGAATCATCGATCGTTAACGCGATATAAACATTATCTAAACAACATTTCGGGATTAACAACTCCATGCCAAATTTTGTTTCGCGACCATTTGCGTTTTACTGGAACTCCTGTCGTCAGGTTTTGTTTTTAAAAACAGTACTTGTTGATTTAAAATCGTAGCCAGGATGGACGTTCCTCAACTCACAGAAGATGAAATGGCTGAAATTAAAAAAGACGTGAGTATTCCAGCTCCCCAGCCCAAATACCTGACAGAATGTTGAGTTATTCAAAGTTTGTCCAAAGTGTTTTTCGATGGTAAAATACTGTGTGACAAAGATTCTGTAAATGTGAGATTTGGGAGACATGTGGGTCAAAAACAAAGAGCCTTTCTGACATTATTTGTTTATGTATTCCTTTAGAGTGAAATCAACTCAACACAATACAAGTGTGCTAAATGCAATTAGTCTAAAAATAATATCTATCATATCTCTCTCTAGCATCCCTCTATATCTCTCTTTAGTCTCGTTCTCTCTCCTGTTTCTCTTTCTCTCATTCTCTTTCTCTTTCTTTCTCTCTCTCTGTCTCTAGCCTCTCTCTGTGTCTTTCTGTCTCTATTTTGGGGGGGTGCGCCCTATAGCCCGGTGCGCCCTATAGTGCGGAAAATACGGTAATTGGATAAATAAGTCAATATTTTCTTATGCATCTTTAAGTAATCCTATATTTTCAACAGAAACAAAAAGACAAATGTTCTTAATTTGATTTGAAGATCCCTATAATCTTTCTATCTCTCTCTTTCTGTTACCATTTCTCTTATTCTGTTTCTCTCTGTCTTTCCCTATCTCTCTGTCTCTCCAGCCTCTCTCTCTCTCTCTCTTTCTTTCTCTATCTTTCTCTTTCTCTAGCCTCTTTCTATCCTTCTAGTAGCTCAGGAGGTAGAGCGTTCGTCTTGGGATCAAGGGATCCCAGTTCGAATCCCGGCGTGTCCGTGTTACATGTCGAAGTGTCCTCGGGTAAGACACTGAACCCTTAATACCCCCAATAAGTAGGTTAGCGTCTTACATGGCTGCGATACAAGGCTGCTTTTAGGAAATGTAAAGCACATTGTAAAGCGCTTTGACTTGAAAAGCGCTATATAAATTCAGATCATTTCATTTCTCTCTCTCTCTCTCTCTCTCTAGCCTCTCTGTCTCACTTTCTCTGGCCTCTTTCTATCTCTCTCTAGCCTCTTTCTATCTCTCACCTCTATCCGTCTCACATCCCACCTCTATCTATATCTTATCCATCCCACCTCTATCCATCTATCTCACCTCTATCTATCTATCTATCTATCTATCTATCTATCTATCTATCTATCTATCTATCTATCTATCTATCTATCTATCTATCTATCTATCTATCTATCTATCTATCTATCTATCTATCTATCTATCTGTTCACCTCTATCTGTCGCATGTCTGTCTGTCCCACCTCTATCTATATCAGCTCTATATATCTATCTATCCCACCTCTATCTATCTCACCTATGTCTATCCATCTCACCTCTGTCTCACCTCTTTCTATCTCACCTCTGTCTCTATCTATCTATCTATCTATCTATCTATCTCACCTCTGTCTCACCTCTTTCTATCTCACCTCTGTCTCTATCTATCTATCTATCTATCTATCTATCTCACCTCTATCGATCAGCTTTCTCTCTACTTTGTAAACCCCCTTATACATATATATATATATATATATATATATATATATATCTTTCTCTCCCTCCCTACCTCCTCTCTTGTATAATGTGCAGAGGTGATGCATTATCACAAAACGAACGCATCATATGCCCTCTCTGCAATAGCTATATCTCAGTGTTATGCTGCTCGTGAAAATATTTTGTCATTGTGGTTATTACTAACAAACTAAGTATTGACGCATTGATTGATAAAGTCAAGCTTTTGTGTACCTAAGTTGCATAATGTTATTGTAATAGTTGATAAAGAAAACAATAAACATATTGGATTTTGATTGTGTTTTAATGTTTTGCTTTTTCTTCTCAACACATTAAGCACTTTCCAAGTTACAATTTATGAGAATCGGTCTCCAGAAGCAGGATTTTATCCATCAGCAATATTGGTGGGGGTGAAGAACGGTTATCTTGCATAGGGCTGCAACATTGAATTGATAAAATCAATTATTGAAAATGTTGGCAACAAATTATATCATCGGTTCGTTGTGTCGCGCGGCACTCAGCACGTTACTTCAATGCAAAGAAGAGAGTGCATTGAACTTCCTTTCGATCCGGTGTAAACCTTGTAGTAGCACTTTGGTCTGACAGGGGGCGATGCAAGAGCTTCTCTTGATCCAAATCCAAATTTGTTTATATAACACTTTTCAGGCACCAAAATTCAACTCAAAAAGTGCTGTATAAAAACAATAAGATCACATCCGACAAAGTACTCGCATTTTCCTTAGATCTTGCCTCTCTTTTTTTAAAAAAGCTTATGTAATTATAGACCTGTGTCAAACCTACCGTTTCTTTCTAAGGTACTTGAAAAAGTTGTGGCACAGCAGCTGAATGTTTTTCACATCCGAGAACAATCTTTTTGAATCAATCCAATCAGGATTCAGGGATAACCACTCTACTGAGACAGCCCTGATTAAGGTAACCAATGATCTTCTATTGGCAATGGACTCTGGCGCTTCATCACTCTTGCTGCTGCTGGACCTTAGTGCTGCCTTTGACACTGTGGACCATAATATCTTACTAGAACGGTTGGAAAAATGGATTGGACTCTCAGGAACCGTCCTCTTATGGTTCAGCTGCTACCTATCATATAGGACGCACTGTGTTAAATATGGTGATATGACATCTGAGCCCTTTCGTGTTACCTGTGGTGTTCTGCAGGGTTCAGTACTTGGCCCCCTTCTTTTCAGCATTTATATGCCTCCATGAGGTGATATTATTCGCAAGTATAATGTCAGTTTCTGTTGCTACGCAGATGACACTCAACTATATCTTCCGATGGAGGAATCTGCCTCAATAAACTGTGGAAATTTGGAGGCCTGCCTCACTGAGATAAAATAATGGATGCCACTCAACTTCTTGCGCCTTAACTCTAAAAAGACCGAAATGTTATTGGTCCATCTCCAAATGCTGTGACTTGTTCTCAAAAACTGCTCTGAACATTGACAAATGTAATATCACCCAGAGTGACTCAGTCAAAAATTTAGGTCTGTCCCTTCAAACACACGTGAAGAATATTACTAGAACAGCTCTCTTCCGAATGCTCTTCCCCCTTGAGATTCGATCTGCAACCTCAGTAGAAATGTTTAAATCTAAGCTTAAAACACACTTCTACTCCATACCATATGAATAACCTATATTTTAAGTTGATAATATGTGTATTATGTAGGTTTTAAATCAGGTGATGGTGTCATAATAGTCTCTAGTTTGCAATAGTCTTTGATTTGTGCAGCCCTTTGAGACTCTTTGTGATTAAGGGCGTTACAAATAAACATGACTTGGCTTGACTTGTACTTTCTAAATAAGTATTTTAAATATTTGCAGGTGTATAGCATGCAATGATATGTATTTTTGTTTTTTTATTTGACAATCACTTGGACTTTTTAAGTTTTTTTATCATAGAATATTCTGTTGTTTTGTTGTTTTATCCGTCCAAAACTTCAGATCAGATCATTGAAATGTGTTTTTTGAAAATCCGATTCATCTATTACTCCAAAAAATCCTCCACCGATTCATCGATTATTAAAATAATCTTTTATTACAGTCCTAATCGAGCATAGCAAAAGAAGTAAATCTCTACCGACATCTGCCAGGTCCTGATCCGCATGCGGCCTTATCTCTGCCAGAAGATCCGTGCCCGGTGTCACCTGGACTACCTTCGTTCCCGCCGGGTTCTGACCCGGGACGACGCCGAAGAGATCAACAGCAAGAGCACGCAGACGGGCAGGACGGGCTGGCTGCTGGACATCCTCACCGAGAACCCTCGTGGACTTGACGTCCTGGTCGACTCCATCCGGGAACTGCGCTCGCAAAATTTCGTCATCCAAAAAATCACGGACGAGGTGCAGAAGGCCAAGAATGAGAAGTTAGAGTCCCTCAGAGGTTTGGAGGCCACATCTTACTTGCTTTGTTTTGTCAGTTATTAGTGTACAGTGTTTTTGTTAAATTTGATATTAGGTCCACATTTGTTTGCACATGAGCACACACAGGACTTAAGAGGTTCCACGCATTCCTCGCAAGTTGATAAAATTCCGCAATCCATTATCCCGTATCCAATACTGCTGCAAGTGGGGGCTGGCAAAGTGCATTTTGACGCCTTGGCGGCACGTTTTGTGGCATGGTGTCCGCCAAAAAGTGAACCGCACTAGTGGATCTGTTATCCCAGTCGCTTATCGTTTCAAACAGGGACTGCCAGCGTGCTTTTTCGGTGGGCCTGGTGGTACTTTTTTTGCGTTTATTTTCACCTAAAATGATCTGCGCCCCTGCGGTTGTGATCCATTATTGCCAGTCCCATACTGATAAGCGCGGGGACCGGCAGTAGGCACTTTTGTCGGGACACGTGTGGGTCTGGCCACCTAAAATAAAATGCAATGTCGTGCCCGCGATCCATTATCCATGGTCAATTATTGATGAGAGAAGGGGTAGGCGGAATGCATGATTTTTTTGTTCGGGCTGCTTAAGTGTAACATTGTTGCCCACCTAAATTAAATTGCTCTGTTTCGGCTGCGATCCATAATCCTCAGTTAACTACTGCGCAGAGCGAGGCCGAGAGCAAATGTGTGTCATGCGTGGGAGCTCTTTTTAAGAGGTACCTAGAAAATCTTAAACAGATGATGAATTTCTTATTTGCATCATTTATCATATTTCTGACTCTTAATGGCTTCACCAGTAACTCACATTTAAATAATTATGTTTAACAAACACTCTTTCCAGGGAATACATTTTTTTAGCGCATTATTTTTCTCTGTGTGACGTGAGATGATTTGATCAAATTTATCAACTAATAATAATACCAGAGTCTATATCCCATATCAACAGATATATCACATTGAATTTCCCTCCCACAGTCACTTCAGACCATTCAGGCTCATTTTGACCTTCATTTTTTGCTTAAATAATGGTTTAAAAACAGGGTGCAATCAGAGTTCTTTTGTAAATATGTCACAAAAAACTGCAAACGAAAAGTTTATGGATGTATATCCCTTCAGCACAGAGAGAAGGGAACGTTCTGTGTTGCATAGCTCCGTCCATCCCTACCGGTCACTTAATCGGAGTGATCGGTGTGCTTGGCTTGTGTTTGTGGGAAATTACAGTTTGTTGTGTGGGTTTTTATCATAAAGCATACATTATTTACTGAGCTTCCATGTGAAGGATTCTATAACAATGTACAGCCAAAATGGGGTATGTTGGTGTGACACCCTCACTGTAAACTGTAGGTAAAATTATGCCCTTACATATTCGATCGAACAAAATACCTATACAGAATAGCTTCGGCTATGCATACACCAAACCCGACATAGAGCTCAATAGGATTGGACTGCTAAGGAGGAATTTGCGCAAGTAACACATTTTTATCGAGCCATATGTACTCATGAAAAGAGCCATA
This sequence comes from Urocampus carinirostris, assembly GCF_059441175.1. Classification (NCBI taxonomy): domain Eukaryota; kingdom Metazoa; phylum Chordata; class Actinopteri; order Syngnathiformes; family Syngnathidae; genus Urocampus; species Urocampus carinirostris. The sequence goes on along the minus strand of NC_142349.1, from coordinate 66,839,365 downwards.
TATGGTTCCTGAGCCATAGGTCCCTGAGCCCTGGTCTACAATATCCTAATTCATCGAGATACCCATGTATGTTTCCTTGTTCCTCCGCAGTTGCAGCTTCCAGTTCCTTACCGAAGATCAGTACCACAAGTCCTTGCCCCACCCAGGAGGTTTTCAGTGGTACTTTCTCAAACAACTCCACATTGGTTTGCCGTCCGGACGCACAAGAAAGTTCCTCCATGTCAGATGTTGGGGTTCTCCCCAGCACTCCTTCCCTGCCAAGCAACGGCACAATCACAATGTATGTGGCCTCGGCCGCCACCTCATCCAGTCTACCCAAGCCAGGAGACCCGGGAGCTCCTGTCCTACCTGAAGAAGAGGATGAAGAGGAGGTAAAGGAGGTGCAGACGCCACGATCACATTCCAATCTAGACGCCGGGTCTACTGGCAGCGGAGGGGACCCCAACTTCCAACCTCTTCGCTCCCGTTGCCTCGCTCCAGCTCCAAATCGGAGCAACGTTTACTAACCTCGGGTTAGTCGGTTTACTTTAAAGGGACCAATCACCAGGTACACTCTCCATTACCATAAAGAGATGGGCAGCTGCTTTTCATTATGGTATAAAATAGTGCTCACTCATTATGTGATTGACATGTGGTGATTCTTTTCTAGGTTCTCGTGTTATAACCGTAGCATACCAAGCAATATATTCATCTGTATTCCAATAATTTATTATTTATGTTAGGATATATCATAGATGCAACGACTAATTAAGTAACAACCAGTTTAATTTTTGATCAAATTTGACATAAATTGCAGACCATTCATTACTTTCCTTGTTTACCGATGGAGGTATCGGCCCAACTCAACTGTGGAAATTTGGAGGCCTGGCTCACTGAGATCAAAAGATACATGTCACTCAACTTCTTGCGCCTCAACTCTGAAAAGACCAAAGTCTTGATTATCGGTCCGTTTAAATGCTGTGACTTGTTCCTAAAAACGGGTCTGAATATTGACGAATGTAATATTCCCAAGAGTGACTCAGTCCAAGTCAAGTCATGTTTATTTGTGGCGCCCTTAATCACAAAAAGTCTCAAAGGGCTGCACAGACCACAGATTATTGGAAACCACAGACTATTATGACACCATCACCTGATCTAAAACCTACATCGGGGCAAATAATACACATATTATCAACATAAAATATAGGTTATTCATATGCTATAGAGTAGAAGTGTTTTTTAAGCTTAGATTTAAACTTTTACACTGTAATTGCAGTTCGAATCTTAGGGGAAGAGCATTCCACAGCACCGGAGCCCGAATGGAGAACGCTATCAAACCTGCAGATTTCTTCTTGGCTCTGGGGATCACTAGTAGACCAGCGTTTTCAGAGCGAAGGTTCCGGACCGGAACATAGGGGGAAATTAAATCCGAAAGATATGAGGGAGCAAGTCCATGCATGATTTTGTATACTACCAACAGAACCTTAAAATTACATCTTAAGCCAACAGGGAGCCAATGCAGGTTAGCTGAAATCTGGGTCATGTGATCAAACTTTCTTGTCTTAGCATTTTGTACCAGCTGAAGGCCCTTGATTTTGGACTTTGGGATACAGGAGAGTAGTGCATTACAGTAGATGTCACATTTGACCCCAATCTGTCCTTCCAAACACAGGTTAAATATATTACTAGAACAGCTTTTTCCCATCGTCGCAACATTGCTTAAATTCGACCCATTCTGTCCCAGCCCGGTGCGGAGATAAGACTCCTTGTGAATAAGGGCTATACAAATAAACATGACTCAACTTGTTTTCCGGACTACTACAGGATGCTCTGGATTATAAGGCGCACCTTCAAAAGTAGCCTTTTTTGAAATATTTCCATACGAAAGTCACACCGGACTATAATACAGCATGACATAACAACTACTTTAAGAACTAGGGTAGCATCAACATAAAGTCTGGAAATACACAAACTTATATTCGAGAACATCATCTCCAAACAGAAGAGCAGCCTCAGCGACAGACTGCTGTCACAGTCTTGTTTCACGGACAGACTGAGGAGATCATTTCTTCCTCATGCCATGAGGCTCTTTAACTCCACCCGGGGGAGTAAAAGCCCACATTAAACCCCAACCCCACATTTGCATATTACCCTATTTTTATTACAGTGTGTATTTTCCGTAGCACTATTTAAATACTAGGAAAACGTTATATTGGGTATTTTTGTATTCTATATCTTAAATTTCAATAAATGCATGCTTTTCTGAAACTTTTTTTAATAAAACATGAATTTTACAAAATGCTAGCGACCAGAATGTTTCATCTTAATTTAACACAAAACTAAAAAGTATTTTACGATAAAGACAATAGAAACTGGCTAATATTTAGTGCGGAGAACCTGCAATTTTTATTTTATTGTATTATTTTATTTTTCAACACAAGGATACTGCTGGAAGTGTGACTTTCCCTATTGGGATGAATAAAGTATCTTTCTATCTATCTCTGTCTCTATCTATCTGTCTATCTCTATATCTATCTATTTATCTCACCTCTATGATTAATTAATTAATACAGTAATTAAATACTGTTTTGGTTTAATGCGTTTCTGATTTCAAGCACTCCAATTTGATAAATTCACACTTCCAGCAGTATCCTTGTGTTGAAAAACAAAATAATAAAGTCAAACAAAAATTGCAGGTTCTCCGCACTAAATATTGGCCAGTTTCTATTGTCTTTATCGTAAAATACCTTTTAGATTTGTGTTGAATTAAGATGAAACATTATGGTTGCTACCATTTTGGAAAGTTCATATTTTAATTAAAAACAATTCTGAAAAGCATGTTTTATTGGGATTTATTAGAACTGGTCATTTGAGAGTAATTCAGTTCATTTGGAAGATTGACATGATTATTCCTGCAATTTTTGTGCCAAAACAGTAATTTCATGTCAGGGTTGGGGTTTTTTTCATGGATAAAAAAATTGATGGCACCCCATTTATCGACAAAAAATTGCCATATATCAAAATACTTGTTGCAGCTCTAATATAAATAGATAGATAGATAGATAGATAGATACTTTATTCATCCCCGCAGGGAAATTCACATTTCCAGCAGCATCCCTGAGCTGAGTAGAATACAATAATAAAGCAAAAAGAATACAAATGCCCACTGTAGCGTGTTATATAGAATATCTAAATAGTGCTACACAGAATACATATTGCAATAAAATATAAATACTTGTCTTTATAACTGGACTTATACTCATGTTGACCTACTAAAATCTTGAACCTGCAGTTATTGGGCCTCCACATATTGTAGAAACGGGTGTGTATCAATAAATGTATCTATGTATATATAAAGAAGCCTATATAGAAAGAAATTAGTGTTAGAATTGGATTGTACTACATCACATTGTGTACTTAACCCCAAATAATTGTTTAAGCCATGTTTAAACTTGTAGTCACTACACTGTATTGTACCCTGAAGCATGTAAAATGTCTTTCTTTTCAATTCTTAAAGCCCAAAGTGTGTATTATTTAGAAAAAAAAATACTTTATCCATTAAAACTAAACTATTGATTGAAATAATAAGCTAACTATAAATGCCTGCTCAACAATGCGAATGTAGAGAATCCTGGTGGTGGTTTTAGCACTTAACAGCCTCTCACCTTCCACAGCTGAGCCCTGCGTGTAATAGTTGCAAAAACGTGTGATTTATCCATCGTTGGCTTTTTTCTACTGTTTCCTTCTCCAGCTAATCATGATAGCCACTTAGCTGCAACAGCTATTATTGTTTGCTAAGCCTGCTTCATCCTTCAGTGTCCCTCACCTCTGTGATTCAGGATCCATATGCTTGATGAATTCCAGTTTCCTTTTGCAGTCTTTTACTGTTATTTTTTTATTAGCTTCTACTGCTAGCCCAGTAGTCGGGAGCCTTTTAGACTTAAAGAGCCATAACAGAAAAAGATTTAGATTTTTTTCGAGAAAGAGCCACACCATACATTTTAAACAAAAAAATTCAACAAAACCATCCGACCCAGTCTACAGACAAAAGCTAATTCTTCATCGCATTTTATTTCACTGCGTGACGTTTGATGATTTGATAAAATCTATCAAACATTACTAATACCCAGAGCCTGTGTGTTATATCTATTGTTATAACTTAAGATTAATCTTCCTCCTACAGTTACTGAAGAGTATGAAGGCTCATTTTGATCGTCATTTTTGTCACAATAGTTTTAAAAAAGTCACTAAATACGGCTAACGAAAAGTATGCGGCTTTATTTCCCTTCAGCGCACTGGGCGCGTGCAAAGAGACGGGAGCGTGTTTGTGTGTTTAGAGATCCGCCCACCCCTACCGCTCTCCCAATCAAATCTATCCACTCCTACCACTCAGCCAATTGAACTACTCTGGGTGCTTGGCTGGCCTTTTTGGGTGTTTACAGTTTGTTCCATGGGCTTTCATTATGAAGTGTCCGAACAGTGAACATACATTGTTTAATGAGCGTCTCTAAAAAGGATTTCTTAGCAAGACTTGACTGTGAACTGTAGTTAAGATTGTGGCCTATACATAGCGCACTTAACCATGACTCGATAGCGATGCTTCACATATACCACAATAGGCATCACACGTCTCAAAGCTAGGCATGACACAGTAGGGCCTGGTGTTTTGAATTTTATTTCTATCCGAGGGTTCCCGCAGATCCTTACAAAGTCTTGAAAGACATTAAATTCATTGGTCTAAAAATAAGGCCCTAATTGGCATTAAAATGTCTTCAATCCAATTTTCGAAAGTCTTGAAACTGTAAACACATTAACGAGATTTTTAATTGTTTGAACTAAAAAGATTTAGTAGAATTAATAATTGTCTTTTTTATTAATTCACCGATTTACTTTTGTCGCAACATCGTGTGACCACAAGAACGGAATTATCAAAACATTGATGTGGTTTCAGTCGGGCTTTTCAGAGCAGACGCATGTCTTAGGTCCACCCACAGTACACATAGCAACTTCGGACAGATATTTTTACTTTGGACCATGCCTGGAAAGTGTCAATTCAATGAGAAGTGGCTGACCTAAGAACGTTTTTTGCCATGGCTAAAAGCTGTGTCAGGTAATATGTACGAGGCACTATGTATTGTGTGCAAGACAAATTTGTGTTTTTTTTTTTTTTTTTGTCGACTTAGTCTTAAATTTGATCGAATGGACATTAAGTCCTGAATGTAACTTGCCCTTTGTTGTAGGAAGCCTGGATCCATATGTACCGTAAATTCCGCACTATAGAGCGCACCTGATTATAAGCCGCACCCATCACATTTTAAGGGGAAAACCGATTTTGTCCATACACAAGCCGCACTTGTATATATTGACACTAATAACAGAAAACAAACAGTGTGAGGTTTGAACAACCCCTCTTGACAATCTCAACAGCAATCAAGCACATTCACAATATTATATTTCAATATGACGTTTAACAGCAAACACAATGTGAGGTTTGAACAACCCTTCTCGAAAATCTTAATAGCATATTCACAATTTCGTTATACAACATCTTTGTGAGTGTCAATAGATCCGTCCAGGCCAAAGTCGATTGTTTTTGGTCTGAACAAATCCACCGACACCAACAGCAGCAAAACAGACACGACAATCTCAACAGCCATCAAGCATATTCGCAATTTTGTTATATCTGACAATATGACGTGACAATATGACGTTTTAACATTTTTTCCTGACATTTTCAACATCAATTAAACAATTGTAACTAAATGTCCTTCACTGAAGCACACAGTATAAATATCACGGCCCCCAAAATGAACGTAGGATGATATAGGTACTTAATGTTTGATGCAAACCTGCAGATTCTGGGTGCCCCGTTGATAGTAATCCAAGGAAAAAAAGGGTATATTTCCAAAGGTAAGGGTGGGAAAAATATATATCCACTATTGTCCGCCGTGTCCACCAAAACTCGCCTTTACAGTCCAGAATTCCCATCTGCCCGCATTTGCTCTGCCCCTCTTTTTTAATTGGCCCGTTCGGAATAAGTGTCTCAAATAAATAGATTACAAAAATATACAGTTGCAAATACATACTACACATATTTACAAAGAAAGACGGTACACCGAGAGAGTTTTCAAAGCTTTAATAATAATAATATAACTTTCATCCTAAACCGTGCCTTTGGCAGGTAGCCTCACGCTACTAACAACAAGCTCGCTTTCCTTCAAACGAGCCTGCTAAGGAAATACATACCATATTTGGAAGAATGGCGGTAAACCATCATCTTGTTCCTACTTATAGATGACGTCATCTGAGTTTGCTTTTTCCGAATTGGAAAGAGACTTTTTCATGTTGATGACGAACCATCCTCCCTCATCCCATTTCACGCCAGCATTACGCTCACATGGAATACCATGCGTGCAGCAGCTCTGATTCCATTTTTATATTGGACTGCTTGATTGCCTATAGCTTGAAAACTTCGCTATGAGCCTTTCTTAATGCAATATGTACGGTGAAGGTTTGATGAGGGTATGTTTACGCTCAGGAGTTGCAGTCTTCTCGGCGCATACATTCCACAGGTCTAAATCTTACCTTATATACTCGAGCGCCGCCGGCTGCCTTAAAAAAAATTACATAAATTGGCCGCATCACTGAATAAGCCGCAGGGTTGAAAATTTGGGGAAAGAGTAGCGGCTTATAGTCTGGAATTTACGGTACTCATGAAAAGAGCCTTATTTTGCTCGCGAGCCGTAGGTTCCTGAACCCTGCGCTTACATCGTCTCTGACTAACCCCTGCTGTTCGCCTTTTTGAGACACTCTGGGTGTGTCCAGCTCACTACTTGGTCTTTTTTGTTGTCCTCTGGGATTAATATCAGCTTTCATGTCCTGTCACGAGCTGCCATTCATCCTTGCTTTCGCAAAAAATACTTAAGTAGGCCCCTGAATGTAGTTGTATCCTTCTGCTTCCATAGTCTTCTTCTAATGAACACTAAGGTACAATGATTCCCGTGATGACCTATTACACACTGTCACTTTAAATCTTTTTTTGCCTCCAGCAATACAAATCATTGTTGTTGTTATTGAACACAAAAGACGCACTGGAATGAAGCAGTTTCGGATTGCACAAAAATTTACAGTTGAAAATTGTTGAGGTAAAAATCTATTATTTTTATATAGAGTGCAATATTGTGTATTGGCTATTTTTTCATAACAAATAAAACTCATTAACTTGAGTAAATGAATACGAAATAGTCTGGAGTCTTCCTTTGACAAAATGTGACCTCCTTTTTTCTCAATGTTGTTTGGAAATTCCATAACTGGAAAAGCTGAACATGACACAGAAGTATGAGAGTCATTTTCGTGGCGCTTAAAGCGTATTTCCACAGGAAGATGTGATGCCCTGTGGATGAACTGACACTTATCGGTAAGTGCTATATCATTATTACTACTATATTATTAGGATACTGGCATTGTCGCTACATTCATATGGTTAATGCTTTGCAACATCATTAATATTGCTCTGGTGTGTTGCATTTGCTTATTTTAAATACTGGAATTATGAATATAAACTACTGTATTTTAGACATTTATACGATAACATTGCCGATTTTAGTGTTTATGGAGCACTTATAGTATAATGTTAATGAAAATATGCTTGGATTTCAAATTAGATATTTGAAGTGAACCTTATCTTTTCTGAAAGGCCGGTGAAAGTTCATACATGCAAACCAGTTTGATAAACATCAGAATGACAGGAATGATGGAGCCAGTCTTAAACCTGTACCGCATTTTGTCTTCGAAGCTTAGACGGTGTCCGACTGCGCTTGGGACCCATGGACGAGTCCGAGCCCCTGTTGGGACCTCGCCCGGACGAGAGGCGAACCGTTGACCGCTGCAGATGGAGCCTCCGCACCCCCAACATGGACCCCAGGGTGGTGGAGGACCTGAGACGCAGACTCAAGTATTTCTTCATGAACCCTTGTCAGAAGTACAAAGCCCGAGGACGGAAGCCGTGGAAGTTAATGCTGCAGATCTTGAAAATCGCCCTCATCACCGTCCAGGTACGGCAGTCCAAACACTTTTCATGGGCAATCTCTTATCTTGGTGTTTCTTCTTCAGCTGGTCTCGTTCGGACTCAGCAACGAGATGATGGTCACTTTCAAAGACGAAAACCTGATGACGTTCCGACATCTCTTCCTGAAGGGATACAAGGAGCACCGACTCGGAGGCCACGTTTTGCATACCAAGTCCGATGTCTACGACCACATCTATTACATCATCGACAGGGTATTTATTTATTTATTTTGAATCCGAATTAATAGTCATTGATTACAAGGTAGTCTCCATTGTTCACAATGTAAATAGAAGAACTCCCAGATAAACATGTACCGTATTTTACGCACTATAGGGCGCACCGGGTTATAGGGCTCACCCCCCAAAAAAATAGTTTTTGGTCCTATATCTTCCATACATAAGGCGCACCGGATTATAAGGCGCTACAATGGGAACGTCGACAAAACAGTCAGATAGTTCAGTCAAACTTATTACCCCCTTAACATTCCGAATGCTTGCAAAGAAGCAAATACGTGTCTCAGACATATACGGAAACAGTGTCTGTACGATGTCACTCAAATGCATCGTTCCAAATATCATTCGGAAGGTTAAAGTCTTGGGATTCAAGAAATGCCAATTATCCCTTAGTTTCTATTTTATTTTTCGCTCGCAACTTTACTGTGCATATGACAATAAACACTTGGAATTGAGTTCAATTTAAAAAAGACCCATCACAGAAACATCGATATCACTCTGAAACAAGATACTGGGAAAATATATAGCCGGAGTAGCTCACCGAAGTCGTTGCGTTTAATAATAATGTGCAACCATGGTCCTCTTATATCCGTGAGTGTAGTAAATCCAGGAGAGTAAAATATTTACAAATACAGAATACATGATTTATCTATGACGTAGACAACCAAAACTTGCTATTCACATTCATCTTTTTCGGCCAATTGCAGGCTTTGTTTTGCCCCTTTAGCCTATGCGAGCTTGTAAATGATAAAAAGGATCCGCCTCCTTTACCTCCGAATAACTTTAGCCAGTAGTGATCGATTCAAATGATGATTGACACATTGGCTGGGAAATGAAACGCCGGCATATGTATCCCAGCATACACCGCGGACGACTAGTCGGCGGCTGCTTGCTTTACTTGCAAGACTTTGCGACTTAATATTGATCCATATATAAGGCGCACTGTATTATAAGGCGCATGGTCAGTTTTTGAAAAAAATAAAGGCTTTTAGGTGCGCCTTATAGTGCGGAAAATACGGTAACAAAAGACTTCAGATAAAAAAATAAGGTCAGTGCATAATAAAATAGTGCAAAAAAACAGATATTTATTTTTTATATATACATTAGCAACAATTTTTTCACAGTGGCTAGGGTGAGAGGATATTTATAATGTTGTCAGCTCTACTCTAATGGTTATGTCATCCAGGCTGGGCAACAGATAATTCTTTGGGCTGTGTTGATGACCCTCTCTAAGGTTCTCCTGTCTTATTATGTAAAAAATGTATGAGAACTCTGTGAAAAAAGCAATCTTTCAGGTTTTGTTTGTATTCTTTTGTTGCAGTATATCAATCTCCAAAATTTGACCGTTGGCAATCTGGCTTACGAGAAGATCGATGGCGAGTACACGCCCCTGTCGGCCTGCCAGGAGTTTTATAGGAACAGCGATATCGACCCCGGAAACGAGACTTTCTACATTGATCCGCACATTGATACTGGTACTAAATTATTTACTACATAACAATAACATTTTTTTTTAAATTGATACATAGTACTGTAGTAGGTATTTGTTATTATTTTGTTGTATAAAATACAGTTAAAAGGGGAAAAAAATGAAAGATTCTCTGAAATATTCTCTGAAATGGCTCTTAAAAAAATATAAAATAATAAGGAAAAACATGGTAAGAATTATCTGAACTGGTAGTTTGCAGATAATTTTTTTTAATGTTTAGTTTGTTGTTTTTTTGCAATAATAAGATCAGAAATGAGTAAATTAACCTCAATTCCTTTTTTTTTTTTTTTTTTACATTTTTTGGAATGATTTTTTTATTCTAAAATAAGAAAATTAATACTGAATATTAGCATTTTTAACTTTTTTAAGGAAAAATAAAATAATCCTTAACATTTGGAAATTTATGTCAGATATAATTATCATTTTCTAAATCTCATCTCATCTCATTCGCCTTAGATAGATAGATAGATACTTTATTCATCCCTGAAGGGAAATTCACATTCCCGCTTATCCTCAGTAGGGCCGCGGGGATGCTGGAGCTGAGTAATGGCCACCTTAGGAAAATCTTGACAAAAAAGCAGAAGCTGAGATGTTTATCAGAGGAACTAATGTTGTGATTTTATACTCAGATTGCTTTTCCATCTACCCTGTGCTGCCATTGGATAATAGAAGTCTGACGACACCCCTCAACTTCTCTCTGGATTTTAGGAGGTGATGAAGATTTATATCACGGCCTGTTTAGAAATTGCCTGCTAACTAGATTTTTTATTTTTTGGGGCCCAGGCTGCTGTCAGTCAACATCTACTTCACTTTGAAAACAATCAATTTGCAGACCGTGAGGCATCACGAGCTCCCCGACTGTTACGACTTCCATGTGGTGGTCGGTTCCCGCCGACATGATTCATAAAGCCAACGAAAATTGCACTAACATACTTTTATTTTATTTTTTTTAACCATAGATTACTTTTGACAACCACGCTCATAGCGGGAGTATTAAAGTTGGTGTCAGAAACAATGTCAGCATCAACGAGTGTAGAGACTGGAACGTGGAGGGCGCTTGTGAGATCCGATGGCGTTTTGTTAGGAAATTTGTCCACAGTTTACCAGTGGTTTGTGTTTATAGCTGGGAAGAACGACTACCTCCTGCTTGTCTTTGACTCTGCGGTCATCCTCGCCTGCTTCACCTCCCTGATCCTCTGCGTGCGTTCTGTCGTCAATGGCATCCAGCTTCAATTTGTGAGTACAGTATTCCATTGGCTTCCATGTCCTCGGAGCATCACCTATTTTTCCTATTGAAAGGTTCCACGGATAAATATGTACAAAGACACCTCACTAGTTTCCGATTTGATCATCGCTGGTTCACTGCATCACAGATACTTATCGTGCATCGTATTCAGGAAGATGCTTGCTATCGCCAACAAACATGGACCTCATCAAGAGCCACTTACGGCTCTTTGGCGCTCCGTAATGGGTCCCTGGTGCTTTCTGAAAAATGTTTGATTTTTGTAGCGCAGAAGCGGAAGTTAAGTGCAGTTTTCCACAACATCTACATCAGGGGTGTCAAACTCATTTTAACTCGGGGGCCACACGATAGAACAAACATTCTGTCTGGGGCCGGACTAGTAGATTAAAGAGAAAGAAAAAGAGAGATAAAGAAATAAGAGAAAGAAGGAAGGGAAAAGAAGAGAGGGTGGGACAAAGAAAGAAAAAGAGAGAGAGGGAGAGAGTGTGCGAAACAAAAGATAAAAAGTCGTGAGAGAGGGGGAAAAGAAAGGGAGAGGAAGAAAGAAATCCAAAGAGAAATAGAAAGACAGAAGGAGAGAAAAAAGAAAAAGGTATGAAGAGAGAAAGAGAAAAGGAAAAAAAGAAGTTGGAACAAAAGAGGTTAAAAGACAGAGAGAGAGAGAGAGAGAAAGAGACAAAGAGCAACAAAGGAAGATAAAAAGAGAGACGCAGAGAGTGAAAGAGACAGAGACAGAGTGGGAGAAAAGGGGTGGAAGAGAAAGAGAGAGAGAGAGAGAGAAATAAATACAAGTACAGTGTCTTTGTGAGAGGCACCTGGCTTTGGCAACATCATGTTGACATATTTCAACCTGCCGCTTGTTTTTCTCTTACGCTTCTCTAATTGTTGTCTCGCGGGCCGGATTCAATCCCTTAGCGGGCCTGATCTGGCCCGCGGGCCGCCTGTTTGACTCCTGTGATCTACATGCTGGCGGCAAAGTATCATGTAAAGTGAAGTGGATCGGGTCCTTGAAGTTGTGCAAAAAATATCAAAATTATTTTAAAAATTATAATGTGACAGTAGAAAAGTTATTTTTTTTTTTTATAAAGTACATTACTTTTATTTGTAAAACAATTAGCGGAGCCTGTTAAAAAAAATCTTGGGGAATAAATAAAAAAATGTTTCTACTTTCTACTTGATTTTCACGTTTCACGGGGGTTCTGTGATAACTGAGGTAATGCTGTACTTTGCGGTATTACATTACCAAGCACCCGATTACATGTAAAGGCATGCAAACCAATCAGATAACTGCCTTCTCTTTCCTTGCTGCTGATTGGAACAATCCGATCGAATCGTTTTCAGGACCGGTAACTATCAGATAAGCCCTTGTACATGACTTTTGTGAGCAAACTAATTGGGGTGTTGCATGCACAAACTGTACCAAACTTGCTGTGTTAAGAGAACTCAGAAAATTGTGAAGAACATTTTTCTACCCTGAACATTCTTTCAGCGGCTGTTCCCCTCAGGTAGACGACCATCAACTTAAAAACTAATAGATTCAAAAATAGCTTCTACTCAACAAAAACAATGGTTACAAGAAGGGATTGTGCAATACTGTTTTCAGTCCTTTATTTTATTTGTATTTTATATATTTAATTTTATATTATTGGTATTTACTTATTCTTTTAATTCTTTATCACTGCTGTAGAACACTTAAGCACTGTGGTATTTCATTCTTTGGTTTCTCTTCAGGATGCTGCGTTTGTGTCTCGATGTGCATTTGATATTTTTCAATGACGATAAATTGTTTTCTATTCTATATTATTCTAACTTTTGACATTTAATAAATGGTGATTTTCATTATTTTACAAAACCAAAATCAACTAAGTACACCATGCTTGTTTGCTCTCACTTTAAAAGTGTGCTTCATTGCTGGGCCATGTGTGTTCGTGTGCTGCATGCAAGAAGCATAGATTTTACACTATGTATAGATGGATATAACTGTGGCGTCCACTATATATGGATGGATACAACTGTAGCATTTGTGGCATGGGGGCAGAACATTAAACATAACTGTCCCGAAGAAATTAACCTACGCACTTGTGCTTTTCAGCAAGGAAGTCAGAGTTTATGTGTATCAATTGTCTGTATAGTAAAAGTATATAGGATACATTCTGCTTCCGAAGTCTCACAAGAAGGACGCTTCTCTGAAGAAGCGTCCAAAGTTATTTTGGGTCCGGGCCTCTTATAAGCTTTGGCTTCAACCTGTCATCCCTGTTTTTTCTTCAGGTAATTTGTTCATTCTGTGATGTGATGTTTGTTGCAACATGACTAAAAAGACAGAATAAACAAAAATACAATTTTTGATGGCGTAAAATTATCCAGTGAGAGTGAAATTGTGCTTGATCTCTAATAGATAGATGGATAGATAGATACTTTATTCATTCCCGTAGGGAAGTTCATACTTTCAGCAGTATCCTTGTGTTGATTATTAACAGATTAACAGGATGGCCTCGGGGTGCTGTGTTTGTAGTTTAGCAACAGCGGAGTGGATGACATCACACGCTAGGCCAAAAGTTCGACGTCCCTGCAGCAGATGGAAATCTTTGTGCCCAGGGTTACACCACCTCGTGTCCACGTAGATAGCGAGTCCGCCTCCTCTCCGCTTCCCGCAGGCTTTTGTGTCTCTGTCTGCCCTAACAGCGCTGAAGCCGGGTAGCTCAACGTTAGCGTCCGGGATGCTAGACATGAGCCACGTTTCTGTAAAACACAGCAAACTGCAATCCCTGTACGCTTTGATGTTTTTCACACCAGCACAGCCAGTTCGTCGGTCTTATTTGGTAGAGAGTTCATTTCCCATGATTACGGACGGTACCGAAGGCTTATATCGCCGCTAGCTGCTTAGCCTTCATCTTAGCTCCGGCCCTGCAGCCACAATAGGGCCCCCTCATCACGTAGGCACGAGAATTCTTCAGGGCAAGGAGTTGATTCCCCGAATAAACGCATTTTGTGCATTAAAACCCATAACCATAGGATAGAAAGTAATCCAAAGTCTAGAATTGTGTTATGTTAATTCTATAGCATATGAATAACCTATATTTTAGGTTGACAATATCTGTGTATTATTTGTTATTGCAACATCCGTTGCAACCTGGTCATCTTGGAAGGGAGATTACCTCATGTGTGGTCCCTTCTCAAGGTTTCTTCATTTACCTCACGTTGAGGTTTTTGAGTTTTACCTTGCCCTCATGTAGGTTTTAGATCAGGGGATGGTGTCATACCAGTCTGTGGTTTGCAATAATCTGTGGTCTGTGCAACCCTTTGAGACTCTTTGTGATAAGGGATTGTTGGAGAAATTGGAGGTTCGATAATCGAGAGAAAAGTCTTCTCATAAGTGGATAAGGAAAAATGGACAGGAGCCAGCCTCGAGGAGGGAGATACAACTTTTATTGATGCGTCAATGAAGATCTCACAGAGCTGGGAACATGACAGTGTTTTTAAAGCTGGTAGCGACGATTAAGCTTCGATTACACCCCAAAAGGTGGTCCTGTATCACGTATCAAGTACAGAGCGTCCCGTCCCTTGCACGCTATCTTCAAGGAAACTTAATGTCTGCCAAGAGTATCTTCAAGGATGTCTACCCGACCTTTTCCCACAACTGTAAGCAAGTCTTTCTAAATTTCTACATGTATGCAAATCTATTCTACAAATGCAAGTGTATTTACCACAACAGGATATACAAATAAACATGACTTGATTTATGTTATTTACTCACAAAAGTCGTATTATGCTGCGCCTGATAAAGCTTGCTTACAGAAAACACTAGTAGAATTTCTTAATGTGTACCTGTGTGCAGAAGGAATAAAATGCGCGCACTTTCAATTGAAATAAAAAAAATCGCAGCATTTGAAAACATTTGAAAACATTGTTTTTAACTTTACTGATTCTGTATATTCCCTGCAGGAGTTTAACACCTTCTTTCACGCCTACTACAATAAAATTGTGACAATGTCCGACCGCATGGAATTTGTCAACGGTTGGTACATCCTCATTATTTTCAGCGACACTCTGACCATCGCCGGCTCAGCCTTCAAGATTGGAATACAGACCAAGGTGTGCTTTCGCGTGTTAGCGGGGATGCTAAAAAATATTGTCAAGGTCCCCAAGTTTCCATTTGATGGCCTTGATCTTTAATTGCCGTTTCTTACGAGATTTTTTTTTCTTTTTAGTTCATGACGAATTACGACGAGTGCAGCATCTTGCTGGGCACTGCCACCTTGATGGTGTGGGTGGGTGTGATACGGTACCTGGGTTTCTTCAAGAAATACAACGTAAGATTAAAAATGTGCAGTTTTTTGGCAAAATGAGAGCTTTTGTGAGAAGGGTAAACTTCTTTTTTGGACAGATCCTCATCTTGACTTTGAGCGCTGCGTTCCCAAACGTGATCCGATTCTGCTGCTGCGCTGCTATGATCTACCTCGGTTATTGTTTCTGCGGCTGGATCGTGCTTGGTCCTTACCATGAGAAAGTAAGATCTCGTGATGCTTCACTAGATTTTAGCATGGGTGCACATGCGACATATTGGAATCTCTTCCCCCGAAAGGATTTCTGATTTAGTACCGTCATGAACATGTGATGCCACACAACTGGTAAATGTAGTAGGGAATTGTCAACATGTTTTATAAATCAAACAGTTTAAGGGAAAAAAGATAAGATTCAACTATAAATTGAAAGCAAAGTATTGAAACATACATAAATATTCATTAAAAAAACAAGACTATATATTTAGATAGATAGATGGATACTTTATTCATCCCCGTAGGGAAATACACACTTCCGGCAGTATCCTTTTGTTGTTGATTAACAGGATGGCCTCGGGGTGCTGTGTTGTAGTTTAGCAACAGCGGATCGGATGAGGTCACACGCTTGGCCAAAAGTTCGACGTCCCTGCAGCAGATGGAAATCTTTGTGCCCAGGGTTACACCACCTCGTGTTCACGTAGATAGAGAGTCCGCCTCCTCTCCGCTTCCCGCAGGCTTTTGTGTCTCTGTCTAACAGCGCTAAGCCGGGTAACTCCGGATTGCTCCATGTTAGCGTCCAGGATGCTAGACGTGAGCCACATTTCCGTAAAACACAGCAAACTGCACTCCCTGTACGCTTTGATGTTTTTCACCAGCACAGCCAGTTTGTCGGCCTTATTTGGTAGAGAGCTCACATTTACCATGATTACGGACGGTACCGAAGACT
The DNA here is from genome assembly GCF_059441175.1 of Urocampus carinirostris. Classification (NCBI taxonomy): domain Eukaryota; kingdom Metazoa; phylum Chordata; class Actinopteri; order Syngnathiformes; family Syngnathidae; genus Urocampus; species Urocampus carinirostris. The sequence continues at coordinate 66,823,127 of NC_142349.1, read as the reverse complement.
CATAACGCTGTTAGCCACTTAGCCTTAGCTCCGGCTCTGCATCCACAATTGGGCCCCCTCATCACGCCGGCAGGAGAATTCTTCAGGGCAAGGAGTTGATTCCTCGGATAAACGCATTTTTGTGCGTTAAAACCCATAACGAAAGGATACAAAGTAAAAATTCAGAAATACTTTTTAAAAATCAGCAAAATAAAAAAGTATATATACAGACGCTACTCTACTTACGACCATTCGACTTACGTAAAACGGTAGATAGGGACATAGACGGTAACAAAACTGGAAACCAATATTAGACAGGACAAAAATAAACGGTAACAATACCGGACTGGAAATACCAACAGGAAAAAAGGAACGAGTCAGAACCCACGTCTTGCGGGGCAGAGGTTTGTTGATGGGCTGACCAAGGAAGAATGAGAGCACTGAGTTTGAAATAAAAGGAAAGCCAATCTGTCAATGAGCCGCAGCTGGCGCCACACGGGCGGGGCCAATTGGGCGCCATGGCAACCGTGACAAACACGTAATTAAGACTTGAAGAAATGACTGCCAGAATAGGCAAAAATATTGAATAATAATAGTGTATCGTAAAAAAAGTCCAATGAACATAAATACTACATTTAACCGCAATAGAAATTCCCAAATGTTCGCAAAATCTATCTTTAAGCAGTTTTGCGTGCTTGTTTAGGGTAGTGGTGCCCCTGGGGAAGAAACTGCCTCTAAGCATTTATGCCCTTGTTTCAACTGTCCCAGTTCCGAACATTGGACAAAGTGACAGAGTGCCTCTTCTCGCTGGTCAACGGTGACGACATGTACGCCACCTTCTTGAAGATGCCCGACCACGGTTACATGGTTTGGCTCTTCAGTCGCCTCTACCTCTACTCCTTCATCTCCCTCTTTATCTACATGGTGCTTAGCCTCTTCATCGCGCTCATCACAGACACCTACGAGACCATTAAGGTAAGACCAGCGCAGCAGGAACACATTTCCGATGAGTTACCATAAAATCCGGACTATAAGCTTTCTTTGAAATAACGTTTGCCCGGACGCCAGGGGCGTCCATCTTTTACGTCGAGCGTACAACTTACATATTGTCTCTTCCCGGGTGCCTGACAGAGAGAGCAAAAGAGAGATAAAAAGTAGGAAAGAGAGAGAAGAGAAAAAAGAATGCAAAAAGAAAAGAAAAATATGAAAATACAGTGGAACCTCGGTTTTCGAACGCCTCTCAGTTCGAACAAATCGAGGTTCGACCCAAAATTTCGAGAAATTCTTGCTTCGCTGTTCGGTCAAAAATTCGGAGTTCGAACGCTGGTAATGCGGGAGTGCGTACGCTAAACGGCGGTAGATCGCCCCCACCCCTCGTGACCAACTGTTATCACGTGCGCACTCGCCTCTTTTTGCTTTCGCTTTTGATATCGGTGAACGGAGCGTTTTAGCCCCTAACTTTGCCTCCGAAGAAGGTCGGTGCAAGCAGGACAGGTGAAAAAAGAAAAGTTGTTCGTACAACTATTGCCTTAAGAAAGACATAATAGCTAAATATGAAAGAGGTGTGCGAGTTTCCGATCTTGCTAGGGAATACAGCATGCACCTTCTGCTGACCACCACAAAGGTAAGAAATCCTATTCATAATTATTTTCTTTATCTTTTTTTTTTTTTTTTTTTTACACGTTCGTGTTGGCGTAATCTTTCGTACGGAAGATAACGATAACGCGAACGTACGATTAGCCTGGGTCAGCTCTATGATTACGTTGAACATTCAGGTAAACATTCAGGGTGTTGGAACTGAGCCCAACATTCTCAGGGTGTTGGAACGGAGCCCCCTTTCCAATGAAGCGCTAGCCACTTGTAGAGACCCGGGTGCTAAATGACTTGTAAACGACCTGATTATTTTATTTTTACACGTTCATGTTAGCGTAATCTTTCGTATGGAAGATTACGCTAACGCGAACGTACGATTAGCCTGGGTTAGCTTCATGTTTACGTTAAACGTTCATGGTAAACATCCAGGGTGTGTGAATGGATTAAAACGATTTACATTATTTTTAATGGGAAAATTGATTTCGGTGATTGAACAAATCGGTTCTCGAACAGGGTTCTGGAACGGATTATGGTCTAGAACCGAGGTTCCACTGTAGTGGAAAATGGAGAAAGGAAGAAAGGGAACAGAAAAGGGACTGAAATGGGCAAAGAAAAGGAGACAAGATAGAGAGAAAAAAGAGAGGCGGAAGAGAGAGATGAAAAAGTAGTTTTTGCTTTGGTCCGCGCAGCCCTTTGAGACTCCTTGTAATTGAGGGCTATACATATATATTAAATCGATTTTAGGGTTCCAAAATAAGGTCGGGGCTAGTTTGGGGTTTGAAAAGTTTAGGCTTTCGTTCTCTTGATCTGCGCTGTATTTAATATTTTAATTCTACTGGGAAAATGGAGAATTGGCTTTGAAAGTCATTCACAAGTGCTTGAATTGGACCATGAAAAAAGTATACGAACCCTGCAAAGAGTAAGTTAAACTTTGAATGACCAAAAACCTGGTTTTCATACTGATCTGCTTTCAGCACCACCAGCAAGAAAAGGCGCCTGCATCCCAGCTTCAGGCCTTCATAGCCGAATGCAGAGATGAGCCAGAGTCGGGACGCTATCAAACGGACGAAGAGCCTCTTTCGTGCTGCTTCGGGTCTTGTTTTTGCTGCAGGAAGAAGATTTGACTGCCGTTGATTGTTGAAAGGATCATTTGACTGTTTTTTTTTTTTTAAATCTCTGTCTCTCTGTCTTTCTCTCTGTCGCTCTCTCTGTCTCTCTCTCTGTCTCTCTCTCTGTCTCTCTCTGCTTTACACACTTCCTTTACTTAAAGGTGCTGTCCGTAATTTGAAAATGTTCTACCTGCTGATGCCATCTTCTGGCTGAGCCTCTGTCAAGCTGCTTGTAAGGCACGTACAAGTATGTGGCTTTCTTAGACACGTTTGAATAAACTCTTATTTTTGGACCGTATTTAAAACACACCTTTTCTTCATTTGACTATTTTCATCCTAGAATAAAAGAAAACCACAAGCACGCGCGTGAAATCACTCTTTGCCCATTCTCATCCCCTCTGCCTCCTTTCCTCAAGCCGAATGTGTTCGGTGGCCCGAACACCTCTGATAAAAGTAAGATAAAACCAGATTAGCGCTGTTCAAAAAACAAAACATGTAGGTTCTTTGAACTCCATCCATCCATTATCTGCACCGCTTATCCTCAGTAGGGTCGCGGGGGTGCCGGAGCCCATCCCAGCCATCTCTGGGCAGTGGGCAGGGGACACCCTGTACTGGTTGCCAGCCAGTCGCAGGAGTAATAAAGAAAATATTTAATTTCAAACTTTTTAAGGACACCCCAAGCATTACACTTTACCCTTACACTAGAACCTACCCGTTTTTATGATATTCAATTATTATTTGATAGGGAATTGTGACTAACACAAAATTAGGGCAGTATTTAGAAATACACATATATAGTATAGTATATATAGTATAGTTTACCTTTGCTAATCTACATGTTACTTTGAACATTAATACAATACACATCATATTACATGTGTAAATTGACAATAGCAGTGGTTAGTGCGTACACAGCCCAGTTCTCAGGTCATGGGTTCAAACCCAGTTTACCAGCCTTCCTGTGCAGAGTTTGCATGTTCTCCCTGTGCCTGTGTGGGTTTCCTCCGGGCACTCCGGTTTCCTCTCACATTCCAAAATCATGCACGTCGGGTTAAATGGTCCAAATTGTCCCTAGATGTGAATGAGCGGGGGAATTGTGTGTCTCCGTGTGCCCTGGGACTGGCTGGCAACCATTTTAGGGTGTCCCCTGACCACTGAGATAGCTGGGATGGGCTCCAGCCCCCCCGTGACCAAACTGAGGATAAGCGGTGCAGATAATGGATGGATGGAGTTCAAAGAGCCTATATATATATATATATGAGTAAATGTATATAAGAGTAAATTCCAGCCACCTTATTTTATAATTTAAAAAGTAAATCACAGGATTATCTGAGAATTCAGTTTGGCATCTAGATTCCATTCCTTCTTATTTTAAATATTTGTTTTGTACTTTTTTATATACAGCTTTAATTCAAGCGTGAATAAAAACAAATATTCATTTTTTCCATTGTTGGGACGAATCCGGGAAATGTCATAACAATTAAAGTTATATGATACATAACTTATGGGATTTTCTCTGGGTTTTTTAAAACACATGGGCGGGTCATTTTGACCCAAGGACAACTGGAGGGTTAAAAAAAGAACAATACGTATTGTTATTAAAATACGTCATCACATAACAGGCATTTGCTGCACCCTTCACACACAAAAAAAATCTCTTCATGTTTTACTTCCTTTTACTCATTTTTAAGATGTAGAAACACACCTTTTATACAGTATAAATGCAATTTAAGTCAATTCAAATATCAGGAAAGATTTAACTCAAAATGGGCAACAAAATACAGAAATTAATACAGTAGTACAACCATGTACTGATCCTTCTGTTTACATTATACATTTTACAGAATTTTGCTCCCATCTAGCGGCAAAAAGTGGAGTTACTCTAGCTTTGTTTGAATCGATTACACATTGATTTAAATTTTCGTGAATAGTACAGTTATCCCTTAACACAAATTATTTACTATTTTGTATTTATTCAGATTTCACTTTGCTTTACATATTTTGATCTACACTAAAACATGTTCTATGGTCATCTAGTCAAGTCATGTTTATTTCTATAGCCCTTAATCACAAAGAGTCTCAAAGGGCTTCACAGATCAAAGACTATTGCAAACTACAGACTAGTATGACACCACCCCCTGATCTAAAACCTACATGAGGGCAAATAATACACATAAAATCAACATAAAATATAGGTTATTCATATGCTCTAGAGTAGAAGTGTGTTATAAGCTTAGATTTAAACATTTCCATTGAGGTTGCAGATCGAATCTCAGGGGGAGAGCATTCCACAGCACCGTGGCCGAATGGAGAATGCTCTCGAACCTGCTGATTTCTTCTTGGCTCTTGGGATCACTAGCAGACCAGCATTTTCAGAGCGAAGGCTCCTGGCCCGGAACATAGGGCGAAATTAAAACCGAAAGATATGAGGGAGCAAGTCCATGTATGATTTGGTATAATAACAACAGAACCTTAAAATACCTATAACGAAAATACCTTTCACTCATTGTTTTATGAAAATGTAATGAATGAAAAACGATCATACCTGTCAAGCTGTACGTTTTTGCCGTACAAATTACATTTATTATGCATTTTAAGACGTGTACGACGTACAAGAAAATCTGTACGGAAAAACGCAAATTTCTTAATTTCGGGTACCATTCAGTATACACCGACTATCACGAAACGGCAAATCAATCAAGTCAAACGAGTTCGCCGCGGTAGCCTCTATCTCGGTATCGTTTTTTTCGTTGCAAACGAAGCGAGCGGTTTGATGCTACTGTGCGCATATGCGTTTGCCGCCTGGGGATTTCCCATCATGCATCATTCTGAAAAAGAAATACGGTGTAAGATTATTTTGTAAAGGAAAATACGACAGTTTGTACGGGCATGGAGCCCTGGAGCTTGACAGGTATGAACTATACAAGCATTTATTCATCCTCTTCTTATGTACGTTTATTTTTTGCAAGTCATGACACCAATTCATGACACCAAAATGCTGCTGCAAAAACAAATTAAACCACCTTATATTTCTTACTTTCATATAGAAACTAAACTCAGTAATACTTGTTATGTTATAAAAACATAAAATTTGGGGGGTTTTCCTCGGGCTTGTTCCTGCAAATCATTTTATTTGGTCAGGTCGGGCTGGATTCTGGGTAGCACGGCACATGTGCGGCACAGTTCAAGTCATGGGAACCTCCTGCGTGGGTTCAAATCCAGCTCCAGACTTCCTGTGTGGAGTTTGAATGTTCTCCCCGTGCTTGCGTGGGTTTCCTCCGGGCATTCCGGTTTCCTCCCACATTCCAAAGACATGCATTTCAGGTGGATTGGCCGGTTCAAATTGTCCCTAGGTGTGATTGAGCGAGTGAGTTGTCTGTCCCTGTGTGCTCTGCGATTGGCTGGCAACCAGTTCAGGGTGTCCCCTGCCCACTGCCCGATGATTGCTGGGATGTGCTCCAGCACCACCGCGACCCTACTGAGGATAAGTGGTGCAGCTAATGAGATGAGATGGGCTGGATTCTTTCAACTGTATTTCGCCTCTGTTCCAATCAGACATGTTTTATTTTGAAAATATTCGGAAGTTGTACTCACTCCTGTCTCTCACACCCTGTTGAACTTCCGCCGGAGTCTCGCCTTGGACCCGCCTCTCCCCTCCCGTCAAAATTCGGGTGTTGTCGTCGCGAGTCGCTTTGATAGGGGAGGGGAAAGAATTCTCTTTGAAATAAGAAAAACTTCGGGAAACAAACTCTAAAGTAGTGAAATATTATTTAACGTCCGCGTGGAGTGAACGTTGGCGGGACTCTCCAGTTTTTAAGTCGGCAGGCGGTGTGTTGTTTCATGTCCATTTTTTGGAAACAGCTGTCAGTCTTCTGTGTGTTGTAAACACGATAAGTGTACACTTGAACAGTTGTGACATTTTGCTACAGAGCCGAGGTAAAAGGTCCTTTTTACCCCCACCTTCTGCGACTGTTGACGGATACAGTTGGGGCAAGCGAGGAGACTCGGAAGTTCGGTCCAAACACCTTCCAACAGGTAAGACACTTTTGACTTTGGTCGCCTTCTTCATACCTGTTATGCTCCAGGGCTACAAAATGTCGTATTTTCCCTTACAAAATACCCCAAAAATCTTGCACCCTATTTTGTGATTATTTATGTAGTTACACATGTTATATTGTACATGTGTTTCGTTATATCATATAAATTGTTAATTAACATTTTGTTGTGAGATACTGAGTTGCTCGACATGAATGAGGTTTATTATAAAAAAAGGTCAAAATTGAAGTCGCTTGGACGTTCACTGTAGAAAGAAAAAATACATGCAAATAGAATAAAGTAGATTTTTTTTTAATTCAAATTCAATTCATTTTTTGCATTAATTTATTGTTGGTAATATACTGATTAAAGGGATAACCAAAAACCTGTCTTTTTTCACTTTTTCCTTTGATACTTCCTTTTTTTCTTAACTTCTTTATACAACATAATCATTCGTAATATAATGCATCAAAGCAAGTGAGAAATGAAATGAAATGAATTGATCTGCATTTATATAGCGCTTTTCAAGTCAATGACTTCCCAAAGTGCTTTACATTGTGCTTCACATTTCCCAATAGCGGCCGTGATCTGTGCAGCCATGTAAGGTGCTAACCTACGTATTGGGGGTTCAGTGTATTACCCAAGGACACTTCGGCATGTAACACGGACAAGCCGGGATTCGAACTGGGATCCCTTAATCCTAAAACGATTGCTCTACCTCCTGAGCTACTGCCGCCCCGTGAGCCGTTTGAGAGCCGGCTTTTTAATGAGTTGAACCGAAATAGCCGATTCTCTTAAAAGAGACGGACTTTCACTACACAACTCGAGATCGGCGTGCAGATGAAAACTCGAACCGCGAGACCAAAACAACAATGGCGGATCTGCCTGACGAAAAGTTTGGAGTGCGGTAAATCTTTGTTAAAAAATGATACTGACTGTTGATTTGACATGCGTCCCCAGCAAAAATAATGCGTCCAGGACGCAGGGACGCGGGCAAACGAGAACACTGATATATTGTTCATTAACAATTTTTTGTGAGATCCTGAGTTGCTAGACATGAATGAGGTTTATTATAAGAAAAAGTTCAAAAATTAAGTAGCTTGGACGTTCACTGTAGAATTAAAAAATACATGCAAATATAATTAAGTAGTATTTTTTTCAAAATATTTATTCATTTTCTGCATTAACTTATTGTTGGTAATATACTGATTAAAGGGACCACAAACCTGTCTTTTTCATTTTCTCCTTTTATACTTCCTTTTTTTTCATAACTTCTTTATACAACATAATAATACGTATTACAATGCATCAAAGCAAGTGAGCATTTGAAAGCCGGCTCTCTTTAATGAGTTGAGCCAAAAACAGACGGACGAATGATGCATGATGGGAAATCCCCAGGCGGCAGACGCATGCACACAGTAGCATCAAACCGCTGGCTTCGTTTGCAATTAAAAAAAATCTACCTAGATAGAGGGAAATGCGCTATACACGGGCGATTTAAGGTTCAGAACCTTGGGGCTGGTTAAATTTGTTGTTTATTTTTTGTGTTTTAATTTCAATTTCACTTAAAATAATTTGAGGGGAAATGTCCATGCTGGTGCTTGTTCACATTTATACTTAAAAAAGAGTGTTTTCTAGTACCTCATGTGCAGTCCCTTCTCAAGGTTTCTTCACTTTTTTCATCAAAGTCAAAAGTAAAGGTCAGCTTTATTGTCAATTCTGCAGCAAAAACAGAGAATTGAAATTGCCTTTCTCTCAGCCCTCGGTGTCTAGGAAATCAAAAAAACTATGCTAGGACACACTACACCAAGACTCACATGTAGAAAGTACGACAGATAAATAGACAGTGTACACGTAAGTTAAAAAGTGCATAGGTGGTACCTTTTAAAAAAAAAAATCTGAGCTTTTTGAGTTATCAAAAACACTATGCCAGGACACACTACCAACATTGAAACTCAGAACGGTTTATTATTTGTCCTGATAGGCTAGTATCTTTTTTCTCTTCAACGTCTATTATGTGTATTATTTGTTATTGCAACATCCGTTGCAGCCTGGTCATCTTGGAAGGGGGATTGCCTCATGTGCGGTCCCTTCTCATGGTTTCTTCATTTACCTCATGTTGAGGTTTTTGAGTTTTTCCTTGCCCTCATGTAGGTTTGAGATCAGGGGATGGGCTAATAATAGTCAGTAGTCTGTAACAGTCTATGGTCTGTGCTGCCATTTGAGACTCCTTGTGATAAAGGGCTATACAAATAAACATGACTTGACTTACACTAAGACACACATGTAGACGGTACGACAACTAAATAGACGGTGCACGCATTAGTCATACGATTCAGAGTGGTACCTTGTAAACAAAAAGTTACGAGTTGTGCAAAATGGTTCTGAGCTTTTTGAGTTTTTTCCTTGCCCTGATGTAGGTTTAAGATCAGGGGATGGTGTCATAATAGTCTCTAGTTTGCAATAATTTGTGGTCTGTGAAGCCCTTTGAGACTCCTTGTGATTAAGGACTAAACAAATAAACATGACGATTGTTTTTCATCATATCATCACATTTAAAGGTGGTGTCCGTAACTTTAAAATATTCTACTTGCTGGCACGACCATCACGTGCAAGTATGTGAAATTCATAGACACTCTCGAATAAACTCTTCTATTTACATCTTTTTGGGGTTTGGTTTTGTATTTGTAATATTTTACATTACTTTTCTTCACAGTGATTATAGAATGCATAACAGTGCATTAGATTTCATCTTTTCACACTACTTTTATTTATATTACCAGAGACGAATGTTAGAAAATAGAGAAAACAAAGTTTTCCTGAAAGAGCTGAATGAATGCAACAAGGCACCACGAGGGAAATAACTCTTGGGTGTATTTGATGATGAATTATACTTTGAAGGACAACAAATAAATACTTTGTAAATTGCATGTTGGTATTTGTTCTTATATTCATCCATCCATCCATTATCTGCACCGCTTAAATTGTAAGGTTTGGCAAATGCCCATCTTATGTAAGGAAATGATAATTTCTCAACCAACGAGTATTTTATATAATTCATGTTTGTATTGCAGTTCATTAATTTCTGCTTGTTATTTAAATCTTCTGTTTTAAATGAATTACATTTTTTATGATGACGAGGTGCTAAATAAATGGTAGGAATGTGAAATGCTTGACAGAAAAACAAAATTAAATGAATACATACTTGTTTTGCACTTACCTGCAAAAACTTAGATTAGAGGAGGATAAATAACATAACTGAACAAATGGTTGTATATGGTCTTTCATTTATTACATTTTTATGAAACAATACATAAAAGGCATCTTCATTCTTTTTAGCTATACATATAGCAAAAATTAACACATAAAAAAGAACACTTTGTGTTACTCTTATTGAATTCTCCATAAAGAAAGGCATTTAGGTGCTTTAAGAATACAGTCAGAGAAGAAAGTCAAACAAAAGATGTAAAACAGTTGAGAAATCTAAAATGCAAATATAACCAGAAAGATCATTGTACTTTGAGTAAAGGGGCTGGTTATCATGGAAAAGGAATAGCTTGTAGCTGCGACACTGAACAATATCGACCCTCATTTTTTTAAGTACATATTTTAAAGGTACAGTCAGTATCGGGGGACACAAAATCACTAACCTCTGTTTTTCTGATGATATTGCCGGGTTGGCAGAAGACGAACAGGAACTTAGAGATCTGGTCAATCGCCTGGACAAAGCATCAACCCTGTATGGGATAGAAATCAGCACAGGAAAAAAAGTAAAGACCAACAATCCCCAAAGTATCACCACAAACATTACCATAAACTACAGAGAGCTAGAACCTGTCACCAAATATAAAAATGTTGGAGCTGTCAGAGCCAGAAATAATGGCCAGGATAGACCAAACCATAGTTGCACTTGCCGGACTTAAAACGTTCTGTAGGGACAAGAACGTCGCAGTGAAATCAAAGATCAGACCCCTCTTTCTATGCGCTTGCAAGACATGGACTATCACTGCAAAACTGGAAAAGGAAAAACCAGTCCACGGAGATGCGATGCTATAGGAAACTTCTAGGCATCAGCTATTCATCCCATGTGATAAACGAAACGGTGGACAACACCATCAGAGGGCACATTGGACCCTTCCAAGAACTGTTGTCAACTGTGAACTGACAGACTCTTTGGTGGTATGGTCATTTCACAAGATCATCAGGACTGGCCAAGATCATTCTCCAGGGCACAGTCCAAGGGGACAGGAGGGGAGGTAGACTGAAAAAGAACTGGGCAGACCTCATTAAGGAATGGACTATTGCCAACTTTGCCACGACCAAAAAACACACAAAGGACCGTGGAGAAGGCTGTCCAGAGTTGCGTCTTCGTTCGTGCCCCGACAACCTATGCGGTTATGGGATCCATTAATTGTGATTTTGGAGGCATTTTAGCATTGAATGAAGAGGACAGTAAATAGAAAAAACATGATAAAGAGGGTACTTGGGATGACCCAAGATTTTGTTCCAACATCAACAAAATATTTTCGTCCTTCGGTGTCACTCGACTTCCACAGCTGGTCATGCAAGCAAACGCCGATGAGATATTTTTTTGCATTTAAGTTAAAGTTGTCTTTATTTTGATTTATAACAATGTAGTGAACATTGTTGACAACAAGACAATATATTAGACATAGCACTCCAGGATAAACATGTAGCAAGGTCTCAAGAAAGAAAAATAAGATAAAAAGAATTTCAGATAAGTAGGCATACATATTTAGGAGGTAGTGCTTGGAGACTGGGCTAAGTTGTAACTATAGTACATGCTAATAATTGAGCTAGGGAAAATACCGTAAATTCCGGACTATAGAGCGCACCTGATTATAAGCCGCACCCACCTCATTTTTAGAGGAAAATCGATTTTGTACATACACAAGCTGCACCTGTATATAAGCCGCATGCGCGCACGTTAAAAAATTGTAACACAAACATTTAATTTATCCAGACCCGACTTCAAGTCGCGCGGTTGAAACTAGATGTCCTTCATTGAAGTTCACAGTCCAAAGATCACAGCCGGCAAAATGAACGGAAAATGGATACTGGTACTTAAGGTTTGATGCAGACCTGCAAAATCCGGGTACCCGTTGAAACTAATCCAAGGAAAAAAAAGTCTATATTTCCAAAGGTAAGGGTGGGAAAAATATATATCCACTATTTTCCGCCGCGACAACAGGTCTCACTCACCTTTACCCCACTTCCTGTCAGCCCGCGTTTCCTCCGCCCCTCTTTTTTAATTCGCAAAACATATCAGAATAAGTGTCTCAAATAAATATATTACATAAATATACAGGTGCAAATAGAATAGAATAGAATAGAATAGAATATACCTTTATTGTCATTGTTACAAAATGGGTTAGCATATTGTGACAACGAAATTGGGCATGACACTCCAGTTTTACACATTCACAGTGAGGTATGAGCCAAGAAGATAAAGGAACAGAGAAGATAAGGTTATAAAACAAGGGGGATAAGGCTATAGTTATAATTTACATGGTATTTACACAAGAAATGTCGGCATGTGGGATGTTACATACAGTGTTGTCTGATACCGTTGGTATCGTAAGGGTTGTGCAATATTGCATTTGGTGCAAAGTTATCATAGTGCAAAAGCAAAGTTATCATAGTGCAAATACATATTATACATCGGTTACACTTATTTACAAAGAAAGACGGTACACCGAGAGAGTTTTCAAAGCTTTAATAATAATAATAATATAACTTTCATCCCAAACGGTGCCTGACAGGGCAGTTAATGTAGCAACACGCTAGCAACACGCTCGCAACACAGCAAACGGGTCTGTTAAAAAAACATACCGTACTTGTAAAAATCACGGTAAACCGTCCTTATCTTCCTCCTTTCAACTGAAGCCTTCAAAGTCGTCTTCCTCAGTGTCGGAAAGAAACAGTGTCATATAGACGTCGTCCCACGCTCCTGCAGCCTCACTCGGGCGGTCACTGTCGCTGGTGTGCCCTCCTCTCCGTCACGGCTTTTCGGAACCCGTTGGTGATGGTGGATTTTTTGATGCTGCCCCACGCTGTCAGGATCCACTGGCAGACTTGCGAAAAAGTTGCCTTTTGCATGCGGCCAGTTTTAGTGAAATATTTCTCGCCGCTAGTCAAGCCAAAAAGTTGCAGTCTTCCTCGGCGCATATATTCCACCGCTCTAAATCTTACCTTTGGTACTCGAACGCCTCTGGCGGCCGATAGAAAAATTACATAAATTGGCCGCATCACTGAATAAGCCGCAGGGTTGAAAGTTTGGGGAAAAAGTAGCGGCTTATAGTCCGGAATTTACGGTAGTGCATCGTAACAATAGCGCAATTACAAATTGTGCATCGTAACTATTTTGCAATGAAAAATAGTGCAATAACATAATTTAGCAGCAACACAATTCTAAAATTTAATACATTTGATATAAATACCCATTGTTCTATACATAGGCTTGTTTAGGGTGGTGATGGCCCTGGATAAGAAATTGTCTTTGGCTCAGTGATTCAGGGTCCACACCAATCAACTCATTGCAGCGAGGCTTTTAAATAATACAAGAAAATTTGATCACGTTACCCCGATTTTAGCTAACCTGCATTGGCTCCTTGTTAGCTTAAGATGTGATTTTAAGGTTCTATTGGTAGTATACAAATTCATGTATTATTTGCCCTCAAGTGGGTTTTAGTTGATAGGATAGGTGTCATAATAGTCTGTAGTTTGCAATAGTCTTTGATCTGTGCAGCCCATTGATACTCTTTGTGATTAAGGGATATACAAATAAACATGACATGACATTAAGTGCCAGACGTTTCTCTCATGAAAATTTAGCTTTGTAGCTATTTTGGCATAGGACACATGAAAAGAAAGTTGGAACCTTCATGTTTCATTAGGAAAAAAATATGCATATAGAATAGAATATAATATACCTTTATTGTCATTGTTACAAAATGGGTTAACATATTGTGACAAATCCAAATACAATAAAAAAAAATAATAACAATAAAATAACACCCACATATTTGAGCTTGGGGCAGCACGGCGGCACAGTGGTTAGCGCTTGTGCGGCACAGTTCATGTCATGGGAACCTGTCGTGGGTTCAAATCCAGCTCCAGACTTCCTGTGTGGAGTTTGTATGTTCTTCCCGTGCTTGCGTGGGTTTCCTCCGGGCACTCCGGTTTCCTCCCACATTCCAAAGACATGCATTTCAGGTGGATTGGCCTGTCCAAATTGTCCCTAGGTGTGAATGAGCGAATGAGTTGTCTGTCCCTGTGTGCCCTGTGATTGGCTGGCAACCAGTTCAGGGTGTCCCCTGCCCACTGCGCAGAGATGGCTGGGATGGGCTCCAGCCCCCCGCGACCCTAATATGGATAAGCGGTACGGCTGATGAGATGAGATGAGATATTTGAGCTTAGATTTCTGGAGAAAAAGAAAATTACATTTTGCTTTTTAACATTTAACATTTTTAACATTGTGTAGTAAACAACAGTTGAAATTACTTATTTCCAAAAATGGACGCATTTCAAGAAGAACTTTCACTTCCGTGCTTTCTATAATATATATCTTTGATATTTACAACATCCAAACAATGCTTTCCAAAAACACAAGGGCACTTTTCTAGCAAAATAGTATTGTATTCCAAGAACTCTGAACTTATGCATAAACACCCATGTACTTTGCAAGAAATGTCCCGGTGACGGGATCACATGATTCAGGTCGTCATGGCGATTACGGAGGTGCACGAGACATCACTCCCGGCTCCTCCGTGTTATATGTCGAAGTGTCCAAGGGAAAAGTGTGAAGCACATTGTAAAGCGCAAAGCGCTATGTAAATGTAGATCATTTACATTAACATTTGTCCCGATGATTATTATGAAGGCACTTAGTGTCAGATTAATTTGGGATATTAATCTCTGGCTGATATGAGAGTCAAGGAAGATGCAGATTTGATATTTCCAGTAGGCCTCCAGTTACCACGGGGAGAAAAACAGACCCACTCCTCTGAATGACTCCTCTTTCTCACCGTGGCCCTGTGAGGCAATTCTTTTTATTAGAAGAAGTCAAGCAGTTGTAAAAACATACAATGATGAGTTTCCTGTACCCTTCAAAATAAAGACTGAAAGTATGCGTGTTTTTAAACAGAATCATACAAAAGAGTAGAAAAATAGAGAACAGAGAATAAAAAACAGTATGAAAGCAAGTATATTCCATCAGAGCCATTTGTAACGTGAGTAACTGAGAAAATTACAAATACCTAAATGTAATATACCTTACACTTAGTCATCTTTTTTAGAGGAAAAAATAAAGGTTTGAAGCGTTACCAGTCCGTACTTGTATCTTCGCTTTAATCACCTCACTGCGCGTACTCGCCCTATGGGTCAGCGCTTACACACTGCCATACAGTGTGATACGGTGGATACAGTTGCAAAAGTAGTCACTATGTGTTGAAAGAGATCTGATCAAAGACAAGTCTAGTCAAGTCAAGTCATGTTTATTGGTATAGCCCTTAATCACGAAGAGTCTCAAAGGGCTGCACAGACCACAGATTATAGCAAACCACAGACACCATTATTACACCATCCCGTGATCTAAAACCTACATGAGGGCAAGGAAAAACTCAAAAACCTCAACATGGCGAAAATAAAGAAACCTTGAGAAGGGACTGCACACGAGGCTTCTAGGATGACCAGGCCAAATGGGATGTTGCAATAACAAATGGTGATTTATAATATTGATATAATTCCTGACAAAGCCTTTAAAATAGTTTTAAAACAAAAAGAAAAAAAATCATAATTTTCAGTTTTGGCACTCATGGACAATGCTTCTGAAAACCATTAATATTTTAGGGCACTGAATGAGCTTTTTTATACCGGCCTTTATAGTAGCTTTTCCCCACTAGCCTCTAAGTATTACAGTTAGCCACATACACCAGGTCTGACCTTCTCCAGCTTTTCGGTCTTTTCAACTTCTCTTGCTTGAAAGTATAGAGGAATTGTGTGCAGTTGTATAATCCAGACTTACGCTTGAGCTCCATTCTAACTTACAACCTTTAATAGTGAATTATTACACACAGTCACTATAAGTTCCCCATTCTACGTAATAGCACGTTTTTGCAGTTTCACCTAAAACTCCAAATGCCAAAGTTACCAAATACAAAAAGAACGCTACTAAGAGGAGAAATTACAGATTCAAGTATTCTAATCATCACCATCAAAGATGTTCTACACACAGCATTGGATGTAGAGTGGATGTTTAGGACTTTCACTCTTAATATTGAAATTAGCATATTGTTGTTTTAAACTGCATTATTATGACCAGGGTTGGGTAGGGTTACTTTAACTGGATTACTTTCAATTACTTTTGGATTACTCCAATACCAAATATGCTAATAAAAGACAAAAGAAACTAAATATGAATCAAATTACTAAATTTTGTGGAAGCTTGGGGAGTAACGGAATACATGGAACAGGAAAAATGATGTTGGCAAGCTGTTTGGATTTATTTTCATTTTGTTTCTGTCGCATTTTATGTTCGTTTTGCCGGAGATCAAAGCCAGGAGAGAAAGCTTACCATGTGTTGAGAGTCATAATTTTAGTCATATTTAGTTTCTTTTGTCTTTTATTAGCATATTTAGTATTGGAGTAATCCAAAAGTAATTGAAAGTAATCCAGTTAAAGTAACCCTACCCAACCCTGATTATGACTAATATGCATTAAGAAAAGATAGCTAGATAGGTAGATACTTTATTAATATTTATCCGTAGGGAAATTCACACTTCCGGCAGTATTCTGTTGAAAAATGAAATTATAAATTAAATTTATGGAAGGTTACCTGGAGTGTGTTAAGGGGCGGTAAAGAAGCACATAAAGCTTAAAACACACTTTTATTCTATAGCATATGAATAACCTATATTTTATGTTGACAATATCTGTGTATTATTTGCCCTATGTAGGTTTTAGATCAGGGGATAGTGTCATAAGAGTCTGTAGTCTGTAATAGTCTGTGCAGCCCTTTGAGACTCTTTGTGATTAAGGGCGTCACAAATAAACATGACTTGACATACATTTGCAGGTTTTGCCAGTCCCTGCATAGTAATTTTTACAGACTAAAGAAAAAACATTGGAAAGTACCGGTGTAAAAGAAGACAAATAAATAACCCTATTCAGACAACATTGCTCAAAATCTGGGATAGTGCCGGGAAACACTGTACTGGTAATGAACAGCCCTCTTGTTTGATGCAATCAGGTTTTGGTCATGAGGCTGGTTGGTGTGACGCCTTCTGAACAAATGCCTGTTTCTGTATTCACAAAAAAAAGAAAAAGGGCAACATTCATAAGTGTTATATTTGTCTGCTTGTTTTGAACAGCAGCATCTTGTCGCTCTTGGTGAAAACGGGGCCTTTGACCCCGGCGGACCAGTTTCCGCCCTCATTAGCTTCTCTTATGCTTGGGTGCGACGGCTTGCATTTGAATGGCTTCGCTTCTCGCTTGCAGGCTTTTGGCTGTCGTGGGATGCATGTCAATCGATTTGCGAGGTAAAGAGTGGCTGGCAAGATGGCGCCTATTAAGGGCTTGTTAGTCGAATTGGGAAGTGTTTGTATCTATGGCAGCAGTTTGACTTTCTAACTAAGCGGTGGGCAAACTTTTTGAGTCTGTGTCATGTCCTGCACGGTTGTCATGGTGCCCAGCTGGCCCCGCCCCTTGACACCGGCTGACCTGCATTTTCCTGATTACTCCTATGGGTACTTAAACGTGCCTTTTGGAACTGCCCTTTGCCAGATCATTGCTTACCCTTGTTGAAAATCTGTTCTCGCCTGTTTGATACCTGTTTATTCTTGTTGTGCTTGTTGGACTTTGTTGCACTTCGTTGTAACATTCTGAGAGATTCCTGCAAGTTCTGTTTAATCTCGTTAAATGCCTAGTCTGTAGTTTTGCCTGCATTTGAGCCTGCATTGTTTTGTTTTTGGTCCGTTTGTGTGTTGGACAACTTTTTTTCCTCAATTAAAGTGACAGATCGTCTACGCAGTTCCAACTTCCTGATTCCCGGTCCGTTTCATGACAGTCCAGGTGTTAGGGCTTCAGGATTTTGGGGGGAACCCTAAATGTGATACCAGCATTGCCATTGCGATGCGATTTTTGGTTTTAAAAGTAAAGTGCATCTTCTGTGCTAGTTTTGTTTATTGTGAGTACTTAACCCTTGGATGCATCACCTACCAGTACGTATACTCTTCCATTAGTGGGGACAAAATAAAAATCTGAATTACATTATGTCATGTTTTATGAGGAATACTCGAAAATGGCGATATTACAATTTTTATTTCGAAAGATTTTAAAGAATAACAACCCATTGGGTCATATTTGACCTCACTTATGCATCCAAGGGTCAATACTAGAGGCATGCTTTAAACCAAAGTCAACAGCGCCCTCTTCTGGGGATCTTTGTTAAGGCTGCTGTCTTCTCACATGAGGCTCACACCTGGGTGTGTGCCGTGCAACCTGCAAACGTTGCATCGCCTTTATTGGCTAGTGACGTTAAAACCTGACTGTGACAATTCTGGTTGGCCAAACACGCTACCACGCCCAAACATGGAACTATAAATCCTTGGGGAAAAAACGCAGTGTATTGCGATTACACAATTGAATTACGTCACGTTTCAATATCAATTTGATTCCGGTTAATCGTGCAGCCTTACCTGGAGTTAAACATTTTGCCTATCTGATGGGCCAGTAGGATAATTGAATAATTAATTTGATTTTTTGTATCCAACAAGACAGCCTCAATCTGATACCTTTGCAATGAAAGAATGAAAAAAAATATAGTATTTTCCAAAGTATGTTTTTAAATGAATTTACTCCAGACTGTCAGGTTTTCAATGTAAATCTCTTGAATTTCTGTCTCAAGGTAATTAGCTTGTTTTTATATTACTAAATATAAAAACAATGTTTCTCATATACACACACACATAAAGTAACGTTTCAACAATGAGTGTAATTATATCTGTTGTACGTTTGGGATCACAGTAGACCAGTGTTTTTACAAAGCGAAGGCTCCGGACCGGAACATATGGGGAAATTAAATCTGAATGATATGAGGGAGCAAGTCCGTGCATGATTTTGTATACTACCAACAGAACCTTAAAATCACATCTTAAGCTAACAGGGAGCCAATGCAGGTTTGCTAAAATCGGGGTCATGTGATCAAACTTTCTTGTCTTAGTTAAAAGCCTCGCTGCAGCATTTTGTACTAGCTGAAGGCTTTTAATTTTGGACTTCGGGAGACCGGAGAGTAGTGCATTACAGTCATCGAGACGGGAGGTAACAAACGCGGGAATTATAATCTCCGCATCCGAATGAGACAGCATAGGGCGAATCTTAGCAATGTAGATTTCAGACCTTTAATAAGTTAACTAAATTTATTGCTCTTCATTTTTATTTTGTATGCTAATTCCAAGTTTAACATGATCTTTGGTTAATGATGTAGAAAAAGATACTCTTACATATTTTCAGATGTATGGCATACATTTGTATGTATTTTTGTTTATTGTAAGGTTATTTGACGAATATTGTATTTTTTTTACTGTTTTATATTATAGAATATTCTGTTGTTTTATGCCCTAGATAGAATTATTGTCATTCCGTCACAAATGTCAGTGTATCATTTGCCATCCGTACTTTACAAGGAAACAAACATAAAGAAAAAAATAATAATTTCAAACTTAAATGCCATAAATGCACTCCCATGATGATTGGGAAATCCCTTTAACGGAGAGGATCAATTTTCTCGCGCCTATTGCATGCCAAACAATGGCCAAACTGTTTGAGATGACGTGTTAAGTGGAGCTCACGGCTGTTAGCCAGGCTTTAATATGTTTCTGTGTAACAAGCTCTTCTGCACTTCCTTTAGACCTGAATGCTGCTTAACTCGACTGACGGCTCCATTTGCGGGCGAATGACAGTCGGGCATAAAAGAGCAACGCCTGAAGTTGGGATTGTATAGGGGAAAATCCATAGCGGAATTAATACCGCAAAACAGAATGTTCATTTTCGATTAAAATGCTTGATTTTTACTTCAGAGCGCTAAATATCCTAAACTACAGGTGTGAAACAGGCAGCCCGCGGGTCGGATCGACCCAAGAGAAGCGCAAGAGAAAGAGAGCTGTAGGTTGAAATAGGTCCACTTGATGTTGCCAAAGCCAGGTGCCTCTCACAAATGCTGCACTTGTATTTCTCTCTTTCTAATCTCTCTTTCTCTCTCCCTCACTCTCTCTATTTCTCACCCTTTCACTCTCTCTGTCTCTTTTTCTCTTTCTTTGATCCTTTTTGTCTCTTTCTCTCTATGTCTTTTTACCTTCTTTTGCTCTCTTTTCATATTTTCCTTTACTCTCTTTGTCTCTCTCTCTCTTGCTTTCCCCTTCTGTCTTTCCCCTTTCCCTCTTTCTCTGCTTCTCTCTTCTCTCCTTTTTCTCTCTTTCTATTTCTCTTTGGATTTCATTCTTTCTCTTTCTTTCCTCCTCTCTCACTATTTCTGTTTTTATCTCTTGTTTCTCACGCTCTCTCTCTCTGTCTCTCTTTCTCTTTTTCATCCCACCTTCTCTACCTTTCTCTCCCTATCTTTCTCTTATTTCTTTTTTTCTTTCTCTCTAATCTACTAAACCGGCCCCGAGAGAATGATTGTTCTATCCTGTGGCCCCCGAGCTTAAATGAGTTTGACACCCCTGTCCTAAACCTTTGTTTGCGAAACAGGCCGTGCTGAAAGTATTATTCGAACTTGGGATACACGGTAAATATCACATAATATGCAGTGTTTCTCATATAATACAAAAACTCAAGCGGGCCGGCAGGGTACCGCAGCAGCACAATAAGCACAGGAATGCTTCAAGATTGCTATGCGGAAGACAAAAAGGAAAATGAAAAAAAAATAAAAGATGACTCAAAGCAGGGACAGCTGGGCAGCGGAGTGGTTGGCGCGTCCGCGGCACAGTTCTGAGGTCATGGGATCAAACCTTCCTGTGTGGAGTTTGCATGTTCTCCCCGTGCTTGCGTGGGCTTCCTCCGGGCACTCCGGTTTCCTCCCACATTCCAAAAATATGCATGTCAGGTTAATTTGCCGGTCCTAGGAATGAGATGTCTGTCTCTGTGTGCCCGGCGACTGGCCCTGCCCACTGCCCGAATATAGCTGGTATGTGCTCCAGCACCCCCGCGGCCTTACTGTGTATAAGCGGTGCAGATAATGGATGGATGGATGGATAGATCATTGTCACTATTGGTTAATCTTGTAGCTGTTCTTTCATTCCCAGCCCTTTTAGGGTACATTTGTTTTTGTAACCTAAGAGATTTAATTAAAACATAGGGGTTTAGGGGAAGACTTTTAGAACAGGTAGGATTTTCTTATCAATGGTTTGGGCTCTCTCCTGTTCTGCTCACTAGTTCAAAATCCATTGAAGTCTTCTCTCCTTATTAGTGTCTACTAAACACTATACACTTAACATTATCCATTCTGAAAAATCATTTTCAATATTTGGCAATGCTAATGCAAAAAAAGTTGAAAAACTGAAAATGTACTTGATCCATTCTGAGAGAGGATTTTCAATGTTTTAAGGATCTGCTTTTTGCCTGACAGTTATTCTGCATCCTTAGTTTATTTAGTTGTTTACACGGTGACACCGGGCAGCACGGCGGCGCAGTGGTTAGGGCGTTTGCGGCACAGTTCTGAGGTCATGAGATCGAACCTCCTGTGTGGAGTTTGCATGTTCTTCCCGTGCTTGCGTGGGTTTCCTCACACATTCCAAAACATGCATGTTCGGTTAATTGGCCGGTCCAAATTGTCCCTAAGTGTGAATGAGCGGGCAAATTGTCCGTCCCCGTGTGCCCTGCGACTGGCTGGCAACCAGTCCAGGGTGTCCCCTGCCCACTGCTCGAAGACGGCTGGGATGGGCTGCAGCACCCCAGTGACCCCATTGAGGATAAGTGGTGAAGATAATGGATGGATGGATGGATGGTGACACCGTTTTATCCTTTGTATTTGTGTTTGTAGATTTTTGTTTAGTTTACCTCTGAATCTTTATTTTGATTACTTTTATTTTTAGTCTGGTTCATTTTAGCCTTCTTGGATGTCATTTTTTTGTATGAGTGTAGCAAATGACAGGATTTGATTGTGACTCGAGAGTCAAGACTAGACAAGATAAACTATGAGGAGCACAATAACCGACCAACAGGATTCAAATCGGGAATTCCTATGATTTGGTCCACTCGCTGGAATGAATCTAAATAGGGACGTGCAGTATTTTTGTTGCTAGTCACAAGCTTTAGCCTCCAGTGGTTGTGTTTTGCTAAAGTTCCTCCCCAGCAAGTAGCAGATGTACTCCGAGGAGTAGTGGCCAATGGCGATATAGTCACACCCTACTGTTGGTTTGGCAACCGAACACATGCCTTCACAAAATACCAAGCTATTCTGGAAGTCCTAATTTGCCCAGAATAGGCCCACACAAAACGTCAAACGTAAACAAAGAATTTGGCATTGTGTTTTAAGATTTACGTTTGGAGGCATAAACCACACTGAATGACTCTTGAGCAACGTTTGGCACAGGAAGTCACGTGTTAGTAGAACCCACTCCCGAATCAGGTTGACATCAATCTCTGGTTTAGAGTCGGCAAGCCAGTCAGAAAGTGTTGCTAATGTCTTAAATGGGTGAGAAGAGGAAAATACCGTATTTTCACGCTCATAGGGCGCACCGTGTGAAAGGACGCACTCTCCGTAGTTGGTTCTATTTCAGAATTTAACACATTGAAGGTGCACCCGCCTGATGGTGTGTGGCTGTCCTCTGCTTGCATGAAATGGTTCCCCTTGTGCATACAAGGTGCAAATGCTCCGTACTTTACTGTTCTATTACATTCCCCCCGAAATTAGATAAAAAAAAAAACTTTTGGGCAGCACGGTGGCGCAGTGGTTAGCGCGTGTGCGGCACAGTTCTGAGGTCGTGGGAACCTCCTGCGTGGGTTCAAATCCAGCTCCCGGCCTTACTGTGTGGAGTTTGTATGTTCTCCCCGTGCTTGCGTGGGTTTCCTCCCACATTCCAAAGACATGCATTTCAGGTGAATTGGCCGGTCCAAATTGTCCCTTGGTGTGACTGGGTGAGTGAGTTGTCTGTCCCCGTGTGCCCTGCGATTGGCTGGCAACCAGTTCAGGGTGTCCCCTGCCCACTGCCCGATGACTGCTGGGATGGGCTCCAGCACCCCCGCGACCCTACTGAGGATAAGCGGTGCAGCTGATGAGATGAGATGAAAAACCTTTTAGTAGCATTTGCGCCGCGACGGGAGACATTTTCATGCAGCGGGGTTTGCGTCAATTTTTGTAACATTACAGACAAACCTACACATGTGCGTGATTCAAAATACAGCGGTGGCAAAACTGAGAGTGGTTTTGGTTTATTTAAGTTTTGATTACAAAGTAAAACACACTGATAACAACTTGTCGATGTTCATTTTCAGCTTCCTCCGACTTGCGGACATTCGATTTATTAATCTTCAATTCTTTCGCGGCGGCTTCTCGGTTACCATGTTCTTCCACGTAGTGTAGAAATCCACTCACCATGGCGGACGAAAACACTGAAAGCATTTAATGCTGGTATATTGATGGTTTTTGATTTAGTTTATATTTGGGGGGACAACTCTCTTCAACCTCCAGTAGCACAATAACCTTTAAACAGCTAGATACGCTACAGCAGGGGTAGGGAACCTATGGCCCGGGAGCCATATATGGCTATTTTCATGAGTACACATGGCTCCGAAATAAAATGTAACTATTGCACATCTCTCTGTGGCCTTCCAAAGTCAAGTGATTTCATCCCGTTTTTGGTCCATACAAAGCCGAAGAAACTTCATGCAGAAGTTCAATAAGAGACCATTTAAATTGACAAACAAAAACGCTGGCAAACGACTTTCATTAGGTGAGCAGTACAGGTGGGCGTATCCTTGCACACAGCGCAAGGCACTTCCTTCTCTCTCTCTCTCGCTCAGTGCAGTCCACACCGAAAGTGAATATGACGATATGCTTATCGTTTGCAGTAATTTGTGACATTTTTACAAAAGAACTTTGCATTCACATTGTTTTGAAACCGTTATTAAGGACAAATTTCATGGAAAAAATGGCCTCAACACTCTTAACTGAAGGTGGAAGACAAATTGTAAATGGCATATTTACATTGATTTGGGACACAGGATTTGGCATTATTATCATTTCATACTTTTGGTTAAATCATCAAATGACACACAGTGAAATAAAATGTGCTAAAGAATTAGCTTTTGTCTAGAGAGCGTGTTTGGCAGTTTTCTCAGTTTTGTCTGAAAATATATGATGTGGCTCTCTCAATTTTTTTTAAAACATTTTTTGCTACAATGGCTCTTTGGGTCAAAAAGGTTCCTGACCCCTGCGCTACAGCGTCAGCATCCATGAGCACTTCCGCTAACAATGCATTGCGTATGTGGTCTGGCATCCTCCTCCATGCAAGCTTGATATGATGGCAATCAAACACGAAGTGGCTAAAAGTCACAGGAGACGCATTTACTTGGAAATGTGAACGATCTCACAAAAACATGGAATTTCACCCAAAACTGTTGGCTCAAACCTGTGACCTCCCATTCCCGGGAGCGGGCACCCAACCCTAAGGCCACCGAGCTGGTCTCCATCCACTGCTCTGCATGAGAGACAGGGCGCACAACCCAATAGGGCTGCCCTCTAATTTGATGAAATCTGAGACTTTTATGTGCGCCCAATGGGCGTGAAAATACGGTAAAAATTTTTTTTTTTTTTCCATTTTTTAGTTATTTCTGGAAGTAAAGTTACGGCCGTGTTTGGCAACACCAAGGAGCCGCATGCCCTGGCGCTTTTCCCAAAATGCTTACAATATGATAAAGATCGGGGGGGAATATGTTTATTTTAATATGGTTTCTGTAGGAGGACAAACATAACGCAAATACTTTCAACATTTTTCAATGCTGTAAAAATAAGTGGTAAAAACATTACAGTTTAACTACTTCATCACATTTTACCTCTGCTTTTTTTCTCCTTTCTCGTGTTTCCTATGTTGGGGGCTCCAACTCAGAGCTGATAGCAGCGCAGCGCAAACTCTGTCCCTGTTAAATGGGCACTATCACAATATAACTTATTATAACCTCTTGCTACAGCCCCAATTTCAACACAGAAGTCCCATTTAATGGGTAAGAATACAATCCTGACATAGGCACTTTTTAGTAACAAAGTGGCTGTTTTTATTGATTTCTGATTTGTGTCAGTATATATTTTGAATGACACTTAAGGATATTATTGTACTATGTCGTTCAGGCCCAAGGATGGGTGTGTTGAATTTGTATCAAAAGAGAGAAAAGATGATGCTGATTTATTGCATTTCTTTAATTTTATCAAAGCAATCAAACATACTCTAATTCATTAATTTTGTAATAAAGTTAAACTTGAGTCGGTTTCCCTACAACAGAGTCACATGGTGCTTTATTCTCCACATCTAACTGAGTCCAAACGATAGCGGGCTAATATAGAGACATACAGGATGTGTTGCATTTATGATAAGGCACATATAAGGCTCTTCTTTTTTCCAGGCTCCAAAGAAATGTGTTTCTTTTTTTTGTTTTTTTTTCGTTCAATATGGCTCTTTTAACATTTTGGGTTGCTCTTCCCTGAGATACCGTATACAAAAACAAAAAACTACAGGTCACCTTAGTCAAACCGATTGAGAACAAGAAAAAGTGCTTGAAAATACTTGATAATATCACTTCAGATATTAAAGAGACAGTGGGTAATATTAAGGTTCTCCTCGTGGTGCAAAAAATATCCATTCAGTAAAAAAAAATAAAAAAACAAGCGTCGATTTGAATACTAGGCAGAAAAAAAGGAACCAATCAATGTTAATATTTATGAAAAATCATATATTTTGTATTTACACCGTGGAATCCTTACTTAGATCGGCGCCATGTTTGTCCGGTATCCTGCTGCCACGCTGTGCCCTGTGTCAATGGCACTTGCTGGTACTAAACAACACAATGCCATCTAGTGGACAAATATTATACAATGGGGCTTTAATAAAAACTACTCAATATTGCATACAAACTCACAATATTGTGAAGAAAGATTTTATTTACAATATATATATTTATATATATATATATATATATATATATATATACATCACCTAATCACCTAGTCACCTAATGACTCCCAACACCTCAGTTGGGTTGAGCGAGGGGGCTGGGAATCCCCTCCTCTGAATCAATCTCCCATAAAGAGTCAGAAATTACTCTAGCCACCTCCCACTAGGGGATATGGCTGTGGTATGTATATAATATATATAAATAAATTGTTCTTAGCAGCAGTAAAAAAGAAATTATCAATACCAGACTTTTTAACTGCTCCATTTAAACAATGCTTACCAGCTGATGTCATAAATATACATCTGTACATTACGCACCTTAATACAATCACTGCAAGATTTTCATGTTGACTTCCTTTTTTTTTTACTTACTTTTGCACCCAAAAAATTAAGTCAGCTTAGTAAAAATCTTAAATATTCCCCTTCATCTGCTGATTAACCTGTACCTTAAACAGTTGTCAAACATGCCTATGTAAATGTTAACCTCACTAATTCCAATCACCGGAGGCAGCTGAAACTTTTTGACGGTCGGCCACTTTTTATATTAACCCAGGAAGATAACATTGTGGCAGTTAAAATGTTGCTGTTATCGTTACATCCTTAGTTCTAGTGCTGGTATCTTCAGTGACATAGCGTTCACTTGGAGAAGATAGCAGACAAGCCCAACGTTAGCCAAAAGGTAACAGCATGTGCAAAATTGACACAAACAAGTGGCATGCCAGTTCAGAGCCACAAAATATGTCGAGGTTCGGCTCTTTTTCGATTGAATTATTCAGTTATTGTTTGTTTCTCCCTCAGTCTATCTTGCTGTGATGAAACCATGCCCTATGAGGTTAAGGTCTGTAATTTGACTTGGTCGATCTAAGACTTTCCCCGTTTTCCCCTGTGATGAAAATCTTTTGTTTTGTCGGCAGTGCGTTTTGAGTCATTATCTGGTTTCATCAAGACAAAACGGAGTTTGTTGACTCAGCATTCATTCTGCTGCTACCAGCATGAGTTGTGTAATTCTATTTGTTTAGCGTCTTACTTAATCAGTAGCAGTTCTCGGTGGGTCACTACTGCACCGAGCCCAGGGGTCATCAACCCAAAATGACTATAAGATGGAATGACTATAAGCCGCTACTTTTTTCCCTAACTTTCAATCCTGCGGCTTATTCAGTGATGCGGCCAATTTATGTAATTTTTCTAACGGCCGCTAGCAGCGCTCGAGTGTTGCTACCATTAAATGCCCTGTCAAAGCTATATTATTATTATTAAAGCTTTGAAAACTCTCTCGGTGTACCGTCTTTCTTTGTAAATATGTGTAACCCATGTATAATATGTATTTGCAACTGTGTATTTTTGTAATGTATTTATTTGTATTTATTTTAGACATTTATTCTGATGTGTTTTGCACGGGTGAACGAAAAATGAGGGGCGGAACAAATGCGGGGTGCCGAGTTTAAGTGGGGACCGCTAAAGGTGAGGGACAGACAAGGAAAGAAGAGGGGGTAAAAAGTTAGTTTAAGAAAAAGGAGTTGCGTGAGTAAATGTGTTCATCTGATATATTTTTCCCACCCCTACCTTTTGAAATATACATGTTTTTCCTTGGATTACTTTCAACGGGACCTGGACTCTGCAGGTCTGCATCAAAGCTTAAGTACTGGTATCATTTTCCGTTGATTTTGCCGGCTGAGATTTTTGGACTGTGGACATCGCGGGACTTGAAGTCGGGTTTGGGTTAATTTTGTGTTATTGTTACATGTTTAAATGTGGGCGCATGCGGCTTATATACAGGTGCGGCTTGTGTATGTACAAAATCGGTTTTCCTCTTAAAATGTGGTGGGTGCGGCTTATAATTGGGTGCGCTCTATAGTCCGGAATTTACGGTACTCTCGAGCCGCAAAAAAAGATATAATGAATGCAACACCTCTTGTTTGTATATCTACATTAGCTATATTAGCCTAATATCTTAATGACTCAGTTGGATGTAGCCTCAGAAGATGACGTGTATGTTTTAGGTGTTGGATCTTATCAAATAAATCTCCCTCAAAAATGAGACATATACGGTCAGCACGGCTCTGTGGTCATGGGTTCAAATCCAGCTACTAGCCTTTATGTGCGGAGTTTGCATGTTCTCCCTGTGCTTTCGTGGGTTTCCTCTGTGCACTCCGGTTTCCTCCCTCATTTTAAAAACATGCATGTCAGGTTAATTGGCCGGTCCAAATTGCCCCTAGGTGTGAATGAGCGAGTGAGTTGTCAGTCTCTGTGTGCTGGCAACCAGTTCTTGGTGTCCCCTGCCTATTGCCCGAGGGTAGCTAGAATGTGCTCCAGCACCCCGCGACCCTACTGAGGATAAGCGCTGCAGATGATGGATGGATGGATGCCACTTATACTCGCGGTGCGGCTTAAACATACTTTTTCCGTGTTAATTACACATTTTTTGGCTTATGCGACTTATAGTCCAGAACAACAAAATGCTTATACATGCGGAAACCACTTATGAATCGATTCTCTTAAGTTTGGAAACCATATTTTTTCTTATTTAAGTTTTATGAAACATGTTTTTTTCTATCTTCTGTTTTGACCATGTGCACCTTTTGTTCGATTCATCTCATATTTTCAAAACCAACCTTACACAAGGGGGTATTTTTGAAGGTGCGTCTTCTAATCGGGTGTGCCTTATAGTATGGAAAATCTAGTATTAAAATGCCAATGACATCATTTGAATTTACACAATGTTCATAGTGTTTGATTAAAAATATATTTTTTTGATGAGGGGGCCCAAAAGGGCCGCTTAAGAGTGGCACCAAAATAACCTTTTCTTATTATTAGTACTTTTATAGTTCAGTGGGACGGATTAAAAAGCCTGACGTTTCGTATGTAGTCCGCGGATTGTAGTTTGCACACCTCAAGCTTAACTCATTTTTTTTTTGCACAACCCTTACGATACCAACTGTATTACGATACCAACTCTATGTAACATCCTACATGCCGACATTTCTTGTGTAAATATCATGTAAATTATAACTATAGCCTTATCCTTCTTGTTTTATAACCTTATCTTCTCTGTTCCTTTATGTTCTTGGCTTTTTACCTCACTGTGAATGTGTGAAACTGGAGTGTCATGCCCAATTTAGTTGTCCCAATATGTTAACCCATTTTGTAACAATGACAATAAAGGTATATTCTATTTTATATTCTATTCTATTCTATTCTATATGAATTACGAGCAGATAAGTCGAAAAGTTTTATTTAGTATCCCAATACTTGTTCTCGGGCGAGTTCTCTATGCCTCTGATTCATTTCCAAAACGCCTAAAAGCTTTTGTGGTGTTGCCTCATGATGTTGTTGCAAAGAGGCCTTTGCACAATATCTTACTTTGTCTTCAAACATTAAAAGTCCATATTGTCAAAGTCGTGCTGATATTTCTTCTGTGCTAAATAGACCAGTGTTGTTGCCCCCAAGGAAATGATGCTGTCAATACATTTCTTTTGGTAATTGATGGTGGATGTACGAGGCAGTCATGGGACATTCTTCCATGTTGAGCATGCATGACCGCCCCTTAAGATATATCCCAAGCAAGGGGGGTGAGGAGGTTAGCAGGAACCGTAATTGTAAATTACTACAGTAAGCGGCAGTGGCGCTTCCAGTGTCATAGTATGCACGAGTGACTACATTTGAATGCAGGCAATAGTCGAACGTGGATCAGAATTCAAGTCATCTTTATTTGTATAGCCCTTAATCTCAAAGAGTCTCAAAGGGCTGCACAGATCAAAGACTATTGCAAACTACAGACTATGACACCATCCCCTGATCTAAAACCTACATGAGGGCAAATAATACACAGATATTGTCAACATAAAATATAGATTCATATGCTATAGAATAGAAGTGTGTTTTAAGCTTAGATTTAAACATTTCCACTGAGGTTGCAGATCGAATCTCAGGGGGAAGAGCATTCCACAGCACCGGGGCCCGAATGGAGAACGCTATCGAACCTGCAGATCTCTTCTTGGCTCTTGGGATCACTAGTAGACCAGCATTTAAAGAGTTAAGGCTCCGGACCGGAACATAGGGGGAGATGAAATCTGAAAGATATGAGGGAGCAAGTCCTTGCAAGATTTTGTATACTACCAACAGAACCTTAAAATCACATCTTAAGCTAACAGGGAGCCAACACAGGTTAGCTAAAATCGGGGTCATGTGATCAAACGTTCTTGTCTTAGTTCAAAGCCTCGCTGCAGCATTCTGTACCAGCTGTAGGCTCTTGATTTTGGAGTTCGGGAGACCGGAGAGTGGTGCATTACAGTCATATTTTTGGAGCTCAAGACCAACATTCAAACGATGTAAATGTAACCATGGCGTTTTGAACAAAGTATCTATCTATCTATCTATCTATCTACAAGTATATGTATACTGTATACATTTAATTTATTGAGGAAAAAAAACAACACACAAAGTGTGTTTTAGCCACTTAAATGTGAAGTAGTAAAATACTTCTGAGCTTGCCTGATTGCATTTTAGGTTTTCCAATGCATTTTATTAAATTGAGTGCTCAAAAAAGGGACCTTTATTGGACTGTATCGGCAGATAAATTAATCAATGAATCCATTCAATGTTTTATTCTATCCTGGCTCAGCCACTCTGCCATATTATAGAACTTAATGCAGCCCTGTGTCAAAAATGTTGTCCACGTCTGATCTATACTTATATCCCTCCATTTTTTTCATTGATGGTACATTTCCAAACTAATAGTCTTCCTATTACCAAACGTATCTACTCTATGTTCAAAAACACACAGGTGCCACAATACGGCGGCAACCCCGTTCGCTACCCATCTCAAACCTACAAGTTACCATGGTTGAAACGTTGAATGGAAGATATCCTCAAAATTATGTCAAAAGGAATAAAAAAACAATTGACGATAACAAAATCAGCTTGAACGAGTTACAGGCTATAAAGATAAGGAAAATACATTTTATGTAGCGCTCGAACATTTCCTACTTCCGAGAAACGTTTTGCTCAGGGCCATTTTTAAACCTTACTGCTGTATTTCACCCTGGAAAATAATATGAAAAAAACAGCTTTTTAAGCCCAAGCATTTGTTTGGTGTTTTCTCCTTGGATGTGGTAAATGGTTTCAAATAAATGAAAAAAAAACACAGAACTAAATAAAAAGGGATTGATACCTATGTTCAAGAATGGCTCAGTCTTTCTCCGAATGTGTATGCTATTCCGTGCATGTCTTTCCGGCCAGATAGGACACTAATGGGTAAATGATTTAGAAGAAGGGAAAACGGTTGAAAGGTTATCTATAAGGATGCTTGGCTTGGTGGATAGTTTGCATGAATAATCTGATTTTGGGTTCGTCGGTATGGCAAAATATTTCACGGTTCATGAATCCCTGAACCGCACGGGCAGGGTTGGGTAGGGTTACTTTAACTGGATTACTTTCAATTACTTTTGGATTACTCTAATACCAAATATGCTAATAAAAGACAAAAGAAACTAAATATGAATAAAATGACTAAAATTTGTGCAGGCTTTGGGAGTAACGGAATACATTGAACTGCAAAAATGATGTTGGCAAGCTGTTTGGATTTATTTTCATTTTGTTTCTGTCGCATTTTATGTTCGTTTTGCCGGAGATCAAAGAGATCAAAGCCAGGAGAGAAAGCTTACCACGTGTTGTGAGTCATCATTTTATTCATATTTACCGTATTTTCCGCACTATAAGGCGC
The DNA here is from genome assembly GCF_059441175.1 of Urocampus carinirostris. Classification (NCBI taxonomy): domain Eukaryota; kingdom Metazoa; phylum Chordata; class Actinopteri; order Syngnathiformes; family Syngnathidae; genus Urocampus; species Urocampus carinirostris. The sequence goes on along the minus strand of NC_142349.1, from coordinate 66,791,505 downwards.
ACCGGGTTATAGGGCGCACCCCGAAAAAATAGTTTTTGGTCCTATTTTTGACATACATAAGACGCACCGGATTATAAGGCGCTACAATAGGAACGTCGACAAAACAGTCAGATAGTTCAGTAAAACTTATTACCCCCTTAACATTCCCAAAGCTTGCAAAGACGCAAATACGTGTCGAGAACACGTGCGGATGCGGTGTCCGTACGATGTCACTCAAATGCATCGTTCCATCATTCGGAAGGTTAAAGTTTTGGGATTCAAGAAATGCCAACCATTCCCTAGTTTCTATTTTCGCTCGCAACTTTACTGTGCATATGACAATAAACACTTGGAATTGAGTTTAATTTAAAGATAGACACTCCATTCCATCCATTATCTGCACCGCTTATCACAGAAACATCGAGTTCAGTCTGAAACAAGATACAGGGACAATATAAAACCCGGAGTAGCTCACCGAAGTCGTTGTGTTCATAATAATGTGCAGCCAATGTCCTCTTATATCCGTGAGGGTAGTAAATCCAGGAGAATAAAATATTTACGAATACAGAATAGAAAAAAATGTTTTCTGTGTGCCGTCAGCCACGTGCTATACGCATTCATCTTTTTCGGCCAATTGCAGGCTTTGTTTTGCCGTTCAAGCCAATGCCAGCCTGTAAATGATAAAAAGGATCCGCCCCTTGACCTCCGAATAACTTTAGCCAATAGTGATCGATTCAACTGATGATTGACACATCTTTTTCGGCCAATTGTAGTCTTTGTTTTGCCATTCAAGTCAATGCCAGCCTTTAAATGATAAAAAGGATCCGCCCCTTGATCTCCGAATAACTTTAGCCAATAGTGATCAATTCAAATGATGATTGACACATTGGTTAGGAAATGAAACGCCGGTAAATAAATCCCAGCATACACCGAGTACTACTTGGCGTTCGGGGAAAAATCTAGTCGGCGGCTGCAAGTTAGTTGGAAAACTTTGCGATTTAATATTGATCCATAAATAAGGCGCACTGTATTATAAGGCGCATGGTCAGCTTTTGAAAAAAATAAAGGCTTTTAGGTGCGCCTTATAGTGCGGAAAATACGGTAGTTTCTTTTGTCTTTTATGAGCATATTTGGTATTGGAGTAATCCAAAAGTAATTGAAAGTAATCAAGTTAAAGTAACCCTACCCAACCCTGCGCTCGGGTCGTCGGCACCAGTGAGACGCAACTCTGGACAGCCTTCTCCACTGCTGATAGTCCCTGGCCTGGCCTGGGGTTGTGGCAAAGTTGGCACAAGTCCATTCCTTCTTGTTGTTGGCACAAGTCCATTCCTTATTGTTGTTGCCCCAGTTCTTTTTGGGTTTTTCTCTCCTCAGGTCCTTAGACTGTGCCCTAGAGAATGATCTTGGTCAGTCCTGATGATCTTGTGACGTGACCATACCACTGAAGTTTTCCGTCTGCGCACAGTTGACAAAAGTTCTTTGTAGGGTCCAATGTGCCCTCTGATGGTGTTGCACACCGCTTTGTTTGTCACATGGGCTAAGTAGCTGATGCCTAAACATTTCCTGTAGCATCACATCTCCATGCCCTGGATTTTCTTTTCCAGTTTTGCAGTAAGAGTCCATGCCTCGCAAGCGTGGAGAAAGATGGGAGTAGCCAACGCTTTCATGAGTCTAATCTTTGATTTTACTGCTATGTTCTTGTCCTTCCTGATGGATTTAAGACTGGCAAGTGCGGCTGTGGTTTGATCTATCCTGGCCTTGATTTCAGGTTCTGACCGCTCTTCTGATATGACAGCTCCAAAATATTTAAATTTGGTGACAGGTTCTAGCTCTCTGGGGTTGATGGTGATGTTTGTGGGGCTACTTTGGGATTGTTGGCCGTTACGTTTGTTTTTTTCTGTGCTGATTTCTAACCCATACTGGCTTGATGGTTTGTCCAGGTGATTGACCAGATCTCTGAATTCCTGTTCGTCTCCTGCCAATCAGCAAATATCATCAGCATCCCCCAATACTGACTGTACCGTCATGTTGCACCAGAACTTCGGACATGATCCTCTACAGGATGATGTTAAATAAAGTTAGGGAGAGAATGCAGCCTTGTCTCACACTGACTTTTGTTTGAAACCATGCTACAATGGTGTCATTGATTAGTACCGTACTGTTGGCATACAGTTCCTCAATGGTCTAAACTGGTTTCTGGCCCATGTTGTATTCATGCATTGTGGTCCATTTTGCGGCTTGCCATACTGTCAAACGCTTTCTTGAAATCAACAAAATCGTGACAGAAATATCTCTGGTGTTGTTAAAACTTCTTGAATAGGATGCACAAATTGAAAATATGTGGTGTTCCTTCCCTCCCGGCCTGTTCTTTGGCTATTATGTTTTCAGCCTGTTTCAGTCTGTTTAGTAGGACCTTTAGCATAACTTTACTTGCATGGCTAATAAGACTGATGGTTCAGCAGTTGGGGCACAGTTGGTTTCCTTTCTTTGGTAGCATGATTTTTGTCCATGCAAATGTCCACTGTCCTGATTTTCTTTTTCAAATAAACTATTTAGAGCCCATCCAAGCCATCTTCGGGCTGTGGGCATGGAACACCCTGAACTGGTTGCCAGCCAGTCGCAGGGCATACAGAGACGGACAACTTACTCGCTCATTCACACCTAGGGACAATTTGGTATGGCCAATTAACCTGACATGCATGTTTTTTGGAATGTGAGAGGAAACCGGAGTGCCTGGAGAAAACCTACGCAAGCACGGGGAGAACATGCAAACTCCACACAGGAAGGTTTGATCTCTTGACCTCAGAACTGTTCCGCACACTGGGCTGCCAGGCTGCCCTCACATAAAAACAAAACACAAAATGGCTGTCTTCACATGCGTAAGGGGCCATTCATAAGCCCCATATACGCTTAACACCATTTAGCTTTGAGAATTTGGCAATCCACGCCATTCGCTGTCCTCCGCAAACCTTACCCGTTTTCTTGCTGTTCCCTTTCCAGCTATACTTTAAATTGTCCAGGTCATCCAAGAGTTGGATAAAGATTACGGAGATGAGCATTTATTTACTACTGCGCTGAAGAAAAAGACAAATGAGGCCTGCGTTACGTTAAATGTGCTGTGAGCCCTATATTTCTAGACTAGAGCATCAGGGCACTTTGGACGTCTTCTAATGAACCACACTGGAGAATAGAGCCAGATTGCAATACAGACTTGAGAGGTCTTTAACTGTTGTTGTCATTGCCGGTTGCCTTGGTAACAGACCAAATTCCTTTCACTTGTCATTCACCCTTGAGGATTAAAGGTAACTCCAGCGACTGAACAATGAGTCCAATGATGTCGAAAGGGATTTGTAGTGTTTTTGATAGATAACACCCTATGCTGTTCAATTCAGATGTATAAATTCAGGATTTTAACATGTAATTCTCCTAGCTGTTCAATTTGGATGTATAAAAGGAGGATTTTGCGTGGTTTGTTGGTAAAAAAAAAATTGAAATATTGTGAGTACCGTATTTTCCGCACTATAAGGCGCACCGTGTTATAAGGCACACCTTCAATGAATGATATGTTTTAAAACTTTTTCCATACATAAGGCGCACCCCATTATAAGGCGCTATAAGTGCATGCTGGTTTAAGATCAGGTAATTGTGCAATTTTGTAATTGTAATCCTGTGCAGTCCTTCGAGACATTTTTGTGATTAAGGGCGTCACAAAATAAATGTGACTTAACTTGACTACAATAGAGGATGTAGTTACGTTATGCCACCGTTAGATGGTGCCGCGCTAAAGGGAATGTCAACAAAACAGTCAGATAGGTCAGTCAAACTTTATTAATAGATAAAACAAGCTTTCCACAACTCCATTCACTCCCAAAATGAATAAACAGCTGTTTTATTATTTTCTCTGGGGTAAAGCATTTTCGTGACACATCTTTGAACAACAGCAAGGCATAACATTTTACTTTTCCTCCATTTAGTCAACACGCAAAAAAACGTCTGATACTGTTTATGGTAAATTAAACGTTAGTGCAATCGCAATATAGTGACACTCGTAATGTGCAAAAACACAAGTGCAAAACAATAACAGTAAAGCAATAACATAATAACTGTAAAATGTAAAACGTTGTAGTGGGTTTTACATAATTCACCCATGAAACCATTGTTCAGTTAGCAAGTTCCTAGGGGGACTCTGAATTCTGCCGGCTCGAGCCACTCTCGTGTTTTGGTTTGTTTTGTGAGTTTCGATTTAAATGTCAATAAAGCAGCTTTCGTTGGCACCTTTGTTTCACACTCCGCCTACGACTCCCGTCTCTGCCCGCTACAACGTAAACACACACCAAGTAGGACCACCTCTGAATTCTTTAAAGTTCCCGTGCCAGCGCTGTTGCCTTCATTCGAATAGTTATTGTACTGACACTTCTACTTCCTGCTCTTTGTTCAACAACCCACTGTTGAAGTGTGTCCTCTAACTGTGGACATCTCGCTTTATTGCCACGGAAACTTTGTTTAGTCTTCCTTACTTGACCATCGATTCATTAATGTTGAACTGTCTCGCTGCTGCTGTATTCCCGTGTTCAACTGCGTGACTGATCGCCTTGAGTTTAAACTCTGCGTTGTAAGCGTGTCTCTTAATAGGAGCCATTTCAGGGTCTTTATACAAACGCACAAATAAAAGAGAATCGTTGTTTAATATTTCCCAGTATGCACAGCGCACTTCTTCTACGCGAAAAATGGAGTCGGTGGCTGCTTACCGTAAGTTGCGAGACCTTGTAATTCAATATTGATCCATATATAAGGCGCACCCGATTATAAGGCGCATAGTCAGCTTTTTAAAAAAAAATCAGATTTTATGTGCGCCTTATAGTGCAGAAAATACGGTACATTGTTGTATAAATTAAGGACTTAATTTGTGGATGAAAAAGTATAAATATAATGAGTACATTGTAAATATTAAATAAAGTACCATTACGCCTCTTGCTTTGCTCCTGTTATGAAATATATAAATATTGTTGGCATAATTTGTCCTTACAGAAGGATGTTTAATATGCTTTCAGACGCCACTGCAGCGTTTTGTATTCGGGGCGCATGCGTTGTGAAAAATAGCAGCTCGCTGTTTTCCAATGTGCCCAACAAAAGTAGATAAATAACCTCCCTGCCTTTGTTTCTTCCTTTCTCTTCTTTTTTCCTCTTCATTCCTTCGATCTATCTTTATCTCTTCCTTGTTTCTCTATTTCTCTCTTCGTTTGATCTTTTTCATATCCTTTCTTCCTTCTGTCTCCCTTCCTTTCTTTCTCTCTTCTTTTTTCCTTTCCATGTTTCTCTTTTCCTTTCATCCTTTCTTGTCTTCTCTCTTCATTCAGTCCTGTCTTTCTTTAGTTCTCTCTTGTTTTTTTTCTCTCTTTCTTCCTTCCATCCTGCAGCCCTTTGATACTCTGTGATTATGGGCTATACAAATAAACATGACTTGACTTATAAAACGAGGAGACATGAAGTTGACTCTATACCACACACACACACACACACACATCTTACCCTTAAAGATTTAATATCTTAATATCACCTAAGCCTTATCCGACTTAATTTAACAAATATTCCATTTATTGACATTACTAATATGTCCGTAGCTGTGAATAGCTGTTTGCTGCTCCCCTTTGACATTGGCTGGTAACTGGTCCAGGATTCTGCCTGCCTCTCGGCCAAAGTCAGCTGGAGAAGCTCACTCGTGACGCTAATGTCGAGGAGGGGTTTAAAAAAAAAACGAGAAAACGGATGGGTAGATGGTAATTTATGGAGCCGCTTCAGCAGTGACAACGGAAGGTCTATTTGTGGCCTTGCGTGTCACACTCAGATGGCCTCGTGCAGCCCCTCCTATAATCACATGACTGTTTTTTTATCAAGGAGACTGAAGATGACATTAACCAGTTTGCTGTTTTCTAACCCTAATTGAGCCAAAGCAGATGTTTTCTCATCTCATCTCATCTCACTGCTTATCCTCATTAGGGTCACGGGGGGGCTGGAGCCCATCCCAGCCATCTCCGGGCAGTGGGCAGGGGACACCCTGAATTGGTTGCCAGCCAATTGCAGGGCACACAGGGACAGACAACTCACTCGCTAATTCACACCTATGGACAATTTGGACCGGCCAATTCACCTGAAATGCATGTTTTTGGAATGTGGGAGGAAACCGGAGTGCCCGGAGGAAACCCACGCAAGCACGGGGAGAACATACAAACTCCGGAGCTGGATTTGAACCCACGACAGGTTCCCATGACATGAACTGTGCCGCACAAGCGCTAACCACTGCGCCGCCGTGCTGCCGGCAGATGTTTTGTGTTTGGAAAATGTTGATGCTCACTCATAAGTGTATCATGGAAGTTATGCTAAATCTAAATGAATGATGAGTCAAAATGTACATTGCATTGTCAAGTCAAGTCATGTTTAATTGTGATGCCCTTAATCACAAGGAGTCTCAAAGGGCTGCACAAAACACAGACTATTGCAAACTACAGACTATTATGAAATAAAACATGTATATTTTAAATGTTAAAAAAACAACTAACGATCAAAGATGAAAAAGCATTTGTTAAAGCTAATTTAAACAAATGTCTTCTTGCAGAATTGAACTGCCAACTTTTTACATCTCACCAACCTACAACTCCACAAATTAGTTGGAAACTAACATTGTCTGTGTGAGGAAGGATTTATGCTGCTGTTTTTGCCTGCGACTGTTTGAGGATTGCTCAGGAAACGATGTTTGCACCCCAAAAAAATATATATTCTAGTTTGATCACTTTTTTTCTCTCTTTGACTGTTGCGATTATTAATAGAAAGGTACATAAAATGTTTTGTGTTAGTACGTGAATGGTTTCCAAATACATTAAAATATGAACCACCGCACATTGTCTTTTTGAACATCTACATGTTTTTAAAACCGAGACACAATTTGAGCTTCCCGGTTTTTACTATCGAATGCTTTCTCTTTGATTGTACTTCGCCATTATCTCCTAACACTTATTGCTTCATTCTCAAAAATACAGCAGTGATTGTTATTTTCCAACGAGATTAGACGTGGTAATCCAGAGAAAAAACATGTAAGAATTTAAAGAAATAAATATATAAATGCATATTAGAATAGATACTCTTGATTGCAAGGTAGTGCTTGTAAACTGGCTTATGGTGTAAGTGCAAAAATTAAATTACATAAATAAAATGTAGACGTATGTTTTCATTTATATCGAAACTTTCCTTTTCTCGTGTTTGAATCCCACAAATGTTTCAGAAAGTTTTAAATATCTTCAGCATTGTGTTTGTTTTGTCTATTCTATACTGCCAGTTGGCTCTAACAACCAGCAGGGGGAGCTATCGTCTTTCAAAACACGGAATCTCTGGCCAGCCTATTGACTTTTTTTTTAAGAGAAAGATGATTTACCTTTTTTGCATAAGACAATATAAAACCAATTATTTCAAATACATCTATATTTGATAATATGAATCCTACTTTTTTAAAATCATTGGATTAGTATTGTGAGGAATAAAATGATCAGTGTACTGACAAAGTTATTGATGCAAAAACCTAAGGCAATTCAAAAATGTTAAATTATTTAGATGATTCCTTAAGAACCCTTTTGAACTAGTTGAAACACCCATTGATAAGTAATTGTCACTTTTAATTGGGGACCCAGGTTCTCTTAAAATGTCATGTTTCTCTAAATGAGTGTAGGTCAGAGATAATCACCTTTATATAAGCAAAAGGTAGATGTGAGCAAATCAACAATGTTATTTTTATTAATATTATATTAATATAATGGTAATAATCATTATAATTATTATAACTGTCATTAATTGTTATTATTGTCATAAATGGTGACTGAATGATATCGGGCGATTACTAGCATTATAGAGTTTATAGAAGGGTAAAACTAAATTAATCAGGTAGGATTAAAACAGTGATGGACGTGGCGATACTGATGATAATGAAGAGACTGTGTATCCACAGAGCCAATGTGTCGAGAGGTATTATTTGTTTGTAAATACGCAGAAGAGCTAACTGTGGGACACAATTATTTAACAAACATTTGCTTCTTCCTACTCCCTTTCGAACAGGTACGATAACATTGTTTGTGTTTTTTGTGTTATTTTGTTGTTGTTGTCATGTTCGAAACAAAAGATTAATTAATTCGAAGGCATTGTCTATTTTTCCAAATGTAAGTTTTAAATTAGCCTGTACTTTTTATATGCAAATCACTTAGTGCCTCTATATAAGGCAGATGTTTTAGTGTTTGAACTAAGCTTATTTACATTTAATACAGAGATGAGGAGGGTGGGTTATGAGTGGTGCGGGAGATTGGGAATAGTACGTCTAGTTAACTTTGTGTTATTGTTGCTATTCTTATATCATAACTGTTATTATTAATATCATTACAATTGTTGTTATATCATTGGTATATTGGTGGGGAAGATGAAGGGGTAGGTAATATAAGCATTTGCTTCTGACTACCCCTTTTCAAACATATTATGTAACATTATTTTGTTGAGTTATTGTTTTTGTTCTGTTTTTGTTTTGATGTTCGAATTAAGTTTTCATTCATTCATTCATTCATTCATTCAATTTTAAACCCTATACCCGAATAATTATAATTATAAAATAGTAACAATTAAATAATGACATAGTAATTACATGTTATTTTAGAGGTGCATATCAAACAGGTTGCCTTTCAAGCTTTTAAGTTTTGAATAAAGTTGCTCGCAACTCTAAAAAAGTTCATGAACTCCTGGTGTAGGTCATGGTGAAACTCGTGATTATTCAACGAAATTGCTCAACTTCAAACTCTTGTTTTAAGACTTGAAACTGAAATAATTTTGTTCAAATTGATCGTTATACATAGAAAGAAAAATGCATTTGGAAATTATGAAATCGGGAAAAATCAGCCAAAACAAGAATATTATTTAAGACATCAAATATGATTAAAATAGAATAAAACTGCACATGACACTTCTATATCGTCACACAGGTCAGTCAAAGATGCCAATGGTGTACTTATTGACTATATTCTTTTTAAAAAATCTAAATGTATCGTGTATTGTATATATCAGTTTGCAGTTTTAGGGGGATATTTGCAAATTTCTGCAAGATCTTTTTTCCCAAACTGCAGTTACAAAATATTGCCGCTAGGTGGTGCCCTCTAACGGTGTTTGTTTCTCGGCTTTGCATTGACTGGATAACCTTTCTCAGACTTAATTGCACCATCTGTCTCTTGCATTGCCAAGGTGGGTCCACCTTATTTGAATTTCATCTGAAAGTGCCCATTGTTCTTTGTTGCATTGTCTACATATATTGTATGACTTTGTTTATGAGGGAGAAAAACACGGGACTTTCCTGCCTTACAGTATACTTTGCATCTGAGTTGTGAGTCATTTGTCAGATATTTACCAGGCCCGGTGGTTTCTTGTGTGTGACTGTGCACATCACATTATTGTCTGCATTTTTTACAGCAGTAAACAGCTCTGACAAAATTAAACTATTTTTGTAACAAGATAAAAGTCAATAGGGGATCGTGTGTGTCAAATTACCAGCAATTATTTACCCCAGCGCTCCACAAGCCTCGAGTATGTAGTGGGAGCAATAAAACCCTCTGAGATTGCAGGGCCACCTATGCTCCATATTTCTAACCGGCACCACTTCCTGGTTCATACGCTTGCGTTCCAGAGCTTAAATATGTAACAGCCGTCTTGAACGGAGCGTTTGAAGCACTCCCACTCACAGGAAGACGCACCTCTTGGAACTTTACCTCGTTTCCTCTTATTAGCAGCACAACACACATACACTAGACTATACTTGCCCAAATTTGGTCATATCCTGTTCAACTTGGAGAGTCCGGTTAGATTGACCCAGTTTCCCGGCGGACAGGTTGGAAGAAAACGAAACAAAATGACGTGACTTCCTCAAAGTTCTTTGAGTGTTAGAGGAAATTGTCAGTAAGATGGATTGCACATTAGTATCACACTTCGACGAGGGTATGGGGGAAAGACGTTTGTGTCCCAGACAGAGGTTGTGTGTTTGTGTATGCATCCAAAGGATATTGACCCTAAAGGGCACCTGTAGTATTTGTCAAATGCCTCAACTGCGGGCTCCCAAAGTTTTTGTTCTACGTCACACTACGTCTTTGTGCGAGCAGGTGCCCGATCTGTGCACAGCCGCTGCTTGTTTCGTTGTGCGAAGCTTCGCCATCAGGTGTCTCATTTACACTCCTCCTTTTTTAAAGAGCTTTGTTCCGTTCGCATTTATTAAAGTCATTCATTCTGGTTCTCAGTAGAACAAGTTCCTCCTTATATTTTACGACAGAAGCGCTACTACTACAGTCACTCCTTGTGTAGGTCAACTCTTGAACTTAAAGAGGGGGGGTCTAGTTGCCTCTCTGGGCCTCTTGCAGTTTATCTGATTTTGCAAAGGAGGCTTTGCGACACCGTTTCATGCATTGAGACATTTCTGTTTTTTGTGTGCACCAGTGGTCGATTAGGGATAATGGAATGTGGCCACAATCGTGCATTTCATTTTAAGCGGGACAGAACTTTATCACTGCCTTGTGAATATTTTTGCCTATTTATTCTGACATTCTTTTATCTTATTTTCTCTTTAAAGTCTTTATTTTGTGTTTATCTTTGAGTGCCATGTCTAATCTAATTGCAAACAACCTTCACTTCATTGTTCTTAATGACAATAAAGACAATTCCATTCAAAAAGTGCCTTCTACTGGCCCCTGTAGCAGCAATAAGGAATTGGGGATGAGTCATGGCTGCACAAGTGCAATTATGTTTAGGCGGAAATAACAGCAAAAAAGAGCAGCCAGACCAAATGAACCAGTATTCTGCCGGTCTCTTTTTGCAGGAATATGCAATCAAGGATTATGGTTGACTCCCGCCAAGTTCAGTTAACTTTTTGGTAAAATGAGTTGCCAGGCCCAACAAAAATGCACTCCTGAAAGCTACTTTTTTCACTACTTATTGCAAGGAGCTAAGATACACCTTCTAAAATAATAACGTATCATGTTCCATTCATCCATTATCTGCACCGCTTATCCTCAGTAGGGTCGCGGGGGTGATGGAGCCCATCCCAGCCATCTTTGGGCAGTGGGCAGGGGACACCCTGAACTGGTTACCAGCCAGTCGCAGTTCACACAAAGACAGGCAACTCACTTGCTCATTCACACCTAGGGACACTTTGGTCCGGCCAATTGACCTGACATGCATGTTTTTGGAATGTGGGAGGAAACCGGAGTTCCTGGAGGAAACCCACGCAGGTATGGATAGGGAGAATGTGCAAACTCCATACAGAGAGGCTGCGGTCGTTGGACTTGAACCTTGAACGTCTGCACTGTGGGGCTGTGCGCTAAACACCAATATTATTGTGTATTCAACACTTGAAATGAAATGAAATGAAAGACTTCTCACCAGTGTGTTGTTAAAATCCGGAAAGAAATCCCTCAAATTATATATTTTTTACTTCCTACCTTGGTCCTGACATTAGAAATAATTTAATGTTTTATTCACATTTTCATGTAAGCTGGATAACAAGTAAAAAGATGTCCTTTAAAGTGAGGACAAAATACTGTACGTCATAATCAAGTTTCAATTTTTAGAAATGGGCTTAAAACAGTCAATCCCCAAAACATCTGCCTTACATAAGGGCACTGAGTGATTTACATATGTAAATTATATGCTAATTTTTAAAATGAATTAGAAGTAAAGATTGGTCATTTAAAGAAATTGATCATGCCAACGATTTCTCATGCCAGTTCCAAAAGCAATGTTTTGAGAGAATCAACTGGTGAACTATTTTCAGAATCGCTCCGTGGGCTACTCGCTTGTTCTTAAGGGGATACCTGGAACCCGTGGGCAGCATGTTTGTGACCCTTGCTGTAGGGAATTTAGTCTTATTTAGGGGATAAGATATTTCTTCAAAAATGCTGTAGTAATCTTAGTCTTACCTTCCTGGATTGTAATGGAATTGTGAGGTACTCAAAGATTCCCACCCCTACTCTTGACCTGGCTCTGTCCGGTTTCCTGCTTTTGTATCCTGTCCGTATCGTTCCCGTCTATTTTGTCCTCTTTGATATCGATCTCCAGTGTCTGGTATCGTTCCCGTCTATCTGGTCCTGCTTGTTATCGGATTTCAGGCTCCAGTGAATAAAATGATGACTCACAACACGTGGTAAGTTTTCTCTCCTGGCTTTGATCTCCTTGATCTCCGGCAAAACTAACATAAAATGCGACAGACACAAAATGAAAATAAATCCAAACAGCTTGCCAACATCATTTTTGCCGTTCCATGTCTTCCGTTACTCCCCGAGCCTGCACAAAATGTAGTCATTTTATTCATATTTAGTTTATTTTGTCTTTTATTAGCATATTTGGTATTGGAGTAATCCAAAAGTAATTGAAAGTAATCAAGTTAAAGTAACCCTACCCAACCCTGCTTGCTACTATCTCCAGTATCGGGTATCATCCCCGTCTATCTCGTGTGTGATTTTAAGACACTGAATCCCTAATGCCCCCAATAAGCAGGTCGGCGCCTTGCATGGCTGCATGGCCGCTATTGGTGTGTGAGTGTGTGTGTGAATGGGTAAGTGTTAAGCACATTGTAAAACGCTTTGGGAGGTCTTCATTGCCTTGAAAAGCGCTATATAAATGCAGACCATTTACCATTTGACTTGTAATTTGTAACATGAACTTGAGCCATGCTGCTTGTATAGATATGATTCGTACGTATGCAGTTTTAGGGATCTTTCTTCGAAGGATGTCGTTATCATTATCGGCATTGCTGCGTTGACAACTCTGTTCTGCAACGATAACGCCAATGTGTTATGTGTATGAGGTGCGCTGGCATGAATCCAGACATTACACTCACGAATAGTGCAGGTGGACCCAGTGACCTCGGTGCTGACCCATTTGTGCAAAAAGTGGCGAGCAAAGAAGAGAAAGGAAGTCAAAGGAGGAGGGAGACGGCGATGTCACTTTTTCAAAGGACGGAACGGGGCGGCCTGCACAGGAAGTGGCCTTTGTGTGACCCATGGGATGTCTTTCCTGCACCCGACATGTCTTTGAAAGTGTTAAACGACAAGGGGAGGGGACCCCATTAATGCACCCCGTCGTGATTGATAGCATTATTTGTGTGCTCGCGCTCTCGCTTGATGTGTGGAGTTGAAACATCGGGGGAAAAAAAGTTGGCTCATGTTGCATTACCGCCGTCCCTTCCCGAGACGCATTCCTATCAATTTGGTATGTCACAAGTTCAGATTTGTAACTTCAGAATCTGTTTGATCTTGAACTTCGTCGTCTTTCCAGTTTGTTGGTTGGAATTATAATTTACATTTTTTGGAAGCCAGATGATTGCATCAAAACTTAAGCTCAACAGACAGTAGTAATTTGTAGTAATTTGTGTCATGGAATCGATATAGTGCATCTCATTTTACAGGGATATGATTACCAAAGTTTAGCCAGGGTTATTGATTGATTTTTTTTATGTTTTAACCAAATGTGCATTAACAATTTGTATGATATATTCTTTAACTTATTTACATATATATGTACAATGTTATTGGGGCCAACTTCGATTTTTTTATGTAAAAAAACCCCACTACTGATGATTTAACAATTTTCATCTCATCTCATCTCATCAGCTGTACCGCTTATCCTTATTAGGGTCGCGGGGGGGCTGGAGCCCATCCCAACCATCTCCGGGCAGTGGGCAGGGGACACCCTGAACTGGTTGCCAGCCAATCGCAGGGCACACGGGGACAGACAACTCACTCGCTCAGTCACACCTAGGGACAATTTGGACCGGCCATTTCACCTGAAATGCATGTCTTTGGAATGTGGGAGGAAACCGGAGTGCCCGGAGGAAACCCACGCAAGCACGGGGAGAACATACAAACTCCACACAGTAAGGCCGGTAGCTGGATTTGAACCCACGCAGGAGGTTCCCACGACCTTAGAACTGTGCCGCACACGCGCTAACCACTGCGCCGCCGTACTGCCCATTTAACAATTTTATGACAGACAAATACAATATTTCATGGCCTATTAGGTTACGTTTAAAATATTTAATAATCCATTGCAAATGTATTTGGTCTATGACAGAGGATACAAAACACGTTGTGTTTACTTTTGAAAAATTGAAAAACTGAGGATTAGGATGATTTATTTTCCTGAAAGGAAGTCAAGTAAATGCTAAATGGTCTGCATTTATATAGCGCGTTTCAAGTAAATGAAGACCTCCCAAAGCGCTTTACAATGTGCTTCACACTTACCCATTCACACACGCACTCACACACCAATAGCAGCCATGCAAGGCGCCGACCTGCTTTATTGGGGGCATTAGGGATTCAGTGTCTTGCCCAAGGACACTTCGACATATAACACGGAGAATGTAAAGCAGTGCGCTTTATACACAAATGTGCACTATGCACAGATATATGTTTGTTTTATTATTTGTGAAGTCCCTTTTTGAATTTTGTTACACGATCAATATATAATCAATAAAAATGTCTTATTTACACTTAGCAAAACCTCTTCAATATGTCTTCAATTACCGAATAATTTATTAACACAGACATAAATGACTCAATCCACTAAATGTCAAGTTGCTTTTTAATAGTCAAATTCTAAAAAGTAATTTACATCTATTGAAAAAAAATCCTACCATTAATTCTGCGTCGGCTGGTCTCTTATTAGGCTCCTTTCCTAAACACTTGGAGATGAAGTCCAAGTCATATTTATTTGTAACGTCCTTAATAACAAGAAGTCTCAAAGGGCTGTACAGACTATTACACCATCACCTGATTTAAAACCTACATTAGGGCAAGGAAAAACTCAAAAACCTCAAAATGGGTAATCCATAACATAACCATCAAAATCTTCATTGAGAGCTTCGCTTTTTTTCACTTTCAGAGTAACTTTTGGAAAGCTCGAACAACTCATTATTTTCATTATAATCCCCTGTAATTGTATGCGCCACTGTAGTCTTGGTGCGGTTGGAGACAAAAGCACCAAGACGATAACAATAACTTTTAAATTGCTGGATAGGCTACCCCGTTAGCATTTGTAAGCGCTTCCCCAAAAAGTGGATGCACTGCATTTAATTCTTCTGCCTGTGGGAAACTGGTGCCGAACAAGGGAGAAGGCATAGAGGTCACAGGAGATCGCATTTAGTTGGAATTGTGAACAATCTCACAAAAACATCGCATTTCGGGTTGAGTCGGGCTAGGACAAGTGTATGTATTTGTTACAATTTGGGGCAGGGATTATTTCGTTAGCATGCATGTACAGTATGTGAACAGTGAGAATTTTGCATCAATCAGATTTACATGGCACAGGAACATTGAAAACTATTCTTTACCTGCAACTAAACTTAAAGTAATATAATAATATATGTAATATTTAGTGCCTACTAATGGTACGAATACTTACATTCAGTAAAAAAAAAACTCGTTTTGAATAATAGGCAATAATGCATTTTAGTCGTTTTTAAGAAGTTTCCACCTGCAAATAAACGAACGGATGTTGCTGACAAAACAGGTAAAAAAAAGAAAAACGGTACAAAAGTCTGCATGCATTATGCCATCAAAGGCAACCACTCTGCATATCCTTGAAAAGTCTTAAAAGGCATTGAATTCATTATTCTAAGAGTAAGGCCTTATTTGGCATTAAAATGTCTTAAATCCGATTTTAAAGTCTTAAAAAAATGAACACAATAATATTTATATTTGTTTGAACTAAAAATATTTGGTAGCATTTATCGATTGTCTTTTTTTATAAATTCACCGATTTACTTTGATTTAATGGAACTCTTAAAACGGTGATGTGCTTTCAGTCGGACTTTTAAGAGCAGAAACGTGTCTTGGGCGCGTGTTTTATGTCGAAGTGTCCTTGGGCAAGACACTGAATCCCTAATGCCACCAAGGGGTTGCAGTGGCTCAGGAGGTAGAGCGCTCGTCTTGGGATCAAGAGATCGCAGTTTCAATCCCGGCTCCTCCGTTTTACATGTCGAAGTGTCCTTGGGTAAGACACTGAACCCCTAAATTCCCAATAAGCAGGTTAGCGCCTCACATGGCTGTGAGGCCGCTATTGGGAAATGTGAAGTACAATGTAAAGCGCTTTGGGAAGTCTTGACTTGAAAAGCGCTATATGAATGCAGATCATTTCATTTCATTTCACCAATAAACAGGTAGGTGTCTTGCATGGCTGACTCCCTATTGGTGTGTGAGTGTGTGTGTGTGAATGGGGAAGTGTGAAGCACATTGTAAAGCGCTTTGGGAGGTCTTCATTGACTTGAAAAGCGCTATATAAATGCAGACCAGTTAGCTTTACACAGTGGAATCCCAGCTTAGTCCGCCACCATGTTTGTCCGGAATCATGTCGCCAAGCTGTACTCTGTTGGCACTGGCCCTTACTCACACTAGACAACACAGGGCCATCTAGTGGTCAAATAATACATACCAGGGATTTATGTGTCGTAAATTCCGGTTGCTGAAAAGTCATAACCGGATGATGTGAGAGGAATGAGTCCTTGTCAGTGTTTTACTTCTCAGGACATATCAGGATATCTTTTTTTAGATTAGTCTCCGGTCCTTGGTCACGCGCAACATACAGTCTTCAAAGCATGTGCATGTCATTCTAGTCCTGCTTCCGAATTGTCCCTTCCTGCCTGAAGATAATTCAGATTGAACTACACTGAGATAAACACTGAGCTGCAGTTTTTTTGGTTATCTTCCTGTTTTGTTTTTGGACAGAACAAAGTGACCACCCGCATAGTTATTTTTTCTTCTTTTTTTTTAGTTTGCATGTTCCTGAGACAAACTTGTTTAAAAGTCACATAACACTCTGTGCTTGGATGCAGTTTACGACTCTGAACGCCATCTCCCATTGCTCAAGGAGTTTAAGGTTTCAGGTATCTGATCCCATCCGCACTGTGATCTTTGTCAGTTTTGCAACCTTCTTTTCGCGCCTCAGAGTGCACAAATATCAGAAAGCGCTCCAAATTAGGGAAGAAAAGGAAATACACGTTGACCCGGTCGACCCGTTGAACTCTGATCCGCCGGGGCAAAGGCTGGCACTTTGTAGGTAGATAAATTTCCCCATAGACAGGCCCTTTTCAAATGCCCTGCGGTTTAATGAGGCAAAACGGTACCTAATGTCCTGTGCAATTTGAGATTGGAGTCAAATCCAAGCAATAATTCAGTCTTCTTTGGGGGGGAGTTCTAACATGACATTTGCATTTTTTGGGGTGCTGAAATCAGCAGGTAAACTAGTCTGACAAGTAACGTTGACATAAATAAAGCTATTGTGCATACGCAAATAGTGTTGTCATGATACCTAAATACCTCCTTGTATACTATACAGTACCTGCATACTCTGCATCAAGACAGAAACATAAACAAGGAAAGAGAAACCTGAAAACATGGTAAAAGTTGTGGCCTGACATTAACTGGAATTGCAAAATGTTATTTTGCATCCCTTTTCAAGCGCCTTTACACCGCCCTCTCTTTCCTGTGAATGTTTTACACATCTAGTGACAGATAACCCCCTTATAAATGCAATATACAAGCATGAGCATCATTATGCAAATATATGCTGTTCGTGTATTTGACTTTTGAGTTTAAATAAAGAAGAAGTGTGGACTTACACTCTAATACTAGATGAATACAACCAGGGAATTTTCACTAAGGTGGTAGAAAATAAAATGGAAACGTCAAGCAATACACTTTGGGCTTTTTAGCGAGTGAACCAGAATTTTTTTTAGTCTATGTACTACGAGTCCAGAGTGCTTTGCGGCATCAACATATCCTGGATAAGGGGTAAAGGGTTCATACTTAGTAGAAATTCCATTAAGACAGGTGGTTATGGAAATTCGATTGAATATTTCATAATTTCCACTGCCATTATTAGGAAATGTTTCTTTAAATTTTGGTGACCAGGATCATGAGCAATTATTGCACAATTGCAGGTGAAAATGATACTAATGAGTGGTGTCAATGGGTAAACCTTTCATGCAGCAATAGTGAAAACTCCATCCATCCATCCATTATCTGCACCGCTTATCTTCAGTAGGGTCGCGGGGATGCTGGAGCCCATCCCAGCTATTTTCGGGCAGTGGGCAGGGGACACCCTGAACTGGTTGGCAGCCAGGTGCAGGGCACACAGGGACAGACAATTCGCTCGCTTATTCACACCTAGGGACAATTTGGACTGGCCAATTCACCTGCCATGCATGTTTTTGGAATGTGGGAGGAAACCGGAAGGCCCGGAGGAAACCCACGCAAGCACGGGGAGAACTTGCAAACTCCACACAGGAGGTTTAATATCATGACCTCAGAACTGTGCTGCACATGCGCTAACCACTGCTCCGCCGTGCTGCACTAGTGAGATCTCACTTCTCCCAATTGTCATGTGATGAGGTTGAAAAATAACGTTTAAAACCTACAGTACCTCAAATACATTGTGGCATTAAGGGGTTTTAAAACTTTAATTAAAAGCTTAATCGACCACTAACTAACTTAAAGACTGACAGTGTGGATGAGTTATAGGTATAAGTTCCTATCGTCTCAAATTTTGATTCTGGGCGAAGATGTTCCGTAGCTTTTTCTGATGATAAAACATAAAAACACAAGCAGAAGTGAAACTGATATTACATTGCAAGCCTAGATAAAATTTTCAACTTTTGCTGGTTTGCAATCAACGGGACAGGCTAATCTCTTTGAATTTATTTTGAACTCTTTGTTTACATTCCAGCAGTTCTTAGACCACAAACTGATAATGTGTGCCACCCAAATGATTGTTTGACTGAATGCCTTTTTTTTCCACTGTACTCCGTTTTTTCTTAGTTCCCGATGGGTCAACTTGCAAGGATTACCAGTATAATCTTGCCCAAATTTGGAAACACTTACGCAGCAGCCCGCTAGGAAGCAACAATCTTCTCCCATAGGTTTATATTTATATTACTATCACAATTATGATTATGGTCTTGCCAGTCATCTATATAGCTATTTTTTTCTTCATTGCTGTTATTCCTAATCAATCCCTGGCAATCAACCATTGCAGTAAACTGAACAGGCACGGTTTGTAGATGCACATTTGAGACTTAAAATAAAATGCCAAATAAAATAATCCCCCCCTCTTTCATAGACACATAATCATCACTTATGTCACGCCGCATGACTAAACATTTTCCCCGTCTTGAAAAACAAGCAGCCTTTTATAACCAATCCACGATTCTCTAATGAGCTGTGTGACGTGTAAAGCCGTTATCAATTATTCCATCCATGCCGGCAGTTGTTATTTCACCCTCCCCACCTGATCTCCAGCTGGGAGGTGAGACAGTTTGACGGCCTACGAGCAACGCGGTCAACCTTTGGCCTCGGCAGCTCCACCTCGGCTGCCGTGCAACGTACACGCGGGCTGCCGGGGTGGGCGCGGACTGGAAAGACTGAATTCGTTTGTTTATTGTTCCACATAGGCCGGGCAGAATCGAGATCCATTGTGTAGTGTCCTCTCTGTCCTTGTCGTGAATAGTAGCTTTCACAGGCGAGAGGGGCAGCCCGGGCAAAAAGGCATCGGAAAACACAATAGCTTTAAGTTTTATGGTGCTCCTGATTCTTGGCTTAGGCCCAAATGCTACATGCACACAGCTGCAAGACTTGCGGAATATTCGCACACTCTTAAATGGATGCTTATCTCTTGCTAGTCTTCATCCCTTTTATAGTTGCCTTTCTGCCTCTTTTTTTTTCACGGGTTTATCTGAGGGTTCCAGACTCACCCTCTATTGGTGAAAAACGGCAGTAATTTACAACATGCAAAAAAAGGAATGTACAAATTTAGGTTCAATGTTTCAGGGTGGATCTCGACCACCAAGTTTGAAATGGGGTTAGGGTCGGAGGTTTTTACAGTTGTTAAATGGTAAATGGTCTGCATTTATATTGCGCTTTTCAAGTCAATGAAGACCTCCCAAATTGTTTACAACGTGCTTCACACTTACCCATTCACACACACACTCACACACCAATAGGGAGTCAGCCATGCAAGGCGCCTACCTGCTTATTGGGGGCATTAGGGATTCAGTGTCTTGCCCAAGGACACTTCAACATATAACACGGAGGAGCCGGGAATCGAACCTGCGACCTCTTGATCCCAAGACGAGCGCTCTACCTCTTTTATTGAGCGTCACACCAGCTCAGAATTGATCCAAATTCCTAATTAGACCTGCCCTGCTGCTAAAGAATAGTAGTTAAGAATATAGCTTTTGTTGTTTTCGATTCATATTTTATTTTGAAATAATCAGCTGTTTGGAATCCATTAAATATTACATCATAGCTGCATCAAGAGAGCTCCTTGAGTAAATTATGCTTTGCGTCAGGTGATCTCTTGCCTCTGGACGTTCATTTTTATTTGAACAGCAAGCAATTTTGCATTTAGGCTAAAGAGAGTATATTGGCTCCATTCTTACTATAAATTTTGATTTTAGACAGCATGTCAGTACATTTTCTGAACTGTTAATATAGCTAATATGTCTATTGACTTATTTTTTTTAAATGTTGATACGGTAAATTCATGTTTGTCGTTGAGGTTACGGTCTAAAAAGAAACTGATCGGCAAAAGTTTGTGAAGTAAAAATCTTTTATTTTTTTCTTATTTTTTTATCAAATCACAACAGTACCTATTTCGGTGCACTACGTTCTTTCAACATTATGGGTTTAACGTGAAATTGCGAGATCATTTGCACATACAAAACTGATTTACGTTTTGTACAAATTGCAAATAAGGGTTGAAATGAAGCAGAGCGTCTGTTTAGCCGGTCGGAATGCCGAACACGATGCATATTGGTGAGGTAGCCAGAACGTGAAAAGGGAACCGCGGTAAAGCGAGGGTTCACTGTAGATACAAAATATAAAAATGACACAATAATAATAAGTTAGGAAATTATTGTCATTTTATAATACTGACAATAAATGTAAAGCATAATGATAAGAACAATTACTACTGTACTACTACTATAAAAAGAAGTAATGTTAATACTCATTATAACAATTCTAATTATGATAATACAACACTGGTCGAACAATTACGTCACACCATTGATATGCAGTAAACACTTGCTACATCGCGGTTTAATTTTTTGATCTGCAGTGTGTGCATTGTGTTCTGCATTCCAATTGGCTAACCAGTTAGTACTCATTGATAATTGACATTATCATCTGAAATACGGTAGTTATTTGTTAAAAGAACATTGCACGATAATTATATTTGTTAAACAAATGCTAGAGCCTGTAAAAATGGTTTGTTCTTTGGTTTCAGTGTATCATAGAAAATCTAATCATATAATATTTGGGGATATAAAGTTAAGGTCTGTACTTCACAAATTTTGCCTATCACTGCCTTTTTTTGGAATGTAAACCCCGCGATAAATAAGGGTTCACTGTAATGCAATTATTACACTTAGTGAGCAGGTGAAACTCACTAACAAGGTTGTAATTTTTCTGTTATCAAGAGGTCGCAGGTTCGATTCCCAGCTCCTCCGTGTTATATGTCAAAGTGTCCTTGGACAAGAGACTAAATCCCTAATGCCCCCGATAGCAGGTAGTTGCCTTGCATGGCTGACGCTGCTATCGGTTAGTTGGTGTGTAAAAGAGAAAAGTGTGAAGCACATTGCAAAGCGCTTTGGGAGGTCTTCATTGATTTGAAAAGCGCTATATAAAATGCAGAACATTCATTCAGACCATTCATGTTAGCAGTCTTTACTTCCAAAGTATTGTCAAGTAACTCACGCACTGTGTAAAATGGCCAACTACCGTAAATTCCGGACTATAAGCCGTTACTTTTTTCCCTAACTTTCAACCCTGCGGCTTATTCAGTGATGCGGCCAATTTATGTCATTTTTCTAACGGCCGCTAGCGGCGCTCGAGTGTTGCTACCATTAATTGCCCTGTCAAAGCTATATTATTATTATTAAAGCTTTAAAAACTCTCTCGGTGTACCGTCTTTCTTTGTAAATATGTGTAACCCATGTATAATATGTATTTGCAACTGTATATTTTTGTAATGTATTTATTTGTATTTATTTTAGACACTTATTCTGATATGTTTTGCACGGATGAACGAAAAATGAGGGGCGGAACAAACGCGGGGTGCCGAGTTTAAGTGGGGACCGCTAAAGGTGAGGGACAGACAAGGAAAGAAGAGGGGGTAAAAAGTTGGTTAAAGAAAAAGGAGTTGCGTCAGTAAATGTGTTCATCTGATATATTTTTCCCACCCTTACCTTTAGAAATATACACTTTTTTCCTTGGATTACTTTCAACGGGACCCGGACTCTGCAGGTCTGCATCAAACCTTAAGCACCGATATCATTTTCCGTTCATTTTGCCGGCTGTGATTTTTGAACCTTGGACTTTAATGACCGACATTTAGTTTCAATCGCGGGACTTGAAGTCGGGTTTGTGTTAATTTTGTGTTTGTGTTACATGTTTAAATGTGGACGCATGCAGCTTATTTACAGGTGCGGCTTGTGTATGTACAAAATCGGTTTCCTCTTAAAATGTGGTGGGTGCGGCTTATGATCAGGTGCGCTCTATAGTCCAGAGTTTACGGTATTTAAAAAGTCCTAACTCAAGTCTGCGGAGTGTAGACTTACAGAAAAAGTGCTTTAAATGACTTTGATAGGGTTGGATTTTTTTTTTCTGTGTACACTAAAGGTGTGAGAATCTCGCTCGCCCGCACACAACAAATACCCTTCGACAGAGCTGGCAAATCCTGTATTTGTTTTCCCAGAACAGTGGCAGGGACTTGTGCGTGACACCTTCTCCGCCTCGCCTTTGTCTGCTGCATGTCAGCGTGCGTCTGCAGTGACGTCCGAACGGTATTATCTGCCACATGCCTGTGTTTGTTTTGGGCTGCGCTGCGCTTGATAATGGCCTATTACTGGCGAAACAGAGGCTACTAGGCACCATCGTGGAAAACTGCCGAGACCTTGATCATTTGGATGATACCCAGCTGGCACCCTCACGGGACACTATTTGCTGACATTTTAGGTTGAAAGCGCTTGTCTACTAGCCAGCAACCACATAGGTGACCTGGTAGTGCGCGCACCCAAAAATAGCTAGCTACTAATGATGTCATTGACGCGCTGGCGGCAGTGTTCGTTGCATGTCGTCATATTGCTGGCAGGGAGAGGTGCTTAAACACTTACTGAGTATCCACAATGACTTTGCTGACTGAAGGGAGGGCCGATCTTGTTCCAGGATAGCCAAGGAAGATTTTTTTAAATACGTTGGCGTGAATTCGGCACTTACTTTTGGTGACTTCTCAAGTTCCCTCACCGGTATCAGTGTTTAAAAGAGTCATATCAGGTTGATTTGCAAATTTAACAACAGCCAAACAGCATGCCTGACCTTGCTAGCTTGTAATGTCCCACTCAGCAGTTCAGAAGCTATATTGTAATACCTGCATCACTGCTTTTGGAAGGGGCCGCTAAAATAAGCCCATGTCTGCAAGTATGTGAGTCTGTCTAGGTCTGCAAAAGACATTGATGGAATGGTAGATTGAGTTGTAAACTCTAACATTAAGGATGTTTTTTCTTACCAAGGACAAAAAAAACATCTTTTTGAGTCAGGTTTATGTGCTCTGCTGTGCTGTTCCATCTCTCCATACAGATCCATTCAAACTGGAACAAACTCAAAGACGGCTTTTTCCCCTAAAGCTGTCACAATACATCACTCAAATCTGCACTGATCTGACATACTTTGCACCTCTGACATACTTTGCATTTATTTGTCATATCAGGTCATCTGGATTTGCACTGTAAATAACCAATAATCTGTAAATAATCAATATTTATTATTGATTGCAGCTATCACAGTTGCTGCCTACTGAGTTTTATATGGTGTTCTATCTTAGGTTGTGAAAAGCTAGATGTATTTTCTTTGCATATTGATAATTGCACTACATTTAGATTATGTTTCTTTTAAATTCCATGTGCATAAGTGCACTATATGGGGCAGCTCTGAATTTCATGACACTGTGTTACAAAAGGGGTTCTATTCTTTTCTGTTCTGTATGTAAAGCCAATAGTGTATTTTCGGTATAAAACTTTGTCACGCATATACACTAAACCTTCATACCTGCCATAGGCAAAAGCCATGAAGTAGAAAACCATTTGCATGATAATTTGCACATATGTAGCACAAATTTGGCAAAACGGCAACATTATTGTCCTTTACGGTGGCTGAGTTAGGGAGGACCAGCTTGGAAGTTGCACAGTGCACGCATTCTGAGCCATCGGACCGGCACCTGGACCCGATGTTAGCCATCATCTAGAACCAGCTGCATCGGCCAAGATTTTGAAAAGCGTGTCATAGTCCTTTTGCATGATTGACTGTGTATTGTCTGTTGATGCCCTCGTAACATCCATTGCTGCCTGGTTATCCTTTAAAGGCGATTATCTCATGTGTGACCCCCTTCTCAAGGTTTTTTAAATTTCCACAGGCTGAAGTTTTTGAGTTTTTCTTGCCCTCATATAGGTTTCAGATCAGGGGATGTTGTAATGGTGGTCTGTGCAACCCTTTGGGCCTTTTTTAAGGGCTGTACAAATAACTGTGACTAGACTATTGACACTCAAGTAGAGAAGAAGCAGAGAGACTGCTAAGCCAGTAAGCAGAACGCAATGCACGATGCAAGTTAATTCAGTGGCGTGAACATGAAAAGTGAACCGATGTACATTTTTCTGGTCAAGATACTAATACTAATCTAGCAATTCCCTCTACTAAGGTGCCTGCCATAAATAGCATTTCTTTAAACCCTGAAAGTTGCTTTGGACCCACGCACAAAAACAGCTTTTTGGGAGGAGAAATTACACTATTTTGTCAAAATCTAATCAATCAGTATTTCACACACCAAAGCACAATAAAGAATTTTCCAACAACATTTGCTAAATTACTTATTTCATTTTCACTCAAATTGATGTTATCATTAACCCTCCACATTTTACAAAATTAATGAATAGCGCCTTGGATATAATTTTTTTTTGGTGGCAGTTGAGGCTCAGGAGTAAAAATTAAATAATAATTTTGGTAACTCATTTTGATTTAATTTTTTATATGTATAATTTTAACAACTTTATTTCTTTCAATATATTTTGAATGGACATTTTCCTTGCAAAATAAAAATTATACTTAAAAATATTATCTATTTAAATCTTTTTCGGCGGGTATAACACACAGTAGATAAAGCGCAAAAAACATTTGATAATTTCCAGCCAGACAACGTATATTGGCACACGAGTGGAGAATTACTGGTTTGGAAACCAAAGTCTTGATGAAAACATCATGGCACTCTAGTTCAAATCAAAATGTACAAGGGTGTTGTTTTTTTCTAAATTATTTTCTCACCTCACCTAAATATCTGTCTAAAAATATGGAGGAAATTCCATGAGGGCTATGACACTATCACATGTTTTTTTCTGATGCATTTCATTGACCAAAGCTAGGTTGTCCCTGCAGGAAATCTTGATTTTTATTTTATTTTTATTTATTTTTTATTTTTTTTGCACAAATGCGACCTGGTTTAAATCTGTTAAAGTCCGTCTGAACGGCACATGTCTGATTTTTTTCACACCAGAACCAAGCCACTTTTATTTGTGGTCCTAAATAGGGATCGACCAATATGGGTTTTTTAGGGCCAATAACGGTAGCGATTATTAGTACAGTATTAAGAGATGTCAAGTCAAGTCAAGTCACATTTATTTATATAGCCCATAATCACAAAAATGTCTCAAAGGACTGCACAGGATTACAATGACACAATTACGTGATTTTAAACCAACATGATGGCCGATAACTGATTTTTGGAGCCGATAATTAACTGTACAAACTGGCGATGGAAAATTTTAATAATGCACAACAAAGAATATGTGTTCTAAATTCAAATAAATCTTTAATCGCTCTCTGAAACCTTTCAACATAAATAGCATAGCTAATCTTTCCCCAAAACCAAAAATTAACAGTGCAGGAAATGCAATTAGGCTTAGCAGAAATTCACATAAAGTTACATAAAACTTAAATCGCTCCATTTTTTTTCCGGACTTAACTTTAAACAAACAAGTGCAAAAAGCAATTAAATTTAAACAGAGCTCGCAAATTGAAAAGGGTTGGTATTCTGTTTTAGAGGCAGATTGAACTAATGTTATGATAAGTGCTAATATATCAGTCTCCACCTGAGTCTGCTTGCCCAAAAGTTAACTATACCTTATGCTCAGGGTTAGGTAGGGTTACTTTAACTGGATTACTTTCAATTACTTTTGGATTACTCCAATACCAAACATGCTAATAAAAGACAAAAGTAACTGAATATGAATAAAATGACTAAATTTTGTGCAGGCTTGGGTAGTAACAGAATACTCCCCAATACGGCAAAAATGATGTTAGCAAGCCGTTTGGATTTATTTTCATTTTGTTTCTGTCGCATTTTATGTTAGTTTTGCAGGAGATCAAAGAGATCAAAGCCAGGAGAGAAAGTTTACCACGTGTTGTGAGTCCTAATTTTTTTCATATTTAGATAGATAGATAGATAGATAGATAGATACTTTATTCATCCCCGAAGGGAAATTCACTTTTCCAGCAGCATCCCTAAGCTGAGAACAATCGAAAATAACTGAGAACAATCGAAAATAACACGGGAGCTGCTGGAGTGGCTGCCATTCGTGACGGCGCCGGAGAAACGATTCAATTTGAATCATGTACAAACAAACAAACAATTGAATCATGTACAAGAAACGATTCAATCTGAATCATGTACAAACAAACAAACAATTGAATCATGTACAACAAAATTTAGTTTCTTTTATTAGCATATTTGGCATTGGAGTAATCCAAAAGTAATTGAAAGTAATCCAGTTAAAGTAACCCTACCCAACCCTGTTTATGCTATCTCTTAATCACACACACACTCTTCTACCACGGACTTTTTAAAATCGAAATATGATCAACGGTCTTGATTCACTCTCTGACATGTTGGAACATGTCGGGAAGTTTGCAGCATTTGGAGTTAAATAAGCTTTCTCTTTAGGGGCTCCGCCCCGGTCGCTTATTCAATCAGAAGGCGCAGGGTGGGTAGCGTCCGAGGAGAGAAGAGGAGGGGAGGATAGGTGCAACTAAGAGAGAACTCGGCTGCTTTCCCAAATATCGGTGACGATAATCAGCCGACCTCTAGTCCTAAATCCGATACATCTTTTGGAATGTGACTGCTTTGTGAACGGTCGAGACTCATTCATACATCCTGCATGCCATCGATAGGCTACAGCCGTAACTACTCTGCAATCAACCAGGCAGGAGGAAGCAGAGAAATCAACAACCATGGCGGCCAAAGCACGGAGAGCATTTAATCAAAATGCTTTTTCTTTTTACCCTTCTTGAAATGATAAAGTTGTACATGTGCTGCCTCCAATAGCACAAAAAGTCAAGTCAAGTCATGTTTATTTGTATAGCCCTTTATCACAAGGAGTCTCAAAGGGCTGCACAGACCACAGAACTACACTGGTCTATTGAGGCAGACTACCAAGAAATATGGCAACGATTTCAAGCATTTACAAACCCTTCACCCGAAATTCAAGCATGTGTCAAATTTGAAACCTCAACATTAATATTCAAGTATTTTCAAACATTCCAAGCACCTGTAGTAGTTAAAAATACGCCCGGTGAGAGAGAGAGATAGATTTACTCAAGACAAAAATTTCCATGATTTTGCTACCTCCACCGAAATATCGAGCCGAAGCGGCTGTCGATCAGATCCTGTCGGGATTTCAGGGCCTCGGGGACCGAGAACTTGTTGGCAATATTGTGCAGGACGCAGCAGGCCTTGATGACATCGCTGAACTTTTGATGTTCAAAACGGAGTTGCATCAAGCACCTGAAACGCCATTTCATGCGGCGTAGCGTGCTGTGCACCACCTGGTGGATCTTGGTGTACGCCGTGTTGAAATCCGTTTGGGCGTGAGTTTACTTCAAAATTGCAAGATATGCTCGGTCGTTGACATCCATGAGTACTTCCGCAAACATGAATGTATTGTGTGTGACGTCGCGTGTCGCCTTCTGCCCATGCGAGCCACTTGTGAATGATCTCACAAAAAACATTGGATTCCACCCCAAAAATCCCAATTGAGCATTAAGCGAAAACCTACCCTAAGAGACCTTGATAAAATGGTAGATGTGCCAGTTGCTAGCATTCCAATACTAATCAGATTATTGGAATCTGCATAAGGGCAAACAAAAACAACAGCCTAAAAGCCCTAATTAGGCACAGAGGGAAAACAAATGTCCTTTTTCCCGCACCAGTGCGCCATCACCACTGTGCAAAACATGCACTTTAGATTAGGTTGTGTATCGCAGCCACTGCAGACTATAATTATAGCATTTCCAGTTTTGACCATGTGGGAATTGCCCCCGTTTAACCCCCACGAGCCGGGACGTTTCCCGTGCCCCTGCGTTATCAGTTATCTGTCGTGATGTCAGGCAGTCCCTGACACACATGTTGCTCCTTGTCAGTCTTGTTCCTCTGCTTGTGCATTCAGTCTTGTTTCTAATCCTGTTCCAAACATCAGCATGTTTGAGGACGCCGATTAGTGGCTATCACGCTGATGCGCTTAACTTATCGAACGAGACACACCACTTGGTTTTTTTATGGGTCAGCAGAGCTGTTGTTGAGTTTGTTTTTATAAGTATTTGCGATAGCTGCAGAGGAATTTGTCTGCAGTCGATGTAGACTGTGCTTACTAAATGGTGTGTGATACTGTATTTTTGTTTGTAAGGTGTACATATGGTGTAAAGTCTTTAGTGATGCATTTTGACTGAGTAACAAAATTGACATGAAAAGAGTTATGTTTAGCCTGGGTTGTTAGCAGGAGTGATAAACTAGATTTATTGTGTTTACACTTTGAAGTAAATTCATCCAAAATGGCCATCCCCAGAGTAGTTAAACAGGATGATATTGTTTCTTAACTCATAGTCTGCATATTAATCCAAATGTTGTGTTTAGATTTGTGGGTGATAATCTGTGTTTTCTAAAGCAGTGATTGTCATGATTGCTGATGTGACTCACCTGTGCCCGCTCATTTGGCGCCAACTGCCGCGGGTTCTGATCGGCTCCCGATCAGTATTTGTACCCAGTCCTGTCTGTCCCCTTTTGTCAGTGTGTCTGCGGACCTCAGTGAACACTAGGCAAGCCTTTTTCGACCCTGACTCCCACCTGTCCCGTTTTTTGCTCCACCGGTTTCGACCTGTTTTTGATCCTGACCACGTCTACGCTCTTATCCCTGCTTTCGACCTCTTTTTGTCCCCGACCAAGTCTTCTCTCCTATTCTGGCTTCCGACCCCGACCACGTTATGTCCTGGCTACTGACCCGTTTTTTACGTCCCCGACACCGCCATTGCTCGCCACGGAAGATCCACTTCCGTGTTTGGAGCACAATCCGAGGATCAGAGCGACCTGCTTTCCGCGTCCAGCAATCACCGGATCGTGGGCGCAACCCTTTCTTCCAATAAGCAGGTTAGCGCCTTACATGGCTGCAAGGCCGCTATTGGGAAATGTGGAGCACATTGTAAAGCGCTTTGGGAAGTCATTGACTTGAAAAGCGCTATAGAAATGCAGATCATTTCATTTCATTTCATTTCAATAAAACTTGTGAGAAACGCAACGCAAGTGGGTCCTGTCTCTGTTTTGGTCTTGACAGCGATGTGTCTTTTTTTTCCAATCCCCAAAACATAAATCTTTATAGTTGATGTCTACTTTGACAGCTCACTTCATCTGGGGCTTTAAATAAACAACTTGAAGTCTATGTTTGTCCACCATTTGCCTAATTGGTTCTTTTTGTGAAGTTAGTTGAGTTTGCCGACACCGGACAATACTCCATTGTCACGTTTTTGCTCACATGTTAAAGCAGGGACTGAAAATAATAAGAGAGAATGATGTTGTGATGACATCACGCCCAAAGGGAGGTGAGCCATGTGAAACTGGCTTTGATTGGGGCGGGGATGTGGAATGGGAGTTTGTGCATGGCGTGGCTTATTTTTCTTCTTGCACATGAGATGCCAAGTTTTTATCACCAAGAATGGTTTGCAAACGTTTGTGTGTCCCTCTGCTTGCGCGTTTTTTTAGCCACTACCCAGATTTTGACTAGTGTTTACTTGCTCCACTGTAGAGAGCTAGCTATCAACAGTTCAGGAGTTTTAATGTGTAAACATGTACCTTAGCTGACTTCATGTATCGTACATGAAGTCAGCTAATCCCTCAAGTCAATTGGATGGCGCTAAGTTATATACTTTGAGTCCATGATTGACTTTTATTATTATTATTGTTATTATTATTATTATTACCGTATTTTCCGCACTATAAGGCGCACCGGGTTATAGGGCGCACCCCCAAAAAATAGTTTTTGGTCCTATATTTTCCATACATAAGGCGCACCGGATTATAAGGCGCTACAATGGGAACGTCGACAAAACAGTCAGATAGTTCAGTCAAACTTATGACCCCTTTAACATTCCGAAAGCTTGCAAAGAAGCAAATACGTGTCGTAGACACGTGCGGATGCGGTGTCCGCCCCTTTAGCCTATGCGAGCCTGTAAGTGATAAAAAGGATCCGCCCCCTTTACCTCCGAATAAGCCAATAGTGACTGATTCAAATGATGATTGACACATTGGTTAGGACATGAAACGCCGGTATATAAATCCCAGCATACATGGCGGACTACTTCGCCTTCGGGGGAAAATCTAGTCGGCAGCTGCTTGCCTTAGTTGCAAGACTTTGCGACTTAATATTGATCCATATATAAGGCGCACTGTATTATAAAGCGCATGGTCAGCTTTTGAAAAAAATAAAAGCTTTTAGGTGCGCCTTATAGTGCGCAAAATACGGTACTTTACTTTGGCGACTACTTGAGTGTGACTGGTTTGTTGCTTTTTGTTTGTTGTTGTTTGTTGTTTGGTGTCATAATAGACTGTATTTGGCAACAGTCTTTGATCTGTGCAACGCTTTGAGACTCTTTGTGCTTAAGGGCTATACAAATAAACATGACTTGACTTGAATTGCTGCCACTGCACTATCATCACCGATTCACTCCTAGTACTGTTTTCCTGTCACACGTTACTCTCCTCTCTATTAGAAGCTAAAACGCTCCAAAAATATTTACTTAACAAAGGGAAGCGCGATAGTGTGCAGTGTAGCAGCTACAAGCTATTTATTTTGCAATAAAACCTGACACTTTACACAAAGCGCAATAACTTAGATCCCTCAATATTTTTACTTCTTTCATATCACTTTGTTGTCTGACTAGATATTTTGTAAGCACCTAAATCCCGTTTTTGTCATATGAGAATTCAATACATGAAACACTTAAATTTGGCAGGTAGTAGTATTACTATCAGTTATTTATGATTATATATTGTACTTTTTTAACGGGTGAGTGAAAAATAAGTGTTTTTTAAATTGTCAGTGTTTCTTGGTCCATTTAAATGCTGTGACTTGTTCTCAAAAACAGCTCTGAACGTTGACAAATGTACCGTAAATTCCGGACTATAAGCCGCTACTTTTTTCCCAAACGTTCAACCCTGCGGCTTATTCAGTGATGCGGCCAATTTATGTCATTTTTCTAACAGCCGCCAGCGGCGCTCGGGTTCAAGGCACATGATGCAGCTTACAAGCTAAACGCAATCGAGCACATAGCTACTGCACGCAAACTTTACTTTGCGAGCGTGTTACTTGCGTGTTTTTGAATAAGGGAGCGTGGGAGGACGTCTATATGACAAAGTCTCTTTCTCATACTGAAGGAGGACAACTTTGATGACATCAGTTGTAGGGAGGAAGTTGAGAAAGGTTTACCGTGATATCTACATGTGCGGTATGTTTTTTTTTTAACAGACCCGTTAACTGTATTGCGAGCGTGTTGTTAGTAGCGTTTTGCTACCCTTCACAGGCACGGTTTGGGATGAAAGTTATAATATTATTATTAAAGCTTTGAAAACTCTCTCTGTGTACCGTCTCTCTTTGTAAATATGTGTAACCATGTATAATATGTATTTGCAACTGTATATTTTTGTAATGTATTTATTTGTATTTATTTTGCACACTCATTCTGATATGTCTTGCACTGAACAATTAAAAAGAAGGGGCGTAACAGACGCTAGGGATGACGGGAAGTGGGGACCGGTAAAGGTGAGTGTTTGTGGACACAGCAGACAATAGTGGATATATATTTTTCCCACCCTTACCTTTGGAAATATACACTTTTTTTCCTTGGATTACTTTTAACGGGACCCGGACTCTGCAGGTCTGCACCAAATCTTAACTACCGGTATCATTTTCCGTTCATTTTGCCAACTGTAGTTTATGAACTTAGTACTTTATGTTCAGTCAAAATCGCGGGACTCAAAGTAGGGTTTGGGTTAATTTTGTGATTGTGTTACATGTTTTAATGTGGGCACATGCGGCTTATATACAGGTGCGGCTTGTGTAAGTACAAAAGCGGTTATCCTCTTAAAATGTGATGGGTGCGGCTTATAATCAGGTGCGCTCTATAGTCCGGAATTTACGGTAATATCACCCAGAGTGACTCGGTCAAAAATTTAGGCGTCATATTTGACCCCGATCTGTCCTTTCAAACACACTTTAAGAATATTACTAGAACAGCTTTTTTCCGTCTTCACCACATTGCTAAAATTCGCCCCTATGGTGTCTCAGTCGGATGCGGAGATTAAAATGTATGCGTTTGTTACCTCCTGTCTCGATTACTGTAATGCACTACTCTCCGGTCTCCAGAAGTCCAAAATCAAGAGCCTTCAGCTAGTACAAAATGCTGCAGCGAGGCTTTTAACTAAGACTCTTTTTGTTTTCGGCCAAGCATTTCACACTTTTGGTTTTCAGTTTTGGACCCACATTTTGATTTCAGCGCATCCCTAGCTGAAAGATGACTCATATCTGGGAAAACTTGTCAGTCTAGTAATAAAAACACTATACAGGCGGTTGCACACATATGCGTCAGGTCCCCACTCACTATCCCTCTCAAGAAACCATGGATTAACGTGCTAGACAGCATTCTTGGTGCAAGTCGGACTGAGCCACAAGAAACTGTGCATGAATTTGGAAATGAATCTTCCGTCTAGACAGTTTGCACATGACTGTCAATGTACTGTAAACCACACTTTCTTCATTGAACCACTCTTCTGCCGTTTCTTCGTTTCATGAAGTTGACATATAACGATTCTCGTTTGACTGGAATTCCTCACTGCAACGCAGGAATAACAGCATTGTTTTCTCTCACTGGCACATGTTTAACTGATTCCGCATTAACCTTTGCACGCGCAGCCTTTTTCCAAGAAATCCTCTTTCTAAGGAATAATGGGACCTCTCAGATGATAGACCCAGAGGCATTCTCGCAAGAGAGCCGTGCTTTTCCCAGAATGTTCTTTTGTTTGGCGTGTGCAACGCGGGTGGGGTCGCGTCAGCACCACTTATCTATGGGACCGTACCTGCTGTCACTGGGCGGTGCCGCAGCTCTGGCTCTCGTCAGAGTCCTTGCGCCCCACGCCACATCGCGATTTGTTTTTTTGCTTCCTTCGGCTGACCCCTTACTCGGTGTGCAGCTGATAACGCTTGGCCTTTGCAGCCGGACCCCTGAGCTTGGACCCAATCTGCTCCCTTTGGGGATTCTGGGCGATAACCTTCCGTCGGCTTCTGAAGCTTGTTTCTCCATTGGAAATAATGGAAAAATCACAAAAACGAAGTGCATCAATCATACTGTCGCTACGTTTCCTTTTACTTGTTTGCATGAAAGGAATGTTTGAAATGAAAAAATTGAGGGATGCGTACATATTTTTGAAATAGCAGCAACAATATGTAAATAATGCCACTCAGAGTACCGTGCAGTGAAAACAACACAAACACAATCGAGAGCTACGATAAAATGCCAAAATGGTGCAGATTAACCACGTGATGAAAACCTCTATAGAAGCTCATTCACAATACATTTAAAATACATTTTACATTGCTGTAAATGAATTATAATAAACATACAAACCTGCTTGGTGTCAGGTCCCAATTTTGGACAAATGGTGGCAGAATACATTTTTAGTGGGCCACACACAGATTCTAAACCATCACAGATGTTTTTTATTTTACGAGTCTTTTGCTTTTTTTGATATGTTTTAGTCTGGCTTGAAATTTTTCTCATTTAATTCAGTTATTTATTATTATTGGTAAATGTCCTTTTCTCAACATGCATTGATGGTAACATATAGTTGTATTCTTTCTATATTCCTCCCAATTCAGAAACATATTTGAAATGAGTATTGTTTTGTCTACAGAAAGACAGTTTTACAGATAAACTTACTATTTATTTTTTTTACTTAAAAGTTTTGTAATTTTTTTACTATATTTTATTTTATTACATACATATACTTTATATACTCTCATATAAGCCTACATCACATATAAGCTGCCCCCTAAAACCTGGTTAAAACATCCCCCCAAAAAATACAGACACAAAATATTAACGAAATATTACCCGATACAACAATAGTTACTTAAATATGTAGATGATGAAGAATAACATAACGGTAATAAAGATAAAACTAAAACAATTTTAAACCATCCACTCTGCTTTCTTTGTATTTCGCAATCATTTTTTTTACCCTTCACCCATTATCATGACCAAAAAAGCCAATAAAACACACTAGATTGCATTAAAACGAGATGTGGTCCCTCTCAAACACGACACTGCCGATTGAACGGGAAGAAGAGAGTGGGGGAGGGGGAAGCCTTAGGACACGGCACGGTCGTGGACCAATGGGTGGCTTGGTTGACTATGCCGTTCTTACACCCCCTTCTGTCCACTTTGTTTTATGCACGAATTAGCCACCCCCCGTGATTTCAGTGTTGTAATTTAGTTCTAAATGTGGCTTATATACGAGTATACGCTATAGATTCATTTCGCTCCAGTTGTTTCTTAATTGTCACATTGCCAACTAGTGGCCTGGCATGAAAACACAGTTTCAGTTGTTTTTGCGAGGCTATGCTTAGGCGGGGCATTAACTTGCCAGAAACTCAAAGAAAAAAAACATTGATATTTCACAATGTTCCATGTTTAATGTCAAGAAAAAATATTCCATGGCTCTGGAACGAGATCGCGGTATAACCTTTCCAAGGTCGAGACAATTGCACATTAAGAAGCCATAAACAATAACTGCTTTCTCTTTTTAGGAAGGCTGGGAAAACAATGATGTCACTTGAGGTTCTCACAGCATGAACAAGTTCCTTGGCTACACAATTTAGGGAAAAAAAGTCTCGCCGACCCCTCTGGCTCGTAAACAACAGTACTGATGACTGAGTATTACTACGTTTTATAAACAGGGGAACAGTCTACGAACACGTTGGTGTTTATCCAGCGGAGAGGGGGCGAAAGTGCAGAGAATTGATGTGAAACATGGGGTCATGGGGAAGGTGTAGCCGGCGACGGTTTCTCACTCAGCTGGAAAAGTGCTGACTGGCGGCAGGGAGCATGAGAAGGCTTCTGTTAGTTTGGCCCTCATACTGGGAAACTCCTTTTCGCACAGTTTGTACTGGGAGGGGCGCACACGACAGGGCGGATGTGTGTATTTGTGCGGGAGAGTACACCAAGAGCGTCAAGCAGTCGGCTGCCTTGTGGCTCGGCTCCGGTCGTTTCAACTCGCCTTTGTTCAAAATAGCGCACGTCAGTCTAGACTCCGTTCCGGCGTTTCTTACGCACGTTCCTCGTCACTTATGTTAAGCAATGCACGCTGTAAAAAGATGCCGCTGTAGTGACATGGGATGAAAAAAAATAGGGAACTTGAAATGCTCTTGCATGGGTGCACCACCCAAGCTGGCTGGCCTCTTATGTTGAGGCCCCACCTCTCTTAGATGCATATCTAGCACAAAGAAAGACCCTCTTTAGTTGGGTGTGCTATGGGAAAGACAAGTATGCAATAACAAATGATTAGAAAATAACTAGTATGTATGGTAAATGGTATGGTAATTCCAAGCAGCCTGTATGATACTTGGTCAATAAAGGGTTAGGTAATGTCGAAAGTTAAACCGGGAACAACGCCAATTTGCGTCATAGTGATGCTCCTGCATGGCACTTGTAATCCGCTTACTAACTGGGATGTACCATTTGAAAAATGACCAAGCTCTATACCCGAACTCATTTTAACTTTGAAGCCACAAGGTAGAAAAGATGGGGGCAACAGTAGTGAAATTAATGGCATATAAAGTTTACCTTAGCTGTAGGGGCTTTTCTGAGGCTCACATTTAAATTAGGATTCAGGGATGTAAAATTTGATAATATCACGATCAGGGTTGGGTAGGGTTACTTTAACTTGATTACTTTCAATTACTTTTGGATGACTCCAATACCAAATATGCTCATAAAAGACAAAAGAAACTAAATATGAATAAAATGATGACTCACAACACGTGGTAAGCTTTCTCTCCTGGCTTTGATCTCCTTGATCTGCGGCAAAACGAACATCAAATGCGACAGAAACAAAATGAAAATAAATCCAAACAGCATGCCAAGATCATTTTTGCCGTTCCATGTATTCCGTTACTCCCCAAGCCTGCACAAAATTTAGTCATTTTATTCATATTTAGTTTCTTTTGTCTTTTATTAGCAACCATTTAGTCTATTGTCGTGTTTATCAAAAAAAAAGAAAAAAAAAGGAAAAGGAATTTATTTAACTCAGAGTAACTCATGCAGACTAAAAAGTGCAGAAAATAGCATAAAAACAAATTCAAAAGATTGATAAGAATAATTGAAAAGTCCCTATACTTTTATTTATTTATGAAAATGTTGACCTGAATATGGGAACGTCACTGTTAGATTTCATATCTATTATAGGAAGGAGCTAAAACACAAAGACACCCAGGTGGTATCTTTTGGAAGTTTCTATTTTTCGAATTGCCCTAAAAAGCGATTCTGTGACTTTTTTTTTGAATAAAACAATTTCCAGGTGGGATTTTTCCCATGTCCTTTAGTTGATTAAGATTCCGCTAATACAGCTACAGTGGTTATTGCAAGTGACGCCTGGCTTTGGCGACATCCAGTGGACAGATATAAAACAGCATGTCATTGTGGCTCATTTTTCTCTTCTGCTTCTCTCAGTAATGTTTCGTGGTCCACATAAAATAATGTGGCGGGCCACATTTGGTCTAAAAACTGTCCAAAAACTAGACCACTAGGGATCTAGATGACAAAGGAATTTGATTTTATATCATCACACAATTTTGCTCTTGGTACCACGTTATGTAATATTGTTTTGGCTGAACTCTTTCCTCTAATGCTCCATTACAAATAGTGTGAATACTAGATCGAATGTATTTCCTTTTCCTATTGTCATCGACAATAGAATAGAATAGAATATAGCTTTATTGTCATTGTTACAAAATGGGTTAACATATTGTGACAACGAAATTGGGCATGACACTCCAGTTTCACACATTCACAGTGAGGTAAAAAACCCAAGAAGATAAGGAACAGAGAAGATAAGGTTATAAAACAAGGAGGATAAGGTTATAGTTATAATTTACACAATATTTACACAAAGAAATGACGGCATGTAGGATGCTCCTAGCAGGGTATTGGTTAGGATTCTGTGCTTTCACTGTTGCGGGTTCAATTTCCATTGCATCCAATGTTGAGAAAATGAGGTTAGTGATATTTGGATCAATCATTGCACAATAACTGTGACGTACAACCGTAAAATCTCACACTCAAACTTTGAGGTTCTTTTTGTGTGAAAAAAAATGTGGGTAAATAGAGTTTAGGCAAAAAATATGGCTTTTTTTGTGCGGCCCGGCCAAACGACCCACAAACTGGTACCAGTCTGACCACTGCCCTACCATACTAATAACTATACGGAACCATACAGCTTGATTCAAGCAAAACATTCAATCTTTAATTTTCATTATTATGTAGGCTGTAGGCGTCCTAAGCCCCTTGCTGTTCACCTTGATGACACACGACTGCGTCCCTAGGTCCGCCACAAACCACATCGTGAAGTATGCTGACGACACAACAGTGGTGGGCCTCATCAGGGATGACAACGACCTGGCCTACAGAGAGGAGGTGGAGCAGTTGGTGGGCTGGTGCAGGGACAACAGCCTGGTCCTGAATGTCGACAAAACTAAAGAGATCATTGTCGACTTTAGGAAAAACCAGCCCAACCATGCCCCACTTTGCATCAACAACAAGGCTGTGGAGGTTGTCAGCAGTATCAAGTTCCTAGGGGTGCACATTACAAACAAACTCACCTGGTCCGTAAACACTGCATCACTGGTTAAGAGGGCACAGCAGC
This sequence comes from Urocampus carinirostris, assembly GCF_059441175.1. Lineage (NCBI taxonomy): Eukaryota > Metazoa > Chordata > Actinopteri > Syngnathiformes > Syngnathidae > Urocampus > Urocampus carinirostris. The sequence goes on along the minus strand of NC_142349.1, from coordinate 66,753,129 downwards.
GCCTGTACTTCCTGCGGAGGATGAGGAGAGCCCACCTGCCCCCACCCTCCCTCATTACATTCTACAGGGGCACCATAGAGAGTATCCTGACCAACTGTATCTCTGTGTGGTGTGGAGGCTGCAGCGCTACCGACTGGGGTAGTGTGAGGAGGGTAACGAGGACAGCAGAGAAAATAATCGGGACTACACTTCCCTCCATTCAGGACATTGGCCAGAAGCACTGCCTATCGCATGCAAAAAACATTACCGGGGACCCCTCTCACCCCCATCATGGACTGTTCACTCTGCTAGCCTCTGGGAAGAGGTACTGCAGTGTGCGGTGCAGGACCACCAGGCTCCGCAATAGTCTAGTCCCCCTGGCCATTAGACTGTTAAATGGTCAATCTAACATATAGTTAACTTAAATCTAAACGGCTGCTAATCTGACTTTTGCACTACTGGCAGTTTTTTTTATAGCTTGCCACTCCTTGCACATTGCTCTCTGCACTATTGTAATCACAGCGTTATTGTTACAGTGTTAATGTTACTGTGTACCTGACTTGTTAACCTGACTGCCCATTTTGCACATCTGGTTAGCTACTCTTCTTGCACTATCGGCACTATGGTAAAATACTACACGTAGCCAAAATACAATACAACATTATTTATATCTGTACATTCAAGGAAACTGTGGGGGTCAGATGCATCGACATTTCGTTCTGTATACACGTGTACTAGAATGACAATAAAGTAGATCTGAATCTGAATCTGAATCTGAATGTCCTCGAAAATGTTAGATCTTATTCTCAGTTCTGTGTTCAGATCTTTAAAAGCTGCTACCTTTGTGTCATAGCTAACCCTGCACTGACCTTACAGTCCACAGGTGTCAAACGGGCGGCCCGCGGGCCAGATCAGGCCTGCTAAGGGATTGAATCCGGCCCGCGAGACAACACTCAGAGAAGCACACGAGAAAAACGAGTTGCAGGTTGAAATATGTCAACTTGATGTTGCCAAAGCTAGGTGCCTCGAACAAAGAACTTGTATTTATTTCTTACATCCTCTAGAAAAATATTCAAGGTGCAGTGAAAAAATATCCCTTTATCCTTCTGGGAACACACCAAATCAAATCCCCCAAATCAAAAGGAATCAACGAAAGGATGGAAATTCACAGACTTTGACTAGATGAGTGAACCGTACTGAATTTATATTGCTTTAAAGAAATGTTAGCGTGGGTTGCTTGTTGTTTTGCACAGGTATCGGATTGCCCTGCCTTTCTCTATTCTCTCTCTCTTTAACGTTCTCTCTCTCTCTCTCTCTCTTTTTACCACCCCTTTTCTCCCACTCTGTCTCTTTCACTCTCTGTGTCTTTTAACCTCTTTTGCTCTAACTTCTTTTTTTCTTTTTTCTCTTTCTCTCTTCCCACCCTTTGCGCTTTCCTTTCTCTTTTCTCTCCTTCCGTCTTTCTATTTCTCTTTGGATTTCTTTCTTCCTCTCCCTTTCTTTTCCCCCTCTCTCACGACTTTTTATCTTTTGTTTCTCACGCTCTCTCCCTCTCTCTTTTTCTTTCTTTGTCCCGCCCTCTCTCCTTTTCCCTCCCTGTTTCTCTTATTTCTTTATCTCTCTTTTTCTTTCTCTTTCATCTACTAGTCCGGCCCCCGACAGAATATTTGTTCTATTGTGTGGCCCCCGAGTTCAAATGAGTTTGACACCCCTGTAATAGTCAGTCCTACAAAGCATAAAAAGCCCAATTCAACTGGTTTATTTTGTAGGGAAGAACGTCAAGTTGTAGGTGTAGAAAAGGACGGTCCTTACTGCCTCTCAGTCAAGACTCGAGATGGAGCAACAATAGTTGAGCCTCAGCCATGAATAGTTATTTCCCAGTGACCTTATTTATTTTTTTGTATCACTTATCACAAATGCTTCAAATCATTAAGATAGATAGATAGATAGATAGATAGATACTTTATTCATCCCCTAAGGGAAATTCACAGCCAATTTAAGCCAGTTTTTGCAAGGGCAACCTGATAAAATCCAAAATTCAACACATGAGAAAAGGAAACATTGAAAACAAATTGCTCTCTCGACTTCATAACTGGTTTTGCAAAATGGTCACGAAAAACAAAGAACCCAACCGTTTGCGATAAATACTAATGAGTCTTCCCCGTAGCTGGAGAGGAATTTTAGCAAGTCAACATGCACTTATATGGTTTTAATCATCTTTTTTTGATTCGTGTCCAGAATTGTACCTGGCATCTTTTAAGGATCATCAAGAAGAGATCCGTGCTTGTAATTTAAAACAAAAACACCAGGCTGTCCAATTGTTGAAGTTGCAAACAACCCTAGACAATTGAAATTCCATTACCATATTTGTATGTTGGCTGTGTATTTGATTATTGACTTTTGCTTTAATAGCAAGTGTGGCAGGTCACAAAACCTCCAACAGTTGAACTCACACAAATTGTTTTAAAGGTCTTTGCTATTAACGAGATGTGTGACAAGATGCGTGTTGGTAAATGTGTGTTTAGCTTTTGGAAGCAGCCATGTCTTTGGGTGTTGTTGACTTTTCGTTCGTTCTTTGTTTGTTTTGGTAACCCTATAGGCGTGTCGTTATGTTCCATGAGTCACTTTGGTTGATCAGCCACCATAACACTGATAAACAACTACTTTCCACTCCTGAGAGTTGAAATCTTCACTTTCTGGGACACTGATTTTGATAGGAAACATTTGAAATGTTTTTTGGGGTGTCTTCAAAAAACAGTAAACGGGTTTGGATCAAGTCAGGGGTTTAAACATTAAAACAGGATATGTTCTTTTCAGGGCAGCACGGCGGCGCAGTGGTTAGCGCGTGTGCGCGGCACAGTTCTAAGGTCTTGGGAACCTCCTGTGTGGGTTCAACTCCAGCCACCGGACTTCCTGTGCGGAGTTTGTATGTTCTCCCCCTGCTTGTGTGGGTTTCCTCCCACATTCTAAAGACATGAATTTCAGGTGGATTGTCTGGACGAAATTGTCCCTAGGTGTGAATGAGCGAGCGAGTTGTCTGTCCATGTGTGCCCTGTGATTGGCTGGCAACCAGTTCAGGGTGTCCCCTGCCCACTGCCCGATGATTGCTGGGATAGGCTCCAGCACCCCCGCGACCCTACTGAGGATAAGCGGTGCAGCTAATGAGATGAGATGTTCTTTTCAGGGGCATGTAAATTTCCATCCATCCGTCCATTATCTGCACCGCTTATCTTCAGTTGGGTCGCGGGGGTGCTGGAGCACATCCAAACTATCTTCAGGCAGTGGGTAGGGGACACCCTGAACTGGTTGCTAGCGAGTCACAGGGCACACAGAGACAGACAACTCACTCGCTCATTCACACCTAGAGACAATTTGAACCGGCCAATTAACCTGACATGCATGTTTTTCGAATGTGGGAGGAAACCGGACTGCCCGGAGGAAACCCACGCAAGCACGGGGAGAACATGCAAACTCCACACAGGAAGGTCCGATCTCATGACCTCAAAACTGTGTCGCACACGCGCTAACCACTGCACTGCCGTGATGCCGCATGCAAATGTATATCTCAAAAAACTTTTTACATAAAACATGGTGCATAAAGAGTCACTATAGCACAACTGTATGATAATTTATCCAAGTGATTAAAAGATGTATTTATTCATTGGACTGATAACTAATTGAAATGTAGCTGGTGACCACAAGTCTCTTTCTGTTCCAAATAAGAAATCAAAACAATTTAAATTTTAAAGGAAAATGTTCTGTTACTTATGTCCAACATGAAGCACCAATGCCATCCCATGGCAGAAAATGACCTTAAAGTTAAAATGTGACCCATGTTGATAATTGCAGACCTTTCTAATTATTCAAGTGGGAGAACTTGCACAATTAGTGGTTGACTAAATGCCTATTTGCCCCACTGTAGATGCAAATATCTATTTGTACGTTGTATATTTTTTTCTGGGAGCTCAATGTATCTAATCCATGATAATTGTCATAGCATCATTGCCCCCCACCCCTTTTTTTGTGTTTGTGCTCTTCACTTTAAATCCTACAGTGTATTTTTAATTCCCAGCTGACTCAAGTAGCCAGGAAACCATCAGAGGTTAAAAGTGAATGTAGTGGTGTAATACCACCAGGATCCATCCCATCAGCTCAGCATTCTGAGAACGGCACCCAGTCAATAAAAATAAATAAAGAAAGAAAGACCATTAAATAGATAAATACATTGAAACAGGAACAAAAAAAGATCGAGGGTTGTCTGAGGTGATGGGTCTGAACCTCCCCGGTTTGTCGTTTGTAGATTAAAAGACCAGGTCCTCATGGTTTTTAAAACATGAAAACAGAATTAAAGTATAGTCAATACTATTTAAGAACTACATTTAAAGATATGCATTAAAAGTTGTGTCTGTAACTTCAAAATATTGCAGTTCTTTTATTGCGCGTGCAAGTATGAGAAAGTCTTAGACGTGCTCAAATAAAGTCCTCCTTTTTTATTTTTGGTGGCATTTGGACTGAATTTTAAATCAGTCCTTTTCTTACTTTCACCATTTTCATCCTACAATAAATGAAAACCGCGAGCACATGCATGAAATCACTGTCCTCTGCCACCCACCTTATTATTTCCCCTCCCGTCTCCTTTCCTCCTGTCTCATGCACTCAGTGGCCGAAACACCGAGGGTAAAAGTTAGACAAAAGCAGATAGGCGCGGTGGGAGAAAATATATAAAGTCTCTTTGAACTCAGTTGGGCATTGTTAACACATACCTAAACTACATACCCTGCTTTTACAAAAAACTCAGACAGATGAACTATTTGAAAATTTTAGTAAAAAGGACATTTACAATATTTGAATGTACACATCCCAGCACACAATGTTTCATGGAAACTATGTTTTCATGCAGGAGTGTGGCACCAAAACCACAATTATAATTTTTATTTTTAAATGTGTTAAATTTATTTAGCAGATTTAAATGGAAGGAGACCAAGAGGAAGGCCGCGATTCACATGGATGGATGGTGTTATGAGCAGTCAGTCAAAGTCGAGTAAAGTTGAGTAAAGTTAGTACAGTTTGTCGAGGAACGGCTTCTTCGGCTCAGCTCACTAAAAGGAACCGGGTCCTAAGCGGCTCTTCAGGTTGTTTTTGCTTCTTTAATCCCAACATGACCAAATAGTATGTAAAATTATGCACAAAATGACTTAAAGGAAGGGGGAATAGAACAAAAAAGAAAAAAATACCAGAATGAAAAAGTAGTGAAAAGCTGAGAAAAAAAGAAACAAAAGGAAGAGAAAGAAGAAGGAAAAATTTAGAAAAAAGCCAGAAAAAAAGAAAAGAAAGAAATGTAGGAAAAAAGGAAATCGAGAACAAAAAGAAAAAAGCAACAGCTCGGAAAAAATAAACACAGAGATTTTTTTTAAAGAAATTAAAAAAAAAGGAGAAAAAAACATGGAAAAAAAAGAAAAAGTTTGTGTTGCATTCAAATAATTTCCAATGATATCAAGTGAATCTTGTTGCCAACATTGTACTTCCACTAAAAAATGTGATTAAGTACAGTTCTCTATCTAACACCGACTAAATAAGCCCCCAAAAATGTTAATATTATGCGACACAATAAATCAGGAAATAAAAAGAAATGGATATCTTGTGAAAGAATTGTTGTAAAAACAAATGACGTTTGTACGCCGCACAACCTTTGCAATAATACATTAGTCAATTCATTCAAAAGTGAAAACTTTTTTTGCATTGCTGGAAACTCAGCAAAATGTAACGTGTGATGTCAAGTTTGATAATGATTTAGTTGCCACACTTGGAAATATGGTTGCTCACTGTTGTTTCAAGCGTTGCTCACCGACTTTGTGTGAACGCTCAGACCCGTAAGGAAAATGACAGGGAACATTGGTTATGAGTGCACTGCAGGAAAGAAGTCTAAATCTAATGGAAGCTAGAGCTCTTGTTGGTGATAGGAATGAGTGGAGATGTGTTGTGAAAGGATAGTGGGATGTTTTGACGCGTTCTAAGGGATGGGCAGGGCACCTGTATGATGCGGCAGGGGTAAACCAGTGAAAGCTATTTTTTGCTATTTTTTTCCCCTTTAGGTAGATAGATAGATAGATGGATAGATAGATTTGTTCGAAAAGCCTTGAGAGCCATGTGGCCAACTATCCCTAGTTTACCTACCCCTCCACCAGAAAAAACTATTTCTATTATCCTACAGGACCACACAGACTGCAAGACTGTACATTAGAGCGTACTGCATCTTCTTTTACACTCCAGCGGTTTGTGTTTGCATTCGTCAGCAGCAAAAATGTAAGAGTTTCCTTTGGAGCGTTGCTCTCGACGGTACCGAGTGAGAAGGCTTCTCTGTTTCTTGGCACTTTGAACGCAGACTTAATGAAACGCACGTGTGTGTGTGTATAAGGTACATAACATAGCAGTGTGGCAGCGCTGCTCTGGTGGTCCAGGATGTCTTGTGTGTGCCGGCCTGCAAGAGGTGGTCTATTTCTGATCCCCGCAGTTCACTCTTTTTTTTTTTTTTGGTCTTTTCTGCAAGGCTTCTGTATGCACGTTGCATGAAACACGCCTTCCAATTGCGGTTTTAATCGGAGCAGAGACGCAAGTCTCTGTGGCATCACATCACAGGGACCGCACATTTGGACCAAGGCGACATGCTAGCTAAACGCCCGCTCGGAGACATCCAAGTCTTCCCGCACTTTGGACGAAGAAAACACTTATTGGATTTTCCGCACTATAAGGCGCACTCCCAAAAATAGTCTTCGTGTACAGGGTGTTTCCAAAAAGTGTGATATCAGGGTTCCTGCGTGTTGTAGAGTGAATGTTGTTCACCTACGCTCTAGTGGTTTGCGCCCGGAACCTTAGTACGAGGGTTTTTGTATCCCACCTATTAGAGTGACGTACCCGTAATGCTTAGATGTAAGAAGTTTCCACCTGCAAATGGACGAAACTTAACTAAAGAAGCAAAACGGTACAAAGGTCTGGGTGCATTATTGCCATCAAAGGCAAACACTCTTGAAAAGTCTTAAAAGGCATTCAATTCATTATTCTAAAAATAAGGCCTTATTTGGCATTGAAATGTCTTAAATGTCAAGTCATGTTTATTTGTGACGCCCTCAATCACAAAGAGTCTCAAAGGGCTGCACAGATCACAGATTATTGCAAACTACAGACTATTATGACACCACCCCCTGATCTAAAACCTACATGAGGGCAAATAATACACTGATATTGTCAACATGAAATATAGATTATTCATATGCCAGAAGTGTGTTTTAAGTTTAGATTTAAACATTTCCGCAGAGGTTGCAGATCGAATTTCAGGGGGAAGAGCATCCCACAGCACCGGGGCCCGGATGGAGAACGCTCTCGAACCTGCGGATCTCTTCTTGGCTCTTGGGATCACTAGTAGACCAGCGTTTTCAGAGCAAAGGCTCCGGACCGGAACATAGGGGGAAATTTAATCTGAAAGATATGAGGGAGCAAGTCCATGCATGATTATATAAATAAATCCATAAATACAATTTTCAAGTCTTAAAACTGTTAACACAATAATAGATTTATATTTGTTGGAACTGAAAAGATTTGGTAGCATTTATCAATTGTCCTTTTTTTTATAAATTCACTGATTTACTTTGATTTAATGGAACTATTAAAACCATGATGTGCTTTCAGTCGCGCTTTTAAGAGCAGGAACGTGTCTTTGGGTCTATTTGCTTTGGACCATGGGAAAGTGGACATTTAATGAGAGGTTGCCATGGCTAAAATCTGTGCAAGCTTTTGTCTATGATACAAGATGTATTGTGTGCAAAAAATGTATGTCTATTTTTCTTTTGTCGATTTCAAAAGGCATTAAAAAGTCTTACATGTAACTTACCTTAAGGTGTAGGAGCCTTGGAATTATTTTGTTAATACCGGTAATGAATTATTATAAAAAGATGTATTTATATGTATTTCCCTTTACTAACTCGAGAGCTGATAACTTGCATACAAAGTCTCCTGCAGGCTTTTGATGTTAGATTTCGCTGACAGAAACAAATGTTAGTGACGGGAGAAAATGGAAATTGGTTCTGAAATTTAGGAGAACCACTATTAATCAATTGGACTTTGCGTTTAGAATTTCAGTTTTCTCCAGGGCGTTCTCCATGCTGTGGAATGCTCTTCTCCTGAAATTCGATCTGCAACCTCAGTGGAAATGTTTAAATCTAAGCTTAAAACACACTTCTATTCTATTGCATATGAATAACCTATGTTTTATGTTGACAATATCTGTGTATTATTTGCCCTCTTGTAGGTTTTAGATCAGGGGATAGCCTGTAGTTTGCAATAATCTTTGATCTGTGCAGCCCTTTGATTCTCTTTGTGATTAAGGGCTATACAAATTAACTTGACTTGACTAACCTTTGCCTCAGGCACCGTGAGTAAAAATAGTGTGATAATGAAATAAAACGTAATGCCTTTTCAAATGTCATCTGTGAGAGTTGGTGCGCTCACCGCCGCGACCCGATTTGGATTACCGATGCAAGTCAAGTCAAGTCATTTTTATTTGTATAGCCCTAAATCACGAAGAGTCTCAAAGGGCTTCACAGATTGTTACACTATATTACACAAACTATTTTCAACCGACAAGAGGAGTAGGTTATTCATATGCAATGGAGTAGAAGTGAGTTTTAAGTTTAGATTTAAACATTTCCACTGAGGTTGCAGATCGAATCTCAGGGGGAAGAGCATTCCACAGCACCGGTGCCCGGATGGAGAACGCTCTCGAACCAGCAGAAGACTTTTTTGCTCTCGGGATCATCAGAAGACCAGCACTCTCAGATCGTAGGCTTCGGACCGGGACATAGTGGCAGATCAGATCTGAAAGATAAGAGGGAGCAAGTCCATGTATGATTTTATACTAAGAGAACTTTGAAGTCACATCTTTGGCTAACTGGGAGCCAATGCAGGTTAGCCAAAATCGGTGTTATGTGATCGTACTTTTTTGTCCTGGTTAAGAGCCTCGCTGCGGCATTTTGTACTAGCTGAAGAGACTTGATTCTGGACTTCGGGAGACCGGAGAGTAGTGCATTGCAGTAATCGAGACGGGAGGTAACAAATGCATGAATTATTGTTTCCGCATCAGACTGAGACAGTATTGAACGGATTTTAGCAATGTTGCGAAGATGGAAGAAGGCAGTTCTAGTAATTTGCTTTACATGCATCTCAAAGGATAGATCAGGGTCAAATATGACACCTAAATTTTTAACTGAGTCACTCTGTGTGATGTGACATTTGTCAATGTTCACAGCAGTTTTTGAGAATAAGTCCCGGCATTTAGAAGGACCAATGACTAACATTTCAGTCTTTTCAGAGTTAAGACGCAAGAAATTGAGTGACATCCACTCTTTTATCTCAGTGAGACAGGCCTCCAAATTTCCACAGTTTAGTGTGGAAGATTCCTCCAACGGAAGATATAGTTGAGTGTCGTCTGCATAGCAATGGAAGCTGATATTGTACTTGCGAATAATATCACCTAATGGAAGCATGTAAATGTTGAAAAGTAGGGGGCCGAGCACTGAACCCTGCGGAACACCGCAGGTAACATTAAAGGGCTCAGATGTCGTTTCACCATATTTAACACAGTGCGTCCTATCTGAGAGGTAGGATTTGAACCACGAGAGGACAGCTCCTGAGAGACCAATCCATTTTTCCAACCGTTCTAGTAGGATATTGTGGCGCACTGTGTCAAAAGCAGCACTAAGATCCAGCAGCAGCAAAAGTGATGAAGCGCCAGAATCCATTGACATTAGGAGATCATTTGTTACCTTGATTAGAGCTGTCTCAGTAGAGTGGTTAGCCCTGAATCCTGATTGCATGGATTCAAAAAGGTTATTCTCAGATATGAAAGCATTCAGCTGCTGTGCCACTACTCTTTCGAGTACTTTAGAGAGGAAAGGTAGGTTTGACACAGGTCTGTAATTACTTAATATTTCTGGATCAAGGTTGGGTCGTTTCAGTGTGGGTTTAATAACGGCGGACTTAAAAGCTGCTGGAACTACACCTGAGGAGAGTGATGTATTTATAATATTTAGAACTGAAGGCCCAAGGACGCTAAAAAGACTTTTAATAAGTGAACCTGGGAGCGGGTCGAACTGGCAAGTTGTCGGTTTGGCCGCATTCACCACTTGTTTGAGATCATCAAGTGACAGTTCACTAAAACCGGCCATTTTCCCAGGGCAGCCACCCTGTCGTGCATCTGTAAATTTCAGTCCTTTAATACGTGTGGTACTAACAATATCTTTTGCAATTTCTTCCTGTATGCATTGAACAATGATTTAGCTATGTTTGTGATTGAGCTTAGTCGGTAGAGCGCTCGTTTTGTGATCAAGAGGTTGCAGGTTCGATTCCCGGCTCCTCCGTGTTATATGTCAAAGTGTCCTTGGGCAAGACACTGAATCCCTAATGCCCCCCATAAGCAGGTAGGCGCCTTGCATGGCTGACTCCTTATTGGTGTGTGAGTGTGTGTGAATGGGTAAGTGTGAAGCACATTCTAAAGTGCTTTGGGAGGAATTCATTGACTTGAAAAGCGCTATAGAAATGCAGACCATTTACCATCAGTCATTGCACAAATATGGCGGTATACTGTTAAACTCACAGTAACTCACATGTGTAGGTACTGTCTGCATTTCCAGTCTTATCCACCGTATTTTGCGTTATACAAGGCTTACAAGGGTTATACTTTCAAATTTCTGACCATTTTGGGTGTTTTCGGTGGCCTTAAAGTCCAGAAAATACAGTAGTTCTCTTTTGATTTGGTCTCAGATTACAGCGTTAGTCTTTTTCTTGGGATGGAAATTGTCCTCTTGTGATCCCATTGTTTTACCACGTCTTTCTCAAGGACATTTAAGACAAAGGGCGCCGTCTGTGTATTCCCTGTCCCCTAAGTGAGCAGTAAATGAGAACGTAGTTTCCTTTGTCTTTTCCAAACCAGACATAGGCTATTCTCAATAAGCTGGCCTGACAAGACTGACTCCTTTACTCATCCTGTGCGGATGAAAGGATTTCGGTCCCCCCGTTCACATCCGCCGCCTCGCCTGTGTGACTAAGCGCTGAGCGGTTCCCAGCGATGACTGTTCATGTAGCGATGTGCACTTAAAGTACAAGCTTGCATGTTCCACGCTTGCTTTTGCAGACGACAAATTCAAGTCTTTATTCGGATGATTGACAGAACAAATCAAGAGGGATTGTTAGATAGATAGATAGATAAATAGATACTTTATTCACAGGGTTGGGTAGGGTAACTTTAACTTGATTACTTTCAATTACCTTTGGATTACTCCAATACCAAATATGCTAATAAAAGACAAAAGAAACAAAATATGAATAAAATGATGACTCACAACACGTGGTAAGCTTTCTCTCCTGGCTTTGATCTCTTTGACAGAAACAAAATGAAAATAAATCCAAACAGCTTGCCGACATCATTTTTGCCGTTCCATGTGTTCCGTTACTCCCCAAGCCTGCACAAAATTTTGTCATTTTATTCATATTAAGTTTCTAAATTGTGCTACATAAAATACACACTGTAATAAAAATAGGGTAATATGCAAATGTGGGGGTGGGGTTTAATGTGGGCTTTTACTTCCCTGGGTGGAGTTAAAGAGCCTCATGGCATGAGGAACAAATTATCTCCTCAGTCTGTCCGTGGAACAAGACTGTGACAGCAGTCTGTCGCTGAAGCTGCTCTTCCCTTTGGAGATGATGCTGTGTTAATCATAACTCATCTGTAAAGTCTGTGCACACTCAACATCAGCATGGGGAATTTGGTTTTGACGCCATTATGTGCAGAACGCGCACGCCTGAAGGTGTTTTCGGATCATGTGACGATTCAAGGGGGAAATTACCACAGAGTCAGAAAGAATTTACGAAAACGAGCATGAATTTACTACTGCGCAGAAGGAATAAAAGAAATGAGGGATGCATCGCTTAAAATGTAGTGTAAGGCTTGTATTTATAAAAGTATCAGAGCACCTCTTTAGCTCATTCAATGCCATAACATATAAATACCTTTTCAGTATTGTCCCAGAGTGCCAAAACGAAAACTATTTTTTTCTTGATTGATTTTGAAAAACTATTGTAAATGGTGTGGCGCTGCTCATAGGTAAATATCAGGCCTCTGGGAATTATTTCAGTGTGATAAATCACCATTAGATAGCAGGAGTGGCTTTTGATCATATATTTGTCTACACATCAAGGAATCCCAATTTCCTGGTGTTGCTTCCTCTATCTAAATGTGCGTGTAGGTGGCCCCATAGGGGTAGTGAAGCAGTGTGGTAAAAGTTGAGGATATGGAAAAATAGTAATAACTCTTCAACAGAGCTTATTCATTTAAAAAAAAGATGAAAAAGTCCCATCGTCAGGTCGGAGAGGGATGACGTTTCGAACATGTCCGCAGGAACGTGATCATCGTAGTAATGAAATTGTGTGAATATTATTTTGCAATCAAAGTGGCTTTATATTTATGGAAAGCAGTCCGTTTGAAATGCATCCTTTCACAAAAAGCTGCTTTCTCAGAAGTTATCTTGTAAATGATTATATTTAAGAAACTTTGCGATGTTCAACTGTTTTTTACTAAACAATGGTGAAAGCTTGAAATATACTTTTTTTTCTAAGGAGAGATGAAAGTTTAAGCTTTCTTTTAATATGCCCTATGCTTGTATGTCCTGTGCCAAGAGCTAGAGCTAGAGCTCTTGTTGGTGTTGTAAAAGGATAGTGGGATGTTTGGCTGTGTTCTAAGGGATGGGCGGGGCACCCGTATGATGCGGCATGGGTAAACCAGTGAAAGCTGTCGAGCCCTGCTGTTGAACAGAAGAGTGTGTCGTGTCACCCTGACCCGAGTGACATGGCCGCTTTCTTGTGTCCCGTTTCATCTGGAGGGACGAAAGCATGACCAACTTAGGTGCCGAGGTGTCTAACTTGTTTGGGTGTTTGGGCATTTGAGTTGGCCATTGTCCAAAAATTTTGTGTGTGTTTTTTCCTACTTTTTCCCTTTTTGTATTTTTTTTTTGTGTTTGTCTTGCTGTTGGTCACCCCTCTCGAGGCATATGACCAGGGTAGATAGATAGATAGATAGATAGATAGATAGATAGATAGATAGCTACAAATCTACATTTTCTGTAGACCTTCAGAAATGAGTCAAAATGGCAAAAATTGGCTGCCAATCCGAGAAAAATGTCTCACATTGAATGAGTTCAAATACTGTGGAAAATTGGGCCAGAAATTGGGTCACTCAGCCGTGAGAAGTCGTCTTTTTCTGTGGATGTCATCGTTTGCCATGATAATTGTTTCTCTCCCTTCTCTAACATTCGTTTCTGGTACCGTAAGTGTAATAGTATGAAACAAAACCTCTAGTGCCTTTTCAAATGTTATCTGTACCACTGGTGGTCTACTGTTTGTGTCTGCGCTCTCCTCGACGTGACGTAGGCTTGATCCCCTTTGCATACAATGTGTTGCGACATTTCTCGACTGATCGATCGTTGCAGAAATCCGATAGTATACCGTGTAGTAACCCCTCACGTATATATACTGTATGCATTTACAATCGTAACCTTCTTATAGTGCAGTATATAAGTCACGCTTTCAAATTTCTTGCTAATTAGAGGTTTTTAGGTGCGCCTGTTGTCTGGAAAATTCGGTATTTATATTCTCTGAGAGTGTATTGTAGCCAAGAATACTTACTAGAAAGCATACAGTTGCCCGACATGGAATACTGGCTAGAGATAAGAGATAATATTAATAGGATAACCTTTTAAAGGCACTTTGATGGACCATCCTTATTGCTCGCTCTCGTTTGAGGGAGGGATCCGTTTGAAATCCATGCTTTTGTATTGTATTGCATGCATGAATATCACTTGTCGCTCTAACTATTCCAAAGATGTGCCATTTAAACGTAATTATTAATATTTGAAAATGTATCCATTAGACGTGTGTTAAGAATATGTGTGTTTTTATTTAACTAGGAAAAATATGTGGAACATTGTTAATAGAACAACTAAAAATGCGTGCTTATTTTAAGTATTATTTTTCTTATTTTATTGGAAGAATTGTTGCAAATATGGTAAGATGAAGAAAATTGCATTTAAAATGCATTCTCATTTGAGATAATATTTATTTTATTATACTGATCTTGTTTTGATTGTATTTATTTTTATTATATTTTTATGATATTTTCAACCTGACCCTGTCTATATATTTCTCATTGAATATAAATATAAAAATAATACGGAAACACTTATCTGTATTGTCAGGTGATTTTGCACATTGTATTATTTTCATTTACTAGAAATTATAGTAAAATTTTAAAAAATCTACTTAAAATAGGTATAAAAATTAAGTTTTACTTTTCCTGCTTTACTCAAAATATAATTGTCAGATATATTGAAATAAGAAATCCAAATTTCATAAAATACTTGTTCTCTTTTAATCATTTTTAAATAAAAATAATATCTGCTCATTCTAGTTTCCTTTATTTAATGGTATTTTTAGTTTCCAGTATTACTTACTAACAAAATAGAATCAATGGTTTAAATAGCAGAATATATGATAATTGATATATATATAATTGTAGGTATATTAAGTATTGTTCTCATTTATATTTTAAAAAATATCTAAAAAACTAAATTAAAACTATTGAGTGTGAATAGGTGCGATTGGCTGGCAACCAGTTCAGGGTGTCCCCTGCCCACTGCCCGATGATTGCTGGGATGGGCTCCAGCACCTCCGCGACCCTACTGAGGATAAGCGGTGCAGCTAATGAGATGAGATGAGTGTGAATAGGAAAGAATAATTTTCTTTACTCGAAATACAAACGTCAAATATAGTAAAATAAGAAATCAAAGTGACTTAAAATTCATACCCATTTAGAGTATTTTTTGATAATAATCAGAAATATAAGAAATAAGTATAAGATCTAATAACTAGGTTCTTAAATGTGTGGAGATTTTAGGCGTATATATATATATATATATATATATATATATATATATATCCCAGCATGCACTGTGCACTACTTCTATGGGGGAAATCGAGTGGCTGGCTAATTGCGAAACCTGTGGGGACTCGAGATTGATCCATTTATGAATACAAATAAAGCCTTTTAGGTGCACCTTATAGTGCAGAAAATACGGTATTTATTGCTGGTAATACGGAATCCTTGTTTGGGAAACCATCCTCTTTCTCTTTGTCATATACACATTTTTCTTTTTTTCTCGGGAAGCAATCCGAGGGAAACAATCTTCCTGTCGCTGGACTAGAACACTTGTTTGTTCTCCCCGTAAGACGAAAAAAACACGCCGTAGAACCTGTTCGAGGAAGTCGTGCGTATTCCCGCCTCGGAAAAAAAGCAAAGCGCAGTTAAAGGAAGAGGGCCGGTCGGAAGGCGGGAGGCCCGATCGGTGAGCACGAGGCTCCCACATGAGTCCGGTTAGCCTGTCCGGGCTCGTTTCCCATCAGGCCTTGTAAATCATTTGCAGGAAGCGGAATCGCCAGTTCAACCTGCAGCACGAAAACACACACAACAACATCCGCCGCTCAGCTGCACGTTTTTGACCTTGGATTGAGTTTCTGTGAGGAAAAGAACAATTCCCTGCACGTTTTTTTAAGCTATTGTGTCCGGATTGCAAATGAATGTGCACAATAGAGAAAATTGGCCCCAGTTGCAAATAGGCGAAAACACCTTTGCCCTGTTTGCAGATGCATTCGCTTGACGGTTTTTTATTCGTAGCAAAAGAAAAGTCATCATGTAATTCAGCAAAATAATATATAGCAATTGCAAGGTCATTTTACGTCTCGTAAAGACCCAGTGTGTATTATATAGGACCCCCTAGTGGTGTAAAATGCTTCATTTATCTAAAAAAAGAAACACTATTAAATTTTAAGGATGGACCAAAATGGGTTTTTCAGGGCCGATAACAGGATGCCCATAACAGATATTTGGAACCGGTATTCGTTTCCTGTAAAAACCTAAAAACTGGTGTAAGAAATTTTATAATAATGCAAAAAAAAAACAAATAATGAAAACATAAATTCAAATAAAACTTTGATAGCTCTGTGAAATCTTCTACATAAAATTAATTACAATTTCAATACACCTAACATAAAATTTGATATATTTCACTTGAACTAAAAAACTAACAGTGCAGGAAATGAAATTAGGCTTAACAGCAATTTGTATAAGGTTTATAAAAACCTAAATAGCTTCCTTTCAATAAATAGAAAAATGTCAATAAAACCAAGATGTGTCAGGACCAGAACAGGATCAGGACCCAAACGCGTGACGTTCTCATACAAGCCTTTTAATTTACGGGAAATGGGGAGTCATGCACGTTAGGCAGCGGTCTGGCGTGGAAAGACAGGAAGCCAGAGGCCGACGAGATCGATTCCAATTGCCCGAGTTGATATCGAAGAGATGGGGTCGATACTGGACAGGATGGGACAGACAGGATAGATAATGAATCAGGATATCAAAAATGAACTGGACAAACTAGACGGGAACAAAAACTGGAGAAAAGAATGAACAGGACAAAAATAGACGGGAACAAAAATGGAAATCGATATTAAACAGGACAAAAATAAACGGGAACAATACCGGATTGGAAATACCAACAGGGACAGGACCGAGTCAAAACCCACGTCTTGCGGGGCAGAAGTTTGTTGACGGGCTGACAAATGAAGCGTGAGAGCGCTGAGCTTAATATAGACCGAAAGCCAATCTCAAGCTGCTTGGGCGCCATGGCAACCGTGACAAGATGACTTAAATGAACTTAAAACAAAGGATTAATTGAAATTTTAATGGAGCTCGAGGGTTGAAAAATTTGATCTCTCCTGTTTTGACCAACTCATGTTATGGTAACAGCTAATCATTCAGCCTTCCACTTGACTGTGCTTTTTAGGCTGTCAATCACAAATACAAACGATTGACCAACTAATGTTATGATAAGAGCTAATCTATCAGTCTCCACCTGAAATGTGCTTACCTCAAACAAGTTAACTACACTTTTTACGCTATCTCTTAATCACACACACTTTTCTACCACAGACTTTTAAAATTCTCAATATTATCAGGGGTCTCGGTTCACAGGCGTGTCGGGAAAATTCGTCAAAGCTGTTGCTCTAACATTGTTCTTTCTGCTTCAGTGGCTCTGCCCCCGGTCCTTTATATATTAAGAAGGCACAGGGTGGGTAGCGTCCGAGGGGAGAGAGGAGCAGAAGATAGGGAGAGCAATGCTCTACTGCATCTGAGCCTAAATAACCCTGTTTTAAATATATTTAATTGGCCCGTCAAATGAATAAAAATGCCAATCCCAATCTCCTTTAAATTATTAAGTATTGGTCCCGATAATCCGCCCGCTCGATAATTGGTCCGCCCAATAATCGGTCAACCTCTAATTGATTCAAATATTAAGCTAAAGAAATACTCCTATAGACACCATTTTTTAAAGACTCATTGGTTTAAAAAATGAATGACCATTTCCCCAAGGTAGCTGTGCTTTTAGCATTTATTGGCCACTTACTATCGGCAACTTAGCCGATGGTCCCAGAGTCCTATGTTTCATGCATATTTTTCACTGTTTCCTTCTCTAGCCACTTAGCTATAGGATACACCTCGCCACTGTCAATATTGGTAGCTGCTCTGTGTAGATAAAGTGCGTAGGTTTAGTCATTTGTACTGACAGTTCATTACACAACTTTGCAGAAGTTGACATGTCTGGCCCGCCATCTTACTACTACGGAAGCTGAAATGTCCCGGTGTTAATAGAATAGAATATACCTTTATTGTCATTGTTACAACATGGGATATATTGTGACAACGAAATTGGACGTGGCACTCCAGTTCCACATTTTACAGTGAGGATAAGGACGTAAAAGCCATGCATGTGATGGTTTCTGAATATGTAATTCAAGCATCTATTTCTTTTTTTCACCATTTCCCTTTCTAGCCACTATTGTTAGCCACTTATTTTTTTCTCCATTTTGCATTCATAGAATGTTTTTCATGTGATATATGTAGGTTTTTTTAAGTTTCTTGTAATATTTAGTCCAAAAAATGCATCTTACAGAATGCTTTAGATGTTTTATAAAGGGGGCAAATAATTCAAGACGTGTATTCTATGCAAACGACAGGGATTCGAACTTGCAACTCGTCACCTGCGCAGCGAGCATAACAACTACCACCATTACAAAAATTAAAAGTAAACGGTAAATGTTTTGCATTGATATAGCGCTTTTCAAGTCAATGAAGACCTCCCAAAGCGCTTTACAATGTGCTTCACACTTACCCATTCACACACACACTCACACACCAATAGGGAGTCAGCCATGCAAGGCTTATTGGGTGCATCTATCTATCTATCTATCCATCCATCTATCTATCTATAATGGTAAATGGTAAATGTTCTGCATTTCTATAGCGCTTTTCAAGTCAATGAAGACTTCCCAAAGCGCTTTACAATGTGCTTCACACTTACCCATTCACACACACACTTACACACCAATAGGGAGTCAGCCATGCAAGGCTTATTGGGGGCATCTATTTATCCATCTATCCATCTATCTATCTATCTATCTATCTATCTATCTCTATCTATCTATGATGGTAAATGGTAAATGTTCTGCATTTCTATAGCGCTTTTCAAGTCAATGAAGACTTCCCAAAGCGCTTTACAATGTGCTTCACACTTACCCATTCACACACACACTTACACACCTATAGGGAGTCAGCCATGCAAGGCTTATTGGGGGCATCTATCTATCTATCCATCCATCTATCTATCTATAATGGTAAATGTTCTGCATTGATATAGCGCTTTTCAAGTCAATGAAGACTTCCCAAAGCGCTTTACAATGTGCTTCACACTTACCCATTCACACACACACACTCACACACCAATAGGGAGTCAGCCAAACCATTATTTTGTCAGCCACTTATTGTGATGATTTTTTTTATTATAATTATTGTTTTTCTTATTT
Organism: Urocampus carinirostris; assembly: GCF_059441175.1. Classification (NCBI taxonomy): domain Eukaryota; kingdom Metazoa; phylum Chordata; class Actinopteri; order Syngnathiformes; family Syngnathidae; genus Urocampus; species Urocampus carinirostris. The sequence goes on along the minus strand of NC_142349.1, from coordinate 66,734,133 downwards.
GCTTACAAAATAATAACCATAACAATAATCCAAATTCATTCAGAGGTCAAAGGACGATATCGGACGCCATTATTGCCGGCAAAGTAGGCCGAGAGTCAAGGTGGCGCCGAGCCAGAGAAATAATTTCACTTCTGGGAACAATGAAGCAAGAGGAAGTGTGGAAGCTGAAATGACGCTCATCCACCGCGCAATCGTGTTTCTTTACACTCGATGATTTACTGAAAAAGCTTGCGGGACAGTTTGGTGTTGGGGTTGGAGGGAGGGAGGCAAATTTTTGTAATCATTCGTTTAACCCAGGGCTGGGCTAACTTTTTAAGTGGCGGGCCTCGTTGGGTTAGGAAATGTGGCGGATGGTTTGGGGGGGTCTGCTAAGAGGGTCTCCAATCCAATACCTTTGCTCAGAGGCCACATAATAGAGGAAAAACTCTCACAGGTGTCGGTACTAGTTCATTAAAAAGAAGGAGAGAAAAAAATTATAAAGATAGAGAGGGAAAGGGAAGAAAAGAAATAGGGAGTGAGAAAAAAAATAAAAGGAAGATATAAAGAAAAAAAACTAAAGAGAGACAGAAGGAAGAAAGAGATAACAAGAGCAACAACGTGAAAGAAAAAATGAAGAGAGATATGAGAGAGACAAAATGAAAGAGAAAAGAAATAAAGAGAGCGAATGAGAAATTGAGAGAAAGAAAGGGAGAAGTACAGAGAGCGATGGAAAATAAATAAAGAGAACAAAATGGAGAGAAATAAAGAATAGAAAGAAGTACAGCGACCGATAGAAAATAAATCATGAGAACAGAATGGAGAGAAATTGAGAATAGAAAGAGAGAAAGGAAAATAGAGAAATAGGGACAAGGACAAAGGGATATAGAGAGAGAAAGGGAAAGAAAGAGATAAATAAAAAAGAGAGACAAAGATGGAGAACTAATAGAACCAGATAAAGAGAAAAAAGTGGGAGAGATAAAGAAGAGTGAAGAGAAAGAAAGAGTTAAGAAAAAAAGCAGATGAAAAAACTAAAACGCTAGAGAGGGAAAGGGAGGAAAAGAAATAAAAAATAAAATGAAGAAATAAAAAAAAAATCAAAAGCTGAAAGGAAAACAAAGAGAAAGAAGAAAGAAAAAGATAACAAGAGCAACAAAATGAAAGAGAAATGAAGAGAGAAAGGAGAGAGACAAAAGGAAAGAGAAAAGAAGAAATAAAGAGTGAGTAAGATATTGAGAGAGAAAGCAAAGGAAAAGTACTGAGAGCGATAAAAAATAAAAGATATAAAGTGAGAAAGAAATGGAGAGAAGTAGAGGAGAGAAAGAGAGAAAGGAAAATAGAGAAATAGGGACAGAGAGAAAGGGATATATTGAGAGAAAAGGAAAGGGAAATAAAAAAGAGAGAGACAAAGAGGGAGAACCAGATAAAGAGAGAAAAGAGGGGTGGATGTAAAGAAAACAAAAGAGGGAGAAGAAAGAAAGAGTAAAGAACAAATGGCCGAGAGAAAAAAAAAAAGGATAAACAACTCCAATTGCTTTGAGAGTGGCGCCTAAGCACTACAGTAATGCCCTGTACTCGCAAAAAGGTGCACACAATAGAACATCTAGCTTAATAGCAATGTCCGGATATTTTTCGGCATCCCGAAAAAAATGTTCCTATATACCGTTTTTCGTAAGTCGAACGGTCGTAAATATAACTCTTTGTGACGCGTCTCCGTAGAAACCTTGAATATTTACTCACCGCTAATTCTTCCCTATTTGTGTTTTTTTTTCAGTGTTGATTTCTGCAAGATGTCTTCCAAGGCTCACAGTTCCAATAACATCGCCCATGCCAGGCGGACCGTGCAGCAGCTCAGGATAGAAGCCAACATCGAGAGGATAAAGGTACTATCCCTGTAATACAGGGGAGTCAAACGGGCGGCCCGCGGGCCGGATCAGGCCCGCAAAGGGATTGAATCCGGCCCGCGAGACAGTGCTGAAGGAAGCGCAAGAGAAAAATGAGCTGCAGGTTGAAATATGTCCTCTTGATGTTGCCAAAGCTAGGTGCCTCTTACAAACACTGTAGTTGTATTTCTTTTTCTCTCTCTCTCTCTCTCACCCCCTCTCTCTCATCCTCCTTTTTTCCTCTCACTCTCTATGTCTCTCTTTTTCACTCTCCCTGTCTCTCTTTTTCTCTTTCTTTGTTCCTCTTTGTCTCTTTATGTCACTGTGTCTTTTTACCTTCTTTTGCTCTCTCTTCCTTTTTTCCTTTTCTCTCTCTTTTCTCTCTCTATCTCTTGGTTTCCCCTTCTTTCTTCCTACCCTTCTTGCTTTCTCTCCTCATTCTCTCCTTTTCTATTTCTATTTTTTTATTTTTATTTCTTTCTTTCTCTCTATTTTTCCCTCTCACTATTTTTCTTTTAATCTCTTTTGTTTCTCACGTTCTCGCTCTCTTTCTCCCTTTCTCTCTTTCTCCTATTTCTTTCTCTTTTTCTGTCTTTTTTCTTTCTCCTCATTCTACAAGTCCGGCCCCCGAAGGAATGTTTGTTCTATCGTGTGGCCCCCGAGTTAAAATGAGTTTGACAACCCTGCTGTAATACAAACTAAAACCATCTCGGAGAACAATTTACAAAGAATTGAATAAGTCTCATACCTGTCAAGCTCCATTTTCCCTTACAAAATACAAAATCATCTTACACCATATTTTTTTTTCTCAAACGTGTTTATTCATGTAGTCTAACATATATTCTACTTGTTGTTTGTTATATCATATATATTGTTAATGAACATTTTGTTGTGAAACACTGAGTCGCTCGACATGAGGTTTATTATAAAAAAAGTTCAAAAATGAAGTCGCTTGGACCTTCACTGTAGAAGGAAAAAATACATGCAAATAGAATTAAGTAGAAAAAATACATTTTTGTATTCAAATTATGAATTCATTTTCTGCATTCAATTATTGTTGGTAATATACTGATTAAACGGATAACCACCAACCTGTATTTTTCATTTTCTCCCTTTATACTTCCTTTTTTTCTTAACTTCTTTATACAACAATAATGATTCGTAATATTATGCAAGTGAGCCGTTTAAGAGCCGGCTCTCTTTAATGAGTTGAGCCGAAAAATCCGATTCTCTAAAAAGAGACGGACTTCCTTTCACTACATTAACAAAAAAAAAAACGATGCAGAGATAGAGGCTACCGCGGCAAACTCGTTTGACTTGATTAATTTGCCGCTTGGTGATAGTCTGTGTTTGACAAATTTGCGTTTTTCCATATAGATTTTTTCGTACGTCGTATACGTCTTAAAATGCATGATAAACGTACTTTGTGGGGCGGCAGTAGCTCAGGAGGTAGAGCGCTCGTCTTGGGATCAAGGGATCCCAGTTCGAATCCCGGCACGTCCGTGTTACATGTCGAAGTGTCTTTGGGTAAGACACTGAACCCCTAATACCCCCAATAAGCTGGTTAGCGCCTTACATGGCCGCACGGCCGCTATTGGGAAATGTGAAGCACACTGTAAAGCGCTTTGGGAAGTCTTGAGTTGAAAAGCGCTTTATAAATGCTAATCATTTCATTTCATACAACATAATCATTCGTAATATAATGCATCAAAGCAAGTGAGCCGTTGGAGAGCCGGCTCCCTTTAATGAGTTGAGCCGAAAAAGCCGGTTTGCTAAAAAGAGACGGACTACCTTTCACTACATCAAACCGCTCGCCTCGTTTGCAACGGAAAAAACGATACCGAGATAGAGGCTACCGCGGCGAATTCTTTTGACTTGATTGATTTGCCATTTTGTGATAATCTGTGTATGGTACCCATCATTGACAAATTTGAGTTTTTCTCGTACGTCATACACGTCTTAAAATGCATGATAAACGTACTTTGTACGGCAAAAAACGTACAGGTTGACAGGTACGAAGTCTGGTAAAAACACCATCTTCTCCGCTCAAACGTTGTGTCTATACCATGCTACCTCGACACGTTTTCACAAAATGGATAAGGAATGGGAACCAAAAAAAACGTTCTTTACTGAAAACGCTTTGATTCAATTTGGAGATCATTTTCAGGTGCTAATCTAGCACATGGTGCTAATTCCGTGGATTATCTGTCAACCCCTAATTTAACCGGCATTCTAACTGCCGGGTTTCACTGACTTTACAAGATGGTGGGACGTTCTCAGGTGACTGAAAGCCTCCGAGAGCAGGTGGTCTGTTTAAAAACTGAAGGGATGGGTTCCTATTAGCCGTAGCAAGACGAATTGTTGTTCCAAATCTGTGCTGAACATGGTAAGGATCGTGTCTCCCACACTGCAGTGACCGAACTTCTCATTAGCGAAAAAAAACCAACTAAAAAAATCCAAAAACTGGGCAAAGATTTGCTGAGGAGCATGTTCTGTGGAGAGAGGGGAACTGGTTCAGTGTTCACTTAAGTGATGAAAGCAAATTTAATTGAATTGGGTCCAATGCAGAGGTGTTAAATAGGAGGTCTGCGAGCCTGATCAGGCCCACTAAAAGATTGAATCTGGCCTGCTAGACCACGCTCAAGAAGCGCAAGAGAAAAACGAGCTGCAGGTTGAAATATGTCGACTTGATGTTGCCAAAGCCAGGTGCCTCTCACGAAGACTCTGTACTTGTATTTCTTTCTCTCTCTCTTTTCCTCACTTTTCTCTCTCTGTCTCTCGCTTTCACTCTCTCTCTTATTCTCTTTCTTTGTTCCGCTTTGTCTCTTTCTTTCTCTGTGTCTTTTTACCTTATTTTGCCCTCTCTTCCTTTTTTACTTTTGTCTCTCTTTTGTCTGTTTATATCTCTTGCTTTCTGCTTCTCTCTCTCTCCTTCTCTTTTCTTTCTTTCTCTTTGTCACTTTCTATTTCCCTTTGGATTGCTTTCTTTCTTTCTCTCTCTTTTTCTCCCCCTCTCTTACTATTTCTCTTTATCTCTTTTGTTTCTTACGTCCTGGCTCTCTCTTTTTCTCTTTCTCTCTATTAATCTCTTTCTTTCTCTCTCTCTCTCTCTCTTTCTTTCTCTCTTTCTTTATCCCTTTCTTTCTTTTTCTCTTCTTTTTTTGCTTTCTTCCTTTCTTTCTCTCTTTCTTTATTTGTCTCTCCTCTCTTTTTCTCATTCTCTCTTTCTTTCTTTCTTTCTTTCTTTCTCTTTTGTTCTCTCCCTCTCTCTTTCTTTTTTTTCTCTCATTTCTTCTGTCTTTCTTTCTGTCTTTCTTTCTGTCTTTCTTTCTGTCTTTCTTTCTGTCCCATTGTCTCTCTTTTTCTCTCCCTCTCTCTTTTTCTCTCTTTCTTTCTCTCTCTCATTCTCTCTTTCTTTTTTTCTTTCTCTTTCTTTGCTTCACTCCCTACTTTTCTCTCCCTCTCTTCCTCATATTTCTCACTCTCTTTTTTTCTTTTTCTCTAATCTACTAGTCGGCCCCCAAGAGAATGTTTCTTCTAACGTGTGGCCCCCGAGTTAAAATGAGTTCGGCACCCCTGGTCTAATAGGAAGAATAATGTTCGGCGACACATTGGAGAATGACTAAACCCAAAGTGTGTGAAAATAGTCAGTGAAACGTGGAGGAGGAAGTGTCATGGTTTGGGGCATTGGACCTCTTGTACGGCTACATGGCCAAGTGAATGCAAATGTCTATCAGGACCTTTTTGAACAGCACATGGTTCTTTATTGCAATCGTCGCCCAATCAACCAGCAGTCCTAAAGCAGGACAATGGTCCATATGGGACAGAAAAACGAATAAAGAATTTCCTTGAAAGTGAAAACAGTGAATTCATAGCATGGCCTGCCCAGAATCCTGATCTCAAACCATTAGAAAACCCCTGGAAAATCCTCGGTGACAGAGTTATGGTGAAGAAACCCTCTACAATTACCAAACTGGCGAAGGGGGGCTGGAAGAAGAATGGACCAAAATCACACCAGAGCAGTGTGAGAGCCTAGAGCTATCCTGTGGCCACAGATGTGCTGAAGTCATGGCCTCTAACATTCAGAATTTGTCATTTTGTGGAGAGAGTGTTGTAGTACAACGACATAGACACAATAAAATGTCATTTATTCCATTTTTTTCATAACTTCTCTAAATTGTATCTGCAGTGTATATATAATATAAGCATTTGTATGATGTTTTTGATTATTTTTCTGATTTGTGCACTCTACAGGTATCCAAGGCCTGCGCCGACCTTATGACTTACTGCAACGATCACTCGAAAACCGATCCCCTACTCATGGGAATCCCCGCCTCAGACAATCCCTTTAAGGACAAAAAACCCTGCACTATACTGTAGAGGGCGCTACGCTGCCTTCACGGGAGTTCTGTTGTTGTTGTTTTTTGTTCGTCTTGTTTGTTTGTTTTTTTGCTCATATATCGTTGCCGTGTTTGGTGTGCCGGGAGCAGGGGTGTACGGCGTCATTAAGCATGTTTTGTTTAGCTCCACGCTTCTTCCCATCCTCCCTAAATATCTTCATAGTCCCTGCTGAAGAAAAGCAACCCCAGAACATGATGCTGCCACCACCATGTTTGTCAGTGGGGATGGTGTTTTCAGGGAGATGTGCAGTGTAACTCTTACGAGTGAGCTACTTGTGGTCCACAGGTTAGCGAGTTTTCACCACGGGTAGCTAATATTAGTGCCTCTCGGACGGCCCTAGATTTCAGTTTTTTTCGCTCGTTACCGTGACGATCACAACAATCACCTTCGCCCCATTCTCAAGTCTTTTGCAGACTCCCAAATATTTTATGCCAGAATCGCCCTGTATTTAGCTCCATCCATCTTCCCTTTGTTTCTAACTATTTTAATAGTCCCTGCTGGAGAAAAGCAACCCCAGAACATGATGCTGCCACCACTATGTTTGTCAGTGGGGATGGTGTTTTCAGGGATATGTGCAGTGTTACTCTTACGAGTGAGCTACCAGTGAGCTACTTGTGGTCCATGGGTTAGCGAGTTCTCACCACGAGTAGCTAATATTAGTGCCTCTCGGACGGCCCTAGATTTCAGGTTTTTTCGCTCGTTACCGTGACGATCACAACAATCACCTTCGCCTCTTTCTCAAGTCTCTTGCAGACTCCGAACAGTTTTAATGCCAGAATTGCCCTGTATTTAGCTCCATCCATCTTCCCATCGTCCCTAAATATCTTCATAGTCCCTGCTGAAGAAAAACAACCCCAGAACATGATGCTGCCACCACCATGTTTGTCAGTGGGGATGTTGTTTTCAGGGAAATGTGCAGTGTTACTCTTACGAGTGAGCTACCAGTGAGCTACTTGTGGTCCACGGGTTAGCAAGTTCTCACAACTGGCAGCGACTATTAGCATCTCTCGGACGGCCCCAGATTTCAGGTTTTTTTCACTTGTTACCATGACGATCGTGCCAATCTAAATTCCGATGTGAAATCAGGTTCCGACTCATCCTTTTTTACTTTCCAGACTATAAAGTGCACCTCTAAAAACCGAACCCATTGCCAGAAATTTGCAAGTGCGCCTTATATCCAGTGTGCCTTATAGACTGAAAAATACGGTACCTGTTTAGATTACCTTTCAAAATAAAAGGTCAATTAAAATTCGAAATGTATATAAATACACACAGTCTTTTACAGTTAACAATTACTGTATGAAAATATTAAATTAAGAATAATTAACCGAATATATGCCCTTGTGTCATTTACCCATAATGCAAAATGCTATTGCTAGTATTTATAAACCGCTAATCGCTATTTCAAAATAAAATGCCGCATTACACGTATTCCGACCGGGTTGCGTATTATTTTATTAGCTTGGCAAAAATCTACGTGTTTTTTTTTTTTTTCAGTTTAAGAAAATCTAATTTAATAATTTATATCGTTAATGAAAGTATTAGCATCCCAGAGAATTATTTCCGATGTTTAGAAATAATCGCCCGTTTATTCGTTTATCGGAATCGAATTCCACGAAATCGGTATAAATCCAAATGTATATTGGATAAAATAGTTCAAAACAGAAAAGCGCCCTTTATTATTTTACCGACGTTTAGCTGTGTTAGCCGTTAGCTCCCGTTAGCAAAACGTCACGCTGGTATTGAAGTTTTTGGACCAAATTTCCGAACGCGACCTCTAAGCTTCAGTTCTTTCGGGTTTCCAATGTCGGTGCTATCATGACAGTTGTGTCAAAAATACAAAAAAAAATTGTATTTCATTTACTCGTCGGGACTGTCGAGACAATAAAATGATTGACGAAATGAACGAAGTGATGTGTTTTACACGTTTTCTGTACGGGTTTTGACCTTTTTGGAAAATTGAGTCGAAAATATACACACACGGGTCAAAAGTAACCCAATTTGGGTCAGTTAAAGCAAGCTTTGTTGTTCTACACTTATGAAAAATCATTAAAATTGGGTCGATAAGTATAAAACATCAAAAATATGTTTTTTTTTTAAATAAATAGAGTCGAAGTGTTGAATTGTTAATATTATAGTTGGTTTAAACGAAACTCTTCCAAATCGGGTCATATTGTATTAATTCTGTACAATTTGGCTACGCTTTTAGCTTTGTAGCTAGCTATCTTCCTAGCTTTTTAGCTACTTAGCGAGCCATCTAGATAGCTTTGTCTATTTTTGCATGCGATCTAGCTATCTAGCCAACGTTTTCTATTTAAAACTTTGGCCTAGCTTTGTTTTTTAGCTTTCTGTCTAGCTATTTTAAGAGCTTTCTATTCTTTTAGCTAGCTAGCTATCCCCCTTTATTTTATTTTTTAGCTTTTTAGCTTTGTAGCTAGCTATCTTCCTACCTTTCTAGCTATTTGTTGAGCTATATAGCTAGCTTTGCCAATTTGGGGGCCAAAACTAATAAAAACAAAAACTGTTTAGAACGCAACCCTAAGGTAAGTTGTGCTGAAACAAATCTTGGTTCATTTTGTTTTGCCTGAACTAGAAGATTGAATCATTTGGTTGAAAAACAACAGTACTAGTTCTATCCATTTGTGTCTCCTTCCTCTGTCCCTTTTCTGACCCAATTTGGATAATTTTGTGAGCGAGTTGTGTTGTTAGAAGCAAACACAAATATTGGTTCGCTTTGTTTACAACAAAGCAAGATGAATCATTTTAGTATGGAAAAAGATATAAGCCTGGCCAATATTTGACCCAATTTAGGTTATTATTGGATTTGAATTCGGTTGTTGAAACTTACACCAGTTGGCTAGCCCTGCCAATTTATGACCCAATTTGGGTTATTTTTTTCCCCCCAAATTGTTAATACGAACCCCCAAATCTACTCATTTTGGTTCAAACAAATCAAAAGATTAAGTAATTCTTTTGCAAAGAAAAGTACTTGCTTGGTCAATTGTTGACCCAACTTGGGTTGTTTTTTTTCCCCAAATTGTTAAAAGTAACCCCCAAATCTACTCATTTTGGTTTAAACAAATCAAAAGATTAAGTAATTTTGTTGCAAAGAAAAAGTACTTGCTTAGTCAGTTGTTAACCCAAATTGGGTTATTTTTCTTTTCCAAATTGTTAAAACCAACCCCCAAATCTACTCATTTTGGTTTAAACAGACCAAAAGATTAAGCAATTTTGTTGCAAAGAAAAATTACTTGCTTGGTCAATTGTTAACCCAACTTGGGTTATTTTTCTTTTCCAAATTTTAAAACCAACCCCCAAATCCACTCATTTTGGTTTAAACAGACCAAAAGATTAAGTAATTTTGTTGCAAAGAAAAGTACTTGCTTGGTCAATTGTTAACCCAACTTGGGTTATTTATTTTTTTCAATTGTTAAAACCAACCCCCAAATCTACTCATTTTGGTTTAAACAAACCAAAAGATTAAGCAATTTTGTTGCAAAGAAAAGTACTTGCTTGGTCAATTGTTGACCCAACTTGGGTTATTTATTTTTTTTAATTGTTAAAACCAACCCCCAAATCTACTCATTTTGGTTTAAACAGACCAAAAGATTAAGTAATTTTGTTGCAAAGAAAAGTACTTGCTTGGTCAATTGTTGACCCAACTTGGGTTATTTTTTTTCCCCAAATTGTTAAAACCAACCCCCAAATCTACTCATTTTGGTTTAAACAAACCAATACATTAAGTAATTTTGTTGCAAAGAAAAATTACCCGCCCAGTCAATTGTTAACCCAACTTGGGTTGTTTTTTTTCCCCAAATTGTTAAAAGTAACCCCCAAATCTACTCATTTTGGTTTAAACAAATCAAAAGATTAAGTAATTTTGTTGCAAAGAAAAAGTACTTGCTTAGTCAATTGTTAACCCAAATTGGGTTATTTTTTTTTTCAAATTGTTAAAACTAACCCCCAAATCTACTCATTTTGGTTTAAACAAACCAGAAGATTACGTAATTTTGTTGCAAAGTAAAAGTACTCGCTTGGTCAATTTCAATTGGGTTAACCCAATTTGGGTTATTTTTTCATATGTCTGTGTTTTACTACCAATTTAGTGTCAAAACCCAAATGAACCCAAAACTGCTCAAAATGTCCCCTTTGTGTCTCCTTCCTCTGTCCCTTTTTTGTCCCTGTGACCGTCAACCCCCCTCATTTGCGATCATTCCGACGGCCGTGTCGTCATTCGTGTCCGTGAAGCAACTTTACTGTAAACACTTTTTTTCACAGCGTTTTGGGGAACATGCTTATTGTTACCGCGTGGCCTTTTGCTTTAAGATGAAGCAAATGGAACCTCGTCCTTCTTATTCTGATATCTCAATAAAGACGTCTTTTGTCAGAAGAACAGTGTTTGGTTTTTCTTTCCCCACAATGTCATGTTGGATGTGTATTTCTTTGCATTTTTCACTCTTTTAGCGCCCTTTTAGCTATTTAGCCGACTATCAAGTTAGTTTCATGCTATCTAGCTAACATTTGATCTTTTTTTTTGCTAGTTATCAAGCTAAATTTTGGCCTCCTTTCTATTTAGCTATCTAGTTTTTAGCTTTCTATCTGGCTATTTAGTTGGATTCTCAAGGTTTCTTCATTTTCTTCATGTTGAGGATTTTGTGTTTTTCCTTGCCCTCATGTAGGTTTTAGATCAGGGGATGGTGTCATAATAGTCTAGTCTGTACAGCCCTTTGAGACTTCTTGTGATTAAGGGTGTCACAAATATACCTCATCTCATCAGCTGCACCGCTTATCCTCAGTAGGGTCGCGGGGGTGCTGGAGCCCATCCCAGCAATCATCGGGCAGTGGGCAGGGGACACCCTGAACTGGTTGCCAGCCAATCGCAGGGCACACAGGGACAGACAACTCATTCGCTCATTCACACCTAGGGACAATTTGGACCGGCCAATCCACCTGAAATGCATGTCTTTGGAATGTAGGAGGAAACCCACGCAAGCACGGGGAGAACATACAAACTCCGCACAGGAAGTCTGGAGCTGGATTTGAACCCACGCAGGAGGTTCCCATGACTTGAACTGTGCCGCACATGCGCTAACCACTGCGCCGCCGTGCTGCCCTGCAAATATACCTGACTTGACTTTTTAATACCATTTTAGATATTTAGTCAACTATTTAGTTGGGCAAATTTTTAAAATTTTTCATGCTATCTAGCTAATATTTGATCTTTTTTGCTAGTTATCAGGCTAAATTTTGGCCTCCTTTCTATTTAGTTATCTAGTTTTTAGCTTTTTATCTGGCTATATAGTTGGCTTCTCAAGTTTTTTTTTTCATTTTTGTTGAGGATTTTGAGGTTTTCCTTGCCTTCATGTGGGATTTAGATCAGGGGATGGTTTCATAATAGTCTGTAGTCTGTCCAGCCATCTGAGACTTCTTGTGATGAAGGGCGTCACAAATAAACTTGACTTGACGTTTAATTTTTAATTGTTTTAGCTAGCTATCTTACTACCTTATTAGTTATTTAGCCAACTATCATGTTAGTTTCATGGTTTGTAGCTAATATTTTATCTTTTTTGCTAGTTATCAAGCTAAATTTTTGCCTCTTTTTGATCTAGCTATTCACTTTTTAGCTTTCTATCTGGCTATTTAGCTCTCTTCTCAAGCTTTCTTCATTTTCCTCATACTGAGGTTAGAGTTTTTCTTTGCCCTCATGTGGGATTTAGATCAGGGGATAGTGTCATAATGGTCTGTGGTTTTGTACAGCCATTTGAGACTTCTTGTGATGAAGGGCGTCACAAATAAACTTGACTTTACTTTTTACTACCTTTTAGCTATTTAGTAAACTATTTAGTTAGGGTAATTTTACATTTTTTCATGCCATCTAGCTAACATTTTATCTTTTATTGCTAGCAAGCTAAATGGCTGCCTCCTTTCTAAATAGCTTTCTAGTGTTTAGCTTTCTATCTGGCTATTTAGTTGGCTTCTCAAGGTTGTTTTTTTTCATTTTTGTTGAGGACTGTGAGTTTTTCCTTGCACTCATGTAGGTTTTAGATCAGGGGATGGTGCCATAATAGTCTGTAGTCCGTGCGGCACTTTGAGACTTCTTGTGATTATGGGCGTAACAAATAATCTTACTTGACTTTTTAATCTTTTAGCTAGCTATCTAGCACACTTCTAGCCCTTTATCTCTTCATTTTGCTCATCCTCAGGATTTTGAGTTTTTCCTTGCCCTCATGTAGGTTTTAGTCAGGGCTATGGTAATCTGTAGTCCATCCAGCCCTTTAACATGTCTTGATTTTTTTATCCTTTTAGCTAGTTATCTAGCACCCTTTTAGCCCTTTACCTTATCAGCTAACTATTAAGCTACCTGTTTAGCAATTTAGCAAGCCATCTCGCTAAATTGCTACTTAAGAAATTCACATGAGAGCGGGTGCCCTTAGCGCTAAATAGTAACAAAAATAGCTCTCAGCTCGAAAACGGTTGGAGACCCCAGCAGTTCGGATTCTTTCAAACATTTTCACAAAATACAAATAAAAATGAATTTTGTTGCCCGTTAACAAGCACAGAGTGACCACAATCGTGTTTCTATTTAAGCTTCTATTCTTCTCTTCTGAGCTATTCTCGTCACTCCGGAGAAGAAAATCCTCTCGGATCAAAATAACTGAAAAAAAAGCAGCGAGGCCAAACACAAAGCCGTCCTTTTTTTCCCCAAAATAGCAACTCGAAGCTGCCGGGGCTAATAGTGGGCCTTCCGCATTCAAACGTCTGCCTTGTGGTTTTTAAACAGGCACAACGAGGGACACCTAAAATTCCGTAGGCCCCTGAGATACATTAATCCCTTCTTCTGAGATGAACCATAAATAAAAACGAAAGTTGACTGTGAGGGTTACGGCTTCCAGTACAATTGGAAATGAGAGAAAATGGCATAGTTTAATTTTTTGAATTGGCTACTTGCTTCCGTACCCCTGGTACCTCAAAACATCAAAATTGTATATACAGTACATATTTTCTCACGATTGTATGTAGTGAGTACGATTTATATCTACTATACATGTATACGATAACATTTCGTTATAAATATGCGTGTATTGTGAAGAAAAAAAATCAATTTTTTATTACCTCTGGTGTGATGTGACTTGAGCTGGTGTAGTGGAGTTAGTGGGTGGATGCAGATAGGGCAGGAGAAGGCGGATTCAAATTTCAAGAGATTTTGAAACTTCCTTCAAGGATTGATAGAAGATCTCATTTATAAAAAAAATTGTTTTAATTGTTCCAATTGTCGATTGGTCACTGCCAAATTCCTTAGAAAGGATAACCGTGTGTTCCTTCTTCATATTTTTTCATTATATCAAGGTTCGTTTCCGTGGTTATCATATTTTTGCTTCTCCCTTTAGCATCCCAGCATGTCCATCGTGACACATTAAGGTTTGTACAACATTCTGAACTGGATGAAAAAGTAAACAGAATGGGAGCATTGTGGGATGGAGTTTAGCCACAAGCAAATCTGTATTATCATTGTAACGTGAAAACATCATAAGCTAGGAGACGCCATGACATAGGGGTAGAAAATTACAATGACCCAGCACCACCTTGAAGCCCCCTGCTATACCCTAATCCCTTGCTAATTTGAGGTACGTACTTTCCGGTCTCTGTGCATCTGGTTGAAAAATATTCTGCGATCCATTATCCCCAAACGCATATTTCGGCAAGCGGGGACCAGCACTGCGTAATCTTGTTTTGCCTGGGAGCTTTTTTTTGCTGTTATTCCCTTTTAAAATGAAATGCAGTTTTGGCCATTATCCATTATCCCCAATCCCATGCTGCTGCAAGCAGGCACCAACAGAATACACTTTTGTCTGTAGGCATGTTTTTTTGGCCCACCTAAATTGTAATGGACACTTGTGGCCGCGATCCATTATCCTTAACAGACTATTGTTTAGAAGCTCAAATTCAGTCATTCCAGGCAGTTTTTCCCCCATTATCTCTGCCTAAGTGTTATGCACAATTGTTGCCACAATACATTATCCCCGGTTGACTAACTCTGACAGCGGGGGCTTTGCAGAACCCATTTTATTTGTCGGCTTCAGGGTGTTAAGGCAAGAAATTGCGGCTTGCCTACAATGAACTAGTCTGTTTTGCCCACTATTCATTATCCCCAGTCGACTTACTGAGAGTGAAGATGACTGGGATGCGCTCCAGTACCCCGGCCGATAATGGATAGATGGATGAAAAAAGGGTCATCACAGCGCTTTTTAGGGGGGCGGCTGAAGCCTGCCATAGTAGTCTGCTTGAAATGGTCTGCACTGATGTGGCCGCAATCCATTATCCTTAGTAGACTATTGATAAGAGGAGAAGCTCAGAGAGTAAATTTGTGTCATGCTTGACACCTTTTTTTCCTATTCTCTCTGCCTAAAGTGTAATGCACAATTGTGTCCACAATCCATTATCCCAAGTTGACTATCTCTGACAGCAGGGGCTTTATTTGTCGGCTTTTGTTAAAGCACGCCATTGCGGCTTGCCTACAATAAACTGGACTGTTTTGGCCCATGATCCATTATCCCCAGTTGACTATTCCACCCCTTCTTTATGACTAAAATGAATTGCACAATTGTGTCCGCGATGCATTATCTCCAGTCGACTATTGCTTGAGAGCAAGCGCCAGCAAACTGGCCTTTTTTTCAGTTCGGGGCGCACTGTCTTGGCTTCGATCCATTATTCCCCCTTGACCAAAGCTGGAAGAGCGCGTGTGAAAAATGGGAGTGGATTACAGGATTTGATATCCGAGCGAGTTCCCTCCTTGGCTATTGGCTGAAGCGTGCCTCATTCAAGTGGCCCTGCAGTCCTGCTGCTAGCATGCGCAACAATGTGCCACGGTGTGAAAATCCAGCGTGCCAGTTACACTGTCATGGTGTTGGAATGTGCTGATGAGGGGGGAGCACCGAGGGGGGGGAGAATGGATTGCAGTGGCACCTTGCTTCCTGTTGTGGCCTCAGAGAAAAAAAAACGCCATCTCTGATTCATTGGTACTGCCTTTCCCTTCACAAACAACCATAAATAAAAACGAAAGTTGACTGTGAGGGTTACGGCTTCCAGGACAATTGGAAATGAGAGAATATTTCCCCAAAATCTGAAACAACTGCGTCTGCCTAATTTGCCAAGAGACTGTGGCTGTTTTCAAGACTAGGGATTTTCAAAGTCTGGCCTGGGGGCCAGGTACGACCCCAAATCAAATGTCTACTGGTCTGCGGCCTCCATCGTTTAAATTCATAATATGTGGGCAGCCTGTAATGTTGACTGCAGTATCAAATACATGTCTACCAAAAACAGAAATCACCTTTTTATCAGATGATGGGAGTAGCACCTTTGGCCACCTTGCTGTTGGCTTGCTGTGAAAACTTTAGCCTACTTCCGACATGGCGACCGTAAATAAAAAAAGGAAGTTGACTGTGAGGGCTGCTGCTTCCAGGACAATTGGAAATTGGAGTATTTTCCCCCCAAGATCTGAAACAACTGTGTCTGCCTTATTTGCCAAGAAACTGTGACTGTTTTCAAATCAATTAGTATCAAGAGGCGCTGCTAGACAAAACATGCTGACTGGAAAGGAACGCTGTGAAAAGGTGAAGCCACTGGAAGCTGTTTTAACGGCGCAGCAGCGCTTTTTCACGAGTCCAAACAATGTACATTGACATACATAGTGTCACCCAAAAATGTTTTTATTGTGTCTTTGATAATTGACAGACTCCAGGGATACAACATTAATCCGTTCTGAGTTGGGGATCGTGCAGTGAAAATGCTGTATGCTAATGCTAAAATGCTAATGCGTTCCAAACCCCCAATACTCGTGATAAAAACATTCACATAAAACAGTATCTAGTAATTACTACTTAAACGTAATATACGTGTAAAATAAAATAGATTGTCCTTTATTGTCATGATACCGAAGTACAATGACATTTGTTTTTGATTAAATCATGTGAAAGAATACACATGACTTGAGCTGGTAGAGTGGAGTTAATGGGTGGATGCAGAAGGATGGGGGAGGAGACAGTAAAATCGGATTTTTAAAGTTCCACTTGCAAGACTTGTGAGGACCCTTTCAGACTCTCTTGCTTCAATCGCCTCCTTGAGCTTGGTTTCTATGGTTATCATGTTTTTGCTGCTACCTTCAGCAAGCCAAGGGACTCAAACCAAATAAATATAAATGAAGCAGAGTACTGTTTCACTCTAACTTCCAAAGGCTTTGTTGCTTTTATCGCTTCTTCATTCTGAAAAATCATATAGATCGTTGATTGGTTATCACCATAATCCCTAGCGAGGGTAATGGCGCGTATGATTTTTACGTATTTCCTTATAATCTCAGGCTTTGTTTCTATTGTTATCATGAAATGATCATTTATATGTGCTCCACATTTCCCAAAAGCGGCCTTGCAGCCATGTAAGGCGCTAACCTGCTTATTGGGGGTATTAGGGGTTCAGTGTCTTACCCAAGGACACTTCAACATGTAACACGGGCCGGGATTCGAACTGGGATCCCTTGATCCCAAGACGAGCGCTCTACCTCCTGAGCTACTACCTCTATTTGCTCCTACCTTTAGCATCACTACAAGACTTGGGACATATAACTAGCAAAAACATAAAAAGGGCATTGTGGGAAGTAGGTGTGTCAATAAAAAAAACAGGCATCTTAAAGACCCAACTCGTCATATGCTCGAATACCACAATTTTTTGTGACTGTTGATGCTAGAGAGTCAATAAACTCTTTTCTCAAGACGGGACCTCTCGCCCTTATATGGAAATTTCCTCACTGTTGCATTCGAGTGCACACCGTCGATAAGATTACTCAGCAGCGTGAGACGTTTTGGGTGGGGCAAGCAAATGGTTTTCCCTTGAAAACGCGTCACGCTTCAAAGTCTCTCAACAATGTGTAAATATTGGCGTTTTTGCAAGATTATTCCCAGTTCTTCCAGTGGAATCGTCTCTTATATCCCAGTCTCCCGGGTAGTGTTAGGAGTAGTCATATTTGAGTATATATCGGTATCGGTCTTTTTTTTCATTCAACGAGCCGATTATTAAGTCACATGCAGCCGGGACTCACTCTCTTTGCCCCTCCTCTCTCCTGCTACCCACCCTGCGCCTTCTGATTGGATAGGTGCCCTGGGGCGGAGCCACGAAAGCAGGAGCTCAGCTAACTTGTCTCGAAAGCTATTAAAATGTAGCGTAAAACTTGCAGTTAACTTGTTCGAGAGGGTGGAGACTGAAACATTAGCTCTTATCATAACATTAGCTTTTATCATAACATTAGTCCGTCAATCGAGCGTGTCTGTTTGTGAGTGAGAGTAAGAAAAGCACGCTCCAGTGGAAGTGATGAGCTCTTACCATAACAATTTTTTTTTACTGTCAAAGGTTTCGGAAAGCTATTCAAGTTGTATTTAATTTATAAACTATTTTGTTTGTTTTTGCGTGATGATAAATTTTTGACGCCAGTTTTTACGCTTTTATAGCAAGTAAATATCGGCTTCGAATATCGGTTATCCGTCTCCTCTTGATATTAATAATCGGTATCGGCCCTGCAAAACCCATATCGATCCCTAGTTAGTAGTAACATGGTACAAAGTAACGCAGTCCTGAAACAGAATTTGTCACGGTTGCCATGGCGCCCAATTGGCCCCGCCCGTATGGCGCCAGCTGCGGCTTGTGGACAGATTGGCTTCCCTTCTATTTAAGCTCAGTGCTCTCACTCGCCCTTTGTCAGTCCGTCAACGAACCTCTGCACCCGGATGACGTGGGTTTAAACCAGTTTCCTGCTTGTGTTTCCTGTCCGGTATTGTTCCCGTCTAGTTTGTCCTGTTTAATTTTGATATCCAGTTTTGATATCAATACTGTCTGTCCCGTCCTGTCCAGTATCGACCCCGTCTGTCCGGTATCTGCTCGTGTATTTGGTATCGATCTCGTCGGCCTCTGGCTTTCTGTTTTTCCACGCCGTGCATGACTGCCCCGTTCCCGTAAAATAAAGCTTGTGTGAAAACGTTACGCATCTGGGTCCTCCTCCTGTTCTGGTTCTGACAATAGCGGTATATAATCGGCTTGTTAGGCGCAGTAACTTTTTTTATGTTTAGCAATGTAAAATGCATTTATTTACTTTAAAAAATACTTATATCAGGGATGTGATTTTTCCGCTAATTCGCGGAATTCCGCTTTTTTTATCTCCAAAAATAAAATTTTAAAATTTCCGGTGTTTTAATTGGTAAAAAAAAACGATTTCGTCTCGACAGCATGCCATTTGAGTGTTTCCGTAACTGAAATGAAACGTACTTGCGATTGGTTGAAGTCTCGTGTTGACCAATAAACGCGCTTGTTATAGGAGTGTGCCATTGTTCATTTCTCACACGTTTTTGCCGGGTGTTTAAAGAAAGATGTCCGTGATCGAACGCAAAGATGCTCCGCGAGCTAAAGAAATTGATAAGATTGTAAAAAACAAGTTTCGACCAGTTGGACAGTGAGTTGCCAACACCTTTGGACTCAGAGGGGAAGGCAATTGCACTGGATCGTTGGTGGGCCCAAGTCTTTGCTGTTGGAAGATACCCAACCCTGGCCAAGATGGTGAAGGCTCTCATGAGTTGCTTCCATGGGCCGCAAGTAGAGGGGGCTTTTAGTGTCATGGGTGATGTCCTGAACCCCAAAGCATGCAGAATGGACATAGCCACATACAGTTCTATCCAGACTGTAAAATATGCCCTAAGAGCAAGAAATACCACCTCTGTCAGCCATTTTGGAAGGAAAGACATTCTGATGGATCCTGTGCAGTCCATACTGTGCCTAAATCTGAGGACATCCTCCAAAAGGTACAGGGAGGAGAAGGATGCAGAAGCAGCTATGTTGTCTGCAAAACGAACAGAACTTGCTGTGAAACAGGACACCCAAATGAGCAAGGCTGCCTCAAGAAGAACCATCAAAGCTGCACAGAAGCAGGCTAGAAAGACCCATTCCAAAGCAATGAAGTCTAGGAGGAAGTAGTGTTTGGGTCATGTGAATGGATTTAGCTGTGTCCCGACGGATCACCACCTTATCGTGGTGGGGCACTTTGCGCGTCTCCATGACCCCCAGAGCTATGTCGGCGGGAGTCTCGTACTCCTGGTAGGGTTACCCAAGCCGAACAGGTCGAAGGGTAGAGTCCAGACTAAGAGTGATCCCAAAAGCTGGTGGCGGCACGCTTTGAGGCGGTTTCCTACAGACCTGGATCCCGTTAGCCGCCTGCAGTTGTAGAAAGATGCCGGTCGTCTAGGGTCTCCCTTGCCACTGGAACCATCTTCTTTACAATTAAGATAGTGGCGTTGGGGAAATGTTTTTTAATGTGACTGATTTTGAGTTGACTTAAACTGTAATTTTATATGGGATAGTTCAATATACATTGAAAATTTATGCTGTTGTCTTGTCTATTTCTTTGTCATCTGAGTGCATTGAAAGTACTTAAAAAAACCCATGAGCTCCGGGGGGGGGCTTCGCCCCACTTTTCCCCCCACCAGGGCACTGCCCTGGTCCTACCTGGTTTCCCCCCCCCCCCCCCCAGCTAGCAATCACCCCCCCCCCCCCCCCCGCTAATTTTCAGATAATTTCACTTTGGTCAAATCACATCCCTGTTATATATTATTATGTTAATTGCATCTCTTTGAAGCACAGGAGTCAAACAGGAGGCCCGTGGGCAGGATCAGGCCCGCTAAGGGATTGAATCTGGCCCGTGAGACAACACTCAGAGAAGCACAAGAGAAAAACAAGATGTAGGTTGAAATATGTCAACTTGATGTTGCCAAAGCCAGGTGCCTCGAACAAAGACACTGTACTTGTATTTATTTCTCTCTCTCACTCTCTCTCTCTCTCTCTCTCTCTTCCACCCCTTTCTCCCACTCTCTGTCTCTTTCACTCTTTGTGTCTCTCTTTTTCTCTTCCTTGTTTGCTCTTTGTCTCTTTCTCTCTCTGTGTCTTTTTAACTTCTTTTGCTCTAACTTCCTTTTTCCTTTTCTCCCAATTTCTCTTTCTCTCTTCCTACCCTTTGCGCTTTCTTTTCTCTTTTCTCTCCTTCTGTATTTATATTTCTCTTTGAATTTCTGTCTTCCTCTCCCTTTCTTTTCCCCCTCTCTCACGACTTTTTATCTTTTCTTTCTCACGCTCTCTCCCTCTCTCTCTTTCTTTGTCCCACCCTCTCTCCTTTTCCCTCCCTCTTTCTCTTATTTCTCTCTCTCTCTTTTTCACCCCTTTTCTCCCACTCTTTGTCTCTTTTTCTCTTCCTTTGTTGCTCTTTGTCTCTTTCTCTCTCTGTGTCTTTTTTTAACTTATTTTGCTCTAACTTTTTTTCCTTTTTCTCTCTTCTCTTTCTCTCTTCCTACTTTTTGCTCTTTCTTTTCTTTTTCTCTCCTTCTGTCTTTCTATTTCTCTTTGGATTTCTTTCTTCCTCTCCCTTTCTTTTTGCCCTCTCTCACGACCTTTTATCTTTTGTTTCTCACGCTCTCTCCCTCTCTCTCTCTTTCTTTGTCCCACCCTCTCTCTTTTTCCCTCCCTCTTTCTCTTATTTCTCTCTCTCTCCTTTTCACCCCTTTTCTCCCACTCTCTGTCTCTTTTTCTCTTCCTTTGTTGCTCTTTGTCTCTTTCTCTGTCTTTTTTTAACTTATTTTGCTCTAACTTTTTTTTTCCTTTTTCTCTCTTTTCTTTCTCTCAGCCTACCCTTTGCATTTTTTTTTCTCTCCTTCTGTATTTCTATTTCTTTTTGGATTTCTGTCTTCCTCTCCCTTACTTTCCCCCTCTCTCACGACTTCTCTTTTTATCTCTTTTATTTCTCACACTCTCTCCCTCTCTCTCTTTTTCTTTCTTTTTTCCACGCTCTCTTCTTTTCCCTCCCTCTTTCTCTTATTTCTCTCTCTCTCTTTTTTTTCTCTCTCTCTAACTTACAAGTCCGGCCCCCGACAGAATGTTTGCTCTATCGTGTGGCCCCCGAGTTAAAATGAGTTTGACACCCCCTGCTTTAAAGAATACTTAAGTTTTCCAACCATTTACTTAAATCCCTTTGTTTTCCCTCGACAAAAACATGACCTTTGAACCGGGGGGTGTAGACTTTTGCAACACGCGATAAAACATGCATGCTACCAACAAAACACTCAGTACTGTGCAAAAGTCAACACCGAGTAGAAAAATGAAGGAAACTGGGCAGGGGGGGGGGGGCTCCGGAGGAGGAGGGGGCTGGGGAAGTTCAAACACCGTCCCGAGTGCAGATGTAAAAATAGCCCCGAACGGCAAATAGTTCCGAGTAAGTAGTGTGTGAAAGGTTGCGCGCCGTGTGACTCAGATACCTCGGAACTCCTTTCTAAAATGGGGAGGGGTCCGGGCGGGGCCCCACTTGAGGTTTTCCGGCTGGGGGGCCACTCCTAGAAAGTCCACTCCGCTTCTAAGTCAGGAGTTCAGGAGTGTGTCCCAGGAGACAGGGTTACTGAAAGAAAAGGGATTAGTAACATTTGCTCCTACCTTTAGCATCACTACAAGACTTGGGACATATAACTAACAAAAACATCAAAAGGGCATTGTGGGAAGTAGGTGTGTCAATAAAAAAACAGGCATCTTAAAGACACAACGCGTCATAGGCTCGAAGACCACCGTTTTTTGTGAATGTTGATGCAAGAGAGTCAATAAACTCATTTCTCAAGACGGGACCTCTCTTGAGGTTGTCTTGGGCAAGTACAGCCCGGCGGCACCCATTCCTCTCCAAGTAACGTTTTCTGTGGTAACTTGTAGCAGAAGAAGCCTCCTGATCCGACTCACATACGGCACTTTCATCATTTGGTCGTGGTCATTTTTCAGTGTAAAGCAGGGGTGTTGAACTCTCTCAGGGGGCAGAATAGAGAGAGAAAGAAAGAGAGAGGGAGAGAAAAAAAGAAAGATAGTAGAGAGAAAGAGAGAGAGAGAGAGAGAGCGAGAGAGAAGGATAAAAAAATATAGAGGGAACAAGGGAGACACAGACCTCTTTTCTGGACTCGTTTCTGTTTTGCTCATCCGTCCCGGCCATCGACCTGTTCTGCCCTGTTTCCTGCCTGATACCTGTTGCCAACCTTTTTCTGGACCCGTTTCTGTATTGCTCCCTCCGTCCCGGCCATCGACCTGTTTTGCCCTGTTTCCTGCCTGATATCTGTTGCCGACCTTTTTCTGGACCCGTTTTTGTTTTGCTCCCTCGTCCCGGCCATCGACCTGTTTTGCCCTGTTTCCTTTCTGGTACCTGTTGCCGACCTTTTTCTGGACCCGTTTCTGCTTTTGCTTATCCATCCCAGCCATCGACCTGTTTTGCCCTGTTTCCTGCCTGATACCTGTTGCCGACCTTTTTCCGGACCCCTTTCTGTATTGCTCCCCCGTCCCGGCCATCGACCTGTTTTTCCCTGTTTCCTGCCTGATACTGTTGCCGACCTTTTTCTGGACCTGTTTCTGCTTTTGCTCCCCCGTCCCGGCCATCGACCTGTTTTGCCCTGTTTCCTGCCTGACACCTGTTGCTGACCTTTTTCCGGACCCGTTTCTGTTTTGCTCCCTCGTCCCGGCCATCGCCCTGTTTCCTGCCTGATACCTGTTGCAGACCTGTTTCTGGACCCGTTTCTGCTTTTGCTCCTCCGTCCCGGCCATCGTCCTGTTTTGCCCTGTTTCCTGCCTGATATCTGTTGCCGACCTTTTTCTGGACCCGTTTTTGTTTTGCTCCCTCGTCCCGGCCATCGACCTGTTTTGCCCTGTTTCCTTTCTGATACCTGTTGCCGACCTTTTTCTGGACCCGTTTCTGCTTTTGCTTATCCATCCCAGCCATCGACCTGTTTTGCCCTGTTTCCTGCCTGATACCTGTTGCCGACCTTTTTCCGGACCCCTTTCTGTATTGCTCCCCCGTCCCGGCCATCGACCTGTTTTTCCCTGTCTCCTGCCTGATACTGTTGCCGACCTTTTTCTGGACCTGTTTCTGCTTTTGCTCCCCCGTCCCGGCCATCGACCTGTTTTGCCCTGTTTCCTGCCTGACACCTGTTGCTGACCTTTTTCCGGACCCGTTTCTGTTTTGCTCCCTCGTCCCGGCCATCGACCTGTTTTGACCTGTTTCCTGCCTGATCCCTGTTGCCGACCTGTTTCTGTTTTGCTCCTCCGTCCCGGCCATCGACCTGTTTTGCCCTGTTTCCTGCCTGATCCCTGTTGCCAACCTGTTTCTGGACCCGTTTCTGCTTTTGCTCCTCCGTCCCGGCCATCGTCCTGTTTTGCCCTGTTTCCTGCCTGATACCTGTTGCCGACCTTTTTCTGGACCCGTTTTTGTTTTGCTCCCTCGTCCCGGCCATCGACCTGTTTTGCCCTGTTTCCTTTCTGATACCTGTTGCCGACCTTTTTCTGGACCCGTTTCTGCTTTTGCTTATCCATCCCAGCCATCGACCTGTTTTGCCCTGTTTCCTGCCTGATACCTGTTGCCGACCTTTTTCTGGACCCGTTTCTGCTTTTGCTTATCCATCCCAGCCATCGACCTGTTTTTCCCTGTTTCCTGCCTGATACCCGTTGCAGACCTGTTTCTGGACCCGTTTCTGCTTTTGCTCCTCCGTCCCGGCCATCGTCCTGTTTTGCCCTGTTTCCTGCCTGATCCCTGTTGCCAACCTTTTTCTGGACCTGTTTCTGTTTTGCTCCCTCGTCCCGGCCATCGACCTGTTTTGACCTGTTTCCTGCCTGATCCCTGTTGCCGACCTGTTTCTGTTTTGCTCCTCCGTCCCAGCCATCGACCTGTTTTGCCCTGTTTCCCGCCTGATCCCTGTTGCCGACCTGTTTCCGGACCCGTTTCTGTTTTGTTGACATAACAATCCAGCTAAGCTGTGTTAGCATGAAGCTAGCACGCTAAAAGACAACCTAGCACGATGAAACACTAAACGGCCCCCGGCATCGACAAACGTGACCCGGCTTTTACCTTTTTCTTTTCTTCTGACGGGAACAAAAGGTGTTGTTCCGCGAGGGGGAGCGTCACGTGACGGTGCAGCGTTGCGCAACAGCAAGACCATGTCGCTTCTGGTGACCGTGACTCATCAGGTTTGACTTCATTGTGGGGGGTATTGGGGATTTTCGCCTGCCCGACTTCAACCCCGGCTTGCGTCGCCGGCTGGAAAAACACAAAAGTTCAAAGTGTCAGGAAAATCTTGCTGCTTCGGTGTTGTATCTTGAATCCGATTCGTGTTTTTTTTCTCTCTTTGGAGAAACGTTTCGATTCTTAGAAGATTTAGCCTCACCTGACCTTTTTGGAACTCCTCCGCCTCTACACGCCCTTCAGGGTGCTATTGCCGGACTGGTTTTGAGCGTTTACATTGTTAAAAAACATCAATAAGTATAACTTTTTTACCCATAGTATGTGACTTGAGGTGGTCAAGTGGAGTAGCAGGTGGATGCAGTGGAAGGAAGAAGCGGAAAAAAATGAAAGCTGATTTAAAATCTTTCACTTTATGCTTTCTAAATGAACTTAACTACAGTAGTGCCTTGGGATTAACCCTTCTGAGATAGTAAAGTGAAAATTGTCTTAAACCAGGGGATAGAAACCTAAGGTAATTAATTAATGTGTTCTGAACTCCCGGTACCACGAATAAAAACATCAAAATAACAAAAAAAGTATGCACTAAGTACTACTAATATGGAATATATGTTTAAATAACATTAATAAATACATGTAAAGATGAAAACTCTATTTACCAATAGTATGTGACTTGAGGTGGTCAAGTGAAGTAGCAGGTGGATGCAGAGGAAGGAGGAGAGAGCGTATTAAAATAAAAGCTGATTTAAAAACTTTCACTTTATGCTTTCTAAATAAACTTAACTACAGTAGTGCCTTGGGATTAACCCTTCTAAGATAGTAAAGTGAAAATTGTCACAAACCGGGGTATAGAAACCTAAGGTAATTAGCTTATGTGTTCTGAACTCCCGGTACCGCAAATAAAAACATCAAAATAACAAAAAGGTATACACTACGTACTACTTATATGGAATATATGTGTTTTTTAAAATAACATCAATAAATACATGTAAAAAATTGGAAACTCTATTTACCAATCGTATGTGACTTGAGGTGGTCCAGTGAAGTAGCAGGTAGATGCAGAGGAAGGAGGAGAAGGAGGGGAGAGCGGATAAAAATGAAAGCTGATGTAAAAACTTTCACTTTAGCTTCAGAATATTTGGATGCATTTTATTTTGCAGGAACAAAAAGCACAAAATAAAAGCAATTTAGTTTGAAGTTGTGTACCCGTTTTTGTTTTTTTTTTGCTGGGCATCAGTTTAAAATATGTTTATAAAGCATACCATTGTGATACCATGGCAGAGAAATGTCAGGACCCGAACGGAAACAGGACCCACTTGCGTGACGTTTGCCACAAGTTTTATTGAAAGATAGAGGAAGGGCTGCGCCCACGATCCGGTGATCGCTGGGCGTGGGAAGCAAGTCGCTCTCGTACTCGGATTGTGATCCGAACACAGAAGTGGATCTTTCGTAGCGAGCGATGGCGGTGTCAGGGACGGAAAAACGGGTCGGTAGCTGGGACTGGGAGAGCAAGACGCGGTCGGGGTCGAAAACGAGTCGTAAGCCGGAACGGGAGAGTAGAGGTAGTCGGGGACAAAAGAGGTCGTAAGCCGGGACGGGAGAGCAGACGTGGTCAGGAGCAAAACAGCTCTTGTACTCGGATTTTGATCCGAACACGGAAGTGGATCTTCCGTAGTGAGCGATGGTGGTGTCAGGGGCGTAAAACTGGTCAGTAGCCGGGACTGGGGGAGCAAGACGTGGTCGGGGTCGGAAACGAGTCGTAAGCCAGAGCAGGAGAGTAGAGGTAGTCGGGGACAAAAGAGGTCGTAAGCCGGGACGGGAGAGCAGACGTGGTCAGGAGCAAAACAGGTCATAGCTGGAGACAGACGGGAGCAAAAACGGGACAGGTGGGAGTCAGGGTCAAAAAAGACTTGCCTAGTATTCACTGAGGCTCGGAGACGGACTGACAACGGGGGACCAACAGGACTAGGTTCAAATACTAGCAGGGAGCCAATCAAAATCCACAGCAGTTGGCGCCAAACGAGCGGGCACAGCTGAGTCACATCAGTAATCATGACAGAGAAAGCTACATAGCATGTTTTTGTAGTAGAACATATCCTAAAAATTGTCACAAGCCAGAAACAGAGACAGGACACAATAGCGTTCGTCAGTTTTATTGAAATAGAGACCAGTGCTTGCTTCCGTCGGACACGGGTGGCTGATGGCAGGAACATGGAGGTGGCACTTCCGCGGCGAGCGAGGATAGTTGTGGTTGGCGGGAAAGCTGGTCGGTAGCCGGAACGGGAGAGCAAGGGCTGTAATCGAGTCCAGAAAAAAGGTCGGCAACAAGTATCAGGCAGGAAACGGGGCAAAACAGGTCGATGGCCGGGACGGAAGAGCAGGGCAGAAACGGGTCCAGAAACAGGTCGGCAACGGGTAACAGACAGGAGAAAACAGAGTAGGAGATTGTCGGAAGGTACAGAGCTTGCCTAGCAAAAGATAATGTATAACAAACACTATTTTCTAAATAAAATTTTCTCAAATGATAAACAATCCTTAAGGAATAGCTATTTCAGTTTCTTTTCAAAATAAGACACAACAAATGGAAAAAGGATTGAAGTGACATTCTACTAAAACAAACTTCAAGTTCCCGTTTCTATTTTTACACAATTTTGCTAACGTGCAGAAAAAAAAAAAACAGAAGTTACTCATCAGATACGACGTAGTTGGGGATTTTCTTTTACTGAACTGGTTTTTGTTTCCTAGAAGGAAAGGAAAAAAAAAACAGTGGCGGTCTTATTCAAATGTCAAAATTCCGAGAGTTTAGGACACCATGAACTCACCGTTCCGTAGGAGCCACGGACTTTCTGATTCGGTATATTCCAAAAATATTTTGGGGATTTAATGCAAGTTGAGGTATGGGGAAGATTTGGTTAGTAAAGGATTCATTTTTTTAGTCTTTATTTGTACCTTTGTTATAATATTTTTGCTTCTCCCTTTAGCATCATTGAAGGTTTTGGGAATTATAGTGTAGAGGTTAACTATAGAGCTATTCAAGGAGCATTTTTGTAAATATTAAATACATTGTTGCGCCATGCAAAATTATAAAAAATAATACAAATTTGAAAAATACATATATATAGTGTCAGGACCAGAACGGATACAGGACCCACTCGCGTAACGTTTCTCACAAGTTTTATAGAAGAAAAGGAGGGGTGGGGTCTACGATCCGGGGATTGTTGGACGCGGGAAGCAGGTCGCTTTGAACGCGGAAGTGGGACTTCCGTGGCGAGTGATGGCGGTGTCGGGAACGGAGAAAAACAGATCAGTAGCCGGGATAGAAGAGCAAAAACGTGGTCGGGATCGGAAACAAGTCGAAAGCCGGGAGAGGAGAGTAGACGTGGTCGAGATCAAAAACGGATCGTTATTCAGGACAGGAGAACAGACGTGGTCGAGATTAAAACAAGTCGTAATTCGGGACGGGAGAGCAGACGTGGTCGAGATCAAAACAGATTGTAGCGGGAGACAAACAGGAGCAAAAAACGGGACAGGCAAAAAAAGGGCTTACAGTGTAAAAACAGAGATTCGCAGACGGACCGACAAAATGGGACTGACAGGACAGAGTTTAAATACTGACAGGGAGCCAATCTGTCAACAAGCTGCAGCTGTCGCCACACAGGCGGGGCCAATTGGGCGCCATGGCAACCGTGACAGAAGCTGTCGCCACACGAGCGGGGCCAATTGGGCGCCATGGCAACCGTGACATATATATATATATATATATATATATATATATATATACACACAATATATAGTATAATTGTGTTTTTCATGCAAAAAAATTAAATGAGAATGATAAAAATACATTTAGTTTTTTTAATGCAAAAAAACCCAAACATTTGTGTTTTTAGCCTTTAATAACAGGCCTTTTTCATGTTTTTGTGTATTTTATCATCCATATTAGTTTGTCCACAATTTGTCCTTATCATCTGTTTATTGCCGATAAATGTATACACCCTCATCTGATGATTCTTAAATTTGGATTTTGTTATTTAACAACCCTGACTCATGAATGCTAACGGAAAGATTTATTATGTTTTAGGTTTTTCACATTTAAAGAAAGTATTTTTGCCTGGAATAAGTAAAAGAAAAATGTAATAACACAGGATGAATACAATTATATTCTATTTCCATTTCACACTACATCAGGGTTCAGGAACCTATGGCTTGCGAGCTAGATTGTCATGAACTGGAACAGGATCAGGACCCAAATGCGTGACGTTTCCCACACAAGCTTTTATTTTACGGGAAATGGGGAGTCATGCAGGTTAGGCAGCGGTCTGGCGTGGAAAGACAGGAAGCGAGAGACAGACGAGATCTATACCAATTGCCGGAGCAGATATCGAACAGATGGGGTCGATACTGGACAGGACAAAACAAACAGGATTGATATTGAAACAGGATATTGAAATTAAACAGGACAAACGGGAACAAGAGCTGGAGAGAATAATAAACAGGACAAAAATAAACGGGAACGAAACTGGAAACCGATATTAAACAGGACAAAATAAACGGTAACAATACCGTACAGGAAACAGGACCGAGTCAGAACCCACGTCTTGCGGGGCAGAGGTTTGTTGACGGACTGACAAAGGGAGATTGAGAGCACTGAGCTTAAAATAGAAGGAAAGCCAATCTTTTACCGAGCCGCAGCTGGCGCAACATGGGCGGGGCCAATTGGGCCCCATGGCAACCGTGACATAGATATGGCTCTTTAAATTAAGTGCCATAAAGATCCTCTTTGTGACTTTCTGAATTTAGTGTATGTGGAAGTGAAAAGACCAGCTAACCAATTGTATGGTCTAAAATACATAGGGCAATGTTTTAAGTACTGGTTAAACTCACATAATTAAGGAATCCTTTACATGGAAGCTTATTAAACAATTTATTTTCGCTGAAGTGTCACTATTGAAACACTTCTTGATGAAAACCCACAGAACAAACTGTATACACCCAAAGCAATTTGATTGGATGAGCAGTAGGGGTAGCAGATCTCTGCACACATTACCCACTATTTTGTGACATTTTTAGAAAGGAACCCTGCTAGCACCTTGTTTTGAAATCATGACAAAAAACAGTCAAAATAAGCTTCGAGGATCTTGGGAATCTAGTAGTTGAGAATGGTAAATGGCATTATTTTAACAAAGATTTAGAATGATAATTAGTCTTTATCTGGAGAGTTGTTTCGTGGTTCTTGGATTTTTTTGTCTTAAAATATATGATGTTGCTCTCAACAATAAAATATATCAAGATATTTTGCTTTCACGGCCGGTTTTCGTTCCCGACCCCTTGCACTGGCTAGAAATATAAACGTATGTAACTTGAGAAGCTAGCGGTCCATCGCAAATCCATAAAAGGATTTTTGTAAAAGCGGACCCAGGTTTCGGATGAATGAACACGGTGGTTTGCTGAGCCAGCCCGAACCCGGGCGGCGCTAGCGCTCGGGAGGGGGCATACCGGGTGGGATTATTGTTCTGTAGCTGAAAAACCATCGGGCCGGGCCACGGAGGCCAACGTGACCCCCGTGATCCGCACGTGACGCTTTACAACCGCGTGCTAAAGGTCGCGGCGCTCGTTTTCCACCCGACAGGAACGCAGGAACACAGTCTCAAGAAATATTTCATTTTTTATTATCGACATCAATATGCCAGTAATCCAGTCCAAAAGTAAAAAAACAAACCACATAAATATACTTAAATATGGAAATAACTTAGGTTGTGAACACAACAATTGTACTAGGAATTCATAAAAACACGCTCAACTGGATGTTTGGAATAGATAGCCCTTCCCTTCTTGGTTTAAATTACAGCAACATCGATATGAAACGAGTGAATGAAATCTCAACTGGAATCGTCAACGGTCCAGTGCTTCAAGTGCTTCGTTTAGAGCATCGCGAGGCTTCGTCTTGCAGGCTCCGCCCTTTTTCCTCGAAGATCGGGACGTCGTCCCGACAGACCGTCCCCGTCGCCAGCGACGACGCGGGATGTAGAGGGGGGGGGGGCGATTTGCCTCCGATGGACAGACGCAACTCCGGAACAAGTGGGAACCCCCTCCCCCCCCTCCCTCAACCCCGCCTTTTAAATTCATCCCAACGAAACAACAGCGTCTATTTTTGGGTGTTTTTTTTTTTGTTTTCTTTTCTGTTTTTTTGTACCCGACCTGAGTAGCGCTTCGGAACTCGATCGGCAGCTGGTAATCCATCGGCTGCGGGTTAACTTTTTCAACGTCCTTTTGGGTGCGTCGCCTCCGTTTTGGTTCTCATCGTTCGGGAAGGTTGATGATGGGCACCCATTGGTCCATGCATCGGCTTTCCCTGCAGAAGTGGTTGACTTTGCTCAGGGCCGGGTCTTTCCACAGGGAGGATTCGGGACTCTGGGGGGAGAAAACGAGAAAACCGGGTCATAACGGGGCCAAATTCAAGCCTTTTTCAATCACTTTTAAGGACGATTTTTAATGTCCAAAAATCCAGCACTGATCAAGAGAACATTTTTAATAAAGTCGCTATCTTGCAGCTAGCACATACTTCCTATCTGTGATCAACAATGTTTTTGCCTGCTATATACTGACATGAATTCTGCCATTCTGCTTCACAAATGCTTGGCTACGTCACACTTGTTTACACATACGGAAAGGGCTCTTAAGGTGTTGGGTAATAACGGAGCTCAATACAAAAGAAAATAAGAAAGAAGTACTGTCGATATAAAAAGCAGAAAAATGAGCCAAATTTTGACTCATTTTAATGATTTTGATCAAATTTAATCTTTCAATCTTAAAGACTGCTGATCTTTTGCTCTATTTTGTTTTTAACTGATTTTACTTATGTTCTCCAGGTTTTTTCATTTTCCTCATGCTGAGGTTTTTGAGTTTTTCCTTGCCCTCATGTAGGTTTTAGATCAGGGGATGGTGTATTAAGTCTGTAGTTAGCAATAATCTGTGGTCTGTGCAGCCCTTTAAGACTTTATGTGATTAAGGGCTATACAAATAAACATTAATTGACTTGACTATGTCTAAATTGGTGAAAATAGAAATGTAAATAGTTAAAATTGTTTCGCATTTCATCATTAATATAGAACAATGAACAGTTAATATTATTCATTTATATTTTATCGTTTTGCATTTTCAGGGATTTTGTGTTGTTGTTCGACTTTAAATCTGTTCCGTGTGTAAAAAGCTAAAATTGTTTTGTATGTTACAATTTTTCTGTAGATTTATGAATATTTGAATTTATATTTCATGTTTTTTTCAGGGATCCCGTTCAAAACAATTGAACTTGAAATTATTGAACAATTTGGTGCATAATGTATTTTTTATTATTACTGATAATATATCATAAATTATATGAGGAGCTGTTTAGGAGCCACTCTTCTCAGGGAGATGAGCCAAAAGAGACGGTTTTCTAAATAGAGCTGTCCTCTTGGATGCGCTTCACATGACATCGCCATAATGACAAGCCACCAGCGTTGGTGTGTCTACGTCATTTTCACGCACTTATTTAAAAATAATCTTAATTCATTGCGTAGTCTATAGAGTCAGACTGCCTAGAAAAATTGCAATCGCAACAATTTCAAGAATTTTCAGGCACTTTACCCAAAATCCAATCTAGGATTTCAAGCACCCGTACGGACCCTGTCATGCACAAGCCGTCTTAAGTGAAGTGAAGTGTTTCGAAATTCCTCGCAGGTCGCCGGCGGGAGGAGTTGAGATTGTTTTCAGGCAAAAAGCACGCGGGGACTTTCGGTCACATGAAAAATACTCGTGTGGGCCAATTGGATTGTTTTTGCGCACGTCATCTTGTTTCATTGTTTATTGTGGGTGAAAAACAAAAACAAGACGCGGCAGATGAAAACAAAAATGTCAGCAGTAGTTAAGTATTCTCAAGTGGCGTATAAATTGGAGGTTTCATGTCTATGAACGCCAATGGCACTGCCATTTGACAGCATATTTGCACCTACCATTATCTCTTCAGACACTTGATATATAGCCGACAGTAGCCCAATACTGGTTTTATTGCACATATTTTCTTACCTTATTCTATTTTTCATTGTACATATTTTCTTATTCCTATTTATGCGTGCAGTGAAGCTCAAATTTCGTTATACTTGTATAATGACAATAAAGGCATTCATGCATTCATTCATTCATGTAGAAAAAGAGACGCCCATCCGGATTATGATTCAGAGGAGTCGTATAAAACTCCATACAAATAATTAATTGTTGATTTGATAAATGATTCACCAGTTATTTATTTCAATTGATCGAAAAAGCTGATATTTTACAAAATTTGCTTAGTATGTTCCAAAATGTACCTAAAACTAAATTAGAAAAATATTTGATTTAGAATCCAAAGGCATTCTCAATATTACTTCTATCTGAGAATATTAACTGATGTGAGGGAAAAAGTATCATAATAATGGTTGATTCTTTGATTATTGCAGTAAATTGAAGATTAGACACCATCAATGACAAATTTCTTTTTTAGCATTCCTTTTTTTTTCAAATAAGAGTATTTTTGCCTAAATCTGCAGACAGTAAGTGCATTGTTACTTTCATGACAAAAACAAATAAAATTAAAATATAAAATACAAATGATAAACATAAATAAATTCAAATATATTCCAGTGTTTTAAGCAAGAACAAAACAAAATTTAAGAATTCAATTAAATTAAAAAACATAAAAATAACAATCCGTTGTTGTCTTTTTCCATGCAAAAAAATGAAAATTCTAACTACAAATGTTTGAAAAAATAAAAAAAGTAGGTTTACAAGTTTATCATGCAAAAACAAAATATAAATAAACAAAAATACAATACATTTGAGTTTTTGTCATTCAAAAATGTAATTAAATAGACTCAACATAATAAAAGTGAATAAACAGCTAAATATAATATGGAATTTCATGCTAAATATAAAATAAAAATCAAATAAAAATGGCAAAAAACAAAAAATGAACAAAAATGAACCATATAACTCCAAAAAGGATTATAAGACAAATACAATTTACTGGAACAATGTGCTTTTTCTTATTAATAATGTGATATTGGCTGTCACTGTTGATATATAGTTTAGTAACTATATGAATACTCAAAAACTTAAATTGTTATTTCCTACTAAATTAAATGTCAAAGTGTCCTTGGGCAAGATACTGAACCCTAAATGCCCCCGAAAGGCAGGTAGGGAATCTTGCATGGCTGCTTCTGGCTATCGGTGTGTGAGTGTGTGTGTGAAGGGGTAAAATGTGAAGTACATCGTGTGCACTGTTTCCTTTAGCGTTTTAGTCTGACTTTTTAATAGAAAGTTGTTGTCATATCTGCACTAAAAAGGCCCGTTGCAACTCAACATGCCATTACACATCCCGGGGGCCCTGAGGAGGGTCCTATGACGTCATTCCCAATCCCTCAACTGCAGTTCTATCTGTACTTACAGTAACAAGCACGCAGTGCAAGTCCACAGGCTCGCTCCCGCTCTTCTCGCCTCCCCCCGCCGCCAGAATTTGAGCCAGGCGCCGGGTGTTGTTCACTCTCAGGATGTTGATGTCATTCTCGCAACAGAAAGCCTGGATGAGCGTAAAGTGGATCTGCAAGGCCACGTCATTCACGTCCTCGTCGTCCGCGGCCAAAATGCACAGGACCACATTGTCGGGGTCCCTAGAGAAGGGGACGTGACAATAGGTTATTGTTGGAATCGGCAGAATAATCCAGGAGGGGCATCGGATGCATGAAACTAAGGTGTACTTACGCGTTGAGGGACTGGGCCGCCTCGTAGACACCCACGGTGATGCAATCCTGTGGCAATGCTCGGGTCAGGACCTCTTCTAACGCTTTAGCCACCGAATCCATTCTGCAGCAAGTGGAAAATGCACATGAAAGTTGCACTTTTGCGACCGATGCTAAGGGACTCTTGTCCAAACTGCCTTTGAAAGTCTTTTCGGTCGACGACTGTAAACGACAGCGGGGAGATTATAGCGCTTTTTTTCCCAGACGTGCACGCGTTCAAGCTGTTTGAGGTAATAAAGTGCGCCGGTTCTTAGAAACAAAATCACTTTGATTTGTTGAGAGTATTTACATATTCCCTGCGTCAATACACCGGCCGGCAAAAGTTTCATGCACGCACGTCAGTGTCAATAATCCACGCAGATATCAAAGAGAAAAAAAAGTGCGTACCTTTCTTGAGAGTTCTCCCCGCTAATTTCCTCAAATGTCATGTTGTACATACAATCCCAAAAAATCCGATTTGGAGCGAATTTCTGGTGCCTTCTCTTGTCTCGTGTTTGGTGTGCAACTGAGGCGTGAAATCGAGCAAGTTCACATAAGAGCGTTGGAGGACAATGGTGGAGTCACGGGAGACATTTGCATACGGGTGAGCGATTGGTCGTATGCAAATGAGGAGGACGGAATAGCACCGCCCCCTCGGCCTGGGCTCCTGTTGCATCTGCAGCCGTTGAAAAAAAAAAGTTGGCGTCTCCTATAACAACGCTGCTAAAACAATGGATGCAGTTTTTATATTCGAAAAAATGGTGTCTAATCAATTGCTGACTAAGAACCATTTGAGGTGAAGTGGTTTCATTAGCGGTTCTACACTAAATTACTCCCTAGGCGAGACCACCTCCAAGCGCCAAAGTGGGAATAAACCAGAGTGCCTGGAGGGAACCCAAACAAGTATGGGGAGAACATGCAAACTCCACACAGGAAGGCTGGTAGCTGGATTTGAATTCATGACCTCAGAACTGGACCGCAGACGCACTAACCACTCATCTGCCGTGCCGCCCAACACATTACATAAAAGTTGCAAATATTTATCAAAAAATGCTTAAATAATACTTAAAAATCCACTACATACATAAAAATGGCAAATCATTATCAAATAACGCCTAGATAATAATTAGAAATACAATACATGCATACATATGGCAAATATTTATCAGTAATTCTGAAGAGAACAGTAATATTGTCATGATTACCGATGTGAATCACCTCAAGGGGCGGCAGTAGCTCAGGAGGTAGAGCGATCGTTTTAGGATTAGGGGATCCCAGTTCGAATCCCGGCTTGTCCGTGTTACATGTCGAAGTGTCCTTGGGTAAGACATTGAACCCCCAATTACCCCCAATAAGCAGGTTAGCGCCTTACATGGCTGCACAGATCACGGCCGCTATTGGGAAATGTGAAGCACAATGTAAAGCGCTTTGGGAAGTCATTGACTTGAAAAGCGCTATATAAATGCAGATCATTTCATTTCATTTCATTTCACCTGTGCCCGCTCCTTTGGCGCCACCTGCCTCGGACTCTGATTGGCTCCCTGTCCTTATTTAAACCCACTCCTATCTGTCCCCTGTTGTCAGTCCGTCTGCAAACCTCAGTGTATACTAGGCAATTTATTTTCAACCTTGACTCCCACCTGTTCCATTTTTGCTCCTGTCTGTCCCCGGTTACGACCCTTTTTTGATCCCAACCATGTCTGCTCTCCCGTCCCAACTTAAAACCAGTTTCTGACCCCGACCACGTTTTTGCTCTCCTGTCCCGGCTATCGACCTGTTTTTCCTTCTTTGTCACTCGCTACGAAAGATCGACTTCCGTGTTCGGATCACAATCTGAATACGAGAGCATTTTGCTTCCCGTGTCTAGCGAATGCCGGATTGTGGGTGCAGCCCTTCCTCTTTCCTTTAATAAAACTTATGAGAAACGTAGCGCGATTGGGTCCTGTGTCCGTTCTGGTCTTGACAAATATAGAATAATAAAATTGACTTATATTCCTACATACAAATTTGAAAACACACTCAAGAAAATGTGGTTGTCTAATGAAAAGCAAACAAACTAAAACCTGACCTCTCTGGCGTTCTTTGATGCAAAATCAGTGATAATATTGTCATAAGCAATCTACTCCCCTATTTTGCGATAAATACTGATCACCGAAGGCCAGTCAGTGGAAGACAGAAGCCGCCAACTCATTATTTTATGTCTAGTAATCCAGTGAATCCTCCAGATGAATAACACACAACCCCTGGCTGTTCATTTTGAAAGACTCAGGATTGGGTAGGGTTACTTTAACTTGATTACTTTCAATTATTTTTGGATTACTCCAATACCAAATATGCTGATAAAAGACAAAAGAAACTAAATATGAATAAAATGACTAAATTTTGTGCAGGCTTGGGGAGTAACGGAATACATGGAACGGCAAAAATGATGTTGGCAAGCTCAGTAGCCTAGATGGTAAGGCGCCCGCTTTGAGACTGGGAGGTCGGTGATTCGCGCCCCGGCCGAGTCATTCCTAAGACTTAAAAAGTGGTCGGCGGCGCCCTCTGTTGGCTGCGGCTGCATCGGCTCGCTACAACGGGTCAGGTGCAATCGACATTTCGTTCTGTGTACATTGTTACACAGAATGACAATACAAGGAAATTATTATTATTATTATTATTATTATTTATTTTCATTTTGTTTCTGTCGCATTTGATGTTCATTTTGCCGGAGATCAAAGACATCAAAGCCAGGAGAGAGCTTACCACGTGCTGTGAGTCATAATTTTATTCATATTTAGTTTATTTTGTCTTTTATTAGCATATTCAGTATTGGAGTAATCCAAAAGTAATTGAAAGTAATCAAGTTAAAGTAACCCTACTCAACCCTGGAAAGACTCAATCAGAGGTGAACTTTCCCCCTTGCATCCAATGTCCAATTTATCCCCTCCAAAATATTGTCACCTTTACAATTACAGATAAATAATACGTGCCTTTGAATACAAAAACGAAAACGGTACAGTGCATAAACATGTGTTTTAGACAGTGTACAACTGTATCCAAATAGGCAATTGAAGTATTTACAATTTGGAAAAATAACTTTAGGTTTAAAACAAATTTGATGTTTTATTAATTTTAAAAGGGGAGCACGGCGGGGCAGTGGTTGGCGTGTTATGGGGTCATGAGATCGAACCCCCTGTGTGGAGTTTGCATGTTCTCTCCGTGCTTGCGTGGGTTTCCTCCGGGCATTGCGGTTTCCTCACACATTCCAAAAACATGCATGTCAGGTTAATTAGCCAGTCCAAATTGTCCCTAGGTGTGAATGAGCGAGCAAATTGTTTGTCCCTGTGTGCCCTGCGACTGGCTGGCAACCAGTTCAGGGTGTCCCCTGCCCACTGCCCGAAGACAGCTGGGATGGGCTCCAGCACCACTGTGACCTTACTGAGGATAAGCGGTGCAGATAATGGATGGATGGATGGATTAATTAAAAAAAACAACAACATAGTTTTCATACTTTTTTGAAAAAAAAGGCATGAATGAAAAGAAAATGTGGATTTTGTAGTTCTTTGTGAATTAGAGACATAAACAATATAATAATCAACATGAGCCTTGAATCTTCAATTTTCAATTTTTTCACATAAATAAACAACTTAAAATAAATACCTTTAAGAAATAAACTACCCTCTATAAACCTATATAGGTTTGTGTTGAAAAAAAAAAAACATGGATTTTTGCCAAGCTTGGAAAATAGTACTTATAAGATAAATGTGTCTTATGTACCCTTCAATTTTTTTCTGTGTGGAGCAGAAACTACTTCAGACCATGAAACAACTGTGTGCCAATGCCAAAAGTGAGTACCATTGGAGTGTGGTTTCGAACTACAGTCGGCTTGAGACAAGGTATTCTCTCTCCAACTTGATTCAACATCTTCCTGGAGAGGATCATTTCCAAAACTCTGGAGCAAAATGAAGGTACAGTCAGTATTGGGGGACACAACATCATGAAACGAACAGGAACTCAGATATGCGGACAATTGCCTGGACAAAGCATCAAGCCAGCATGTGATGGAAATCATCACAGAAAAGGGAATAGTAACGACCAAAGCTGCCCAAGGTATCACCGCAAACATCACAATTAACCACAGAGAGCTAGAGCCTGTCACCAAATTCAAATATTTTGGAGCTGTCATATCAGAAGAAAGGCCAGGCTCAAAACACAGCCGCACTTGCCAGACTTAAACCCATCTGGAGGGACAAGAACATAGCATTGAAATGAAAGATCAGACTCATGGAAGCGCTGGTTACTTCCATCCTTCTCTACGCTTGGACTATCACAGCAAAAACCAGGCTATGGAGATGCGATGCAACAGGAAACCTTTTGGCATCAGCTACTTAGCCCATGTGACAAATGAAACGATGTGCAACACCACAAGAAGGCACATTGGACACTAGAACTGTTATCAACTGTGCACAGACGAAAACTTCAGTGGTATGATCACGTCACAAGATCATCAGGACTGACCAAAATCTTTCTCCAGGGCACCGTCCAAGGGGGCAGAAGAAGACCTGGGCCGGCAAACTTAAGGAATGGACTGGTGACAACTTTCCCACAACCCAAAAACAGGCCAGGAACAGTCAACAGTGGAAAAAGTGGTCCAGAGTTGCGTCCTCATTGGTGACCCGACGACCCATGCGGTCAAAAGATCCGTGAACTGCGGACACTGTAAAATGTATTTGAGTGTCCGAATAAGTGCTATATAAATCAAATGCATTATTTATCAATTTGTTTATTTATTCATATATTCAAGAAGTTAGCAACTTTGTGCAAAACCCCAGTTCCTATCAAAGGTCTATAGGTCTAGGATCACCACAGGACCATCCACTAGCAAGTGCTTTTAAGCAAAAGTAAATTGTTTTGCGCTATATAAATAAAATTGAACAGATTCAGAGATTAATAAGTAGTTACTTTTTACTTACTTAATTATTACTTATTTACTTAATAAATATTGTCTTTAACCGCAAGAAAGGTTACTTTTTGAATCAATTGCACCAATCATTGTAGTTTGCATGCAAAATAGTTTCTTTTTTGTAGTAAATAACCAAATGGTTATAAAAAGAAAAGGCAATTTTACCAATTTTGCATTGAATTGCCAATCACACGCTACATGTATTTTTAGTGTCATACAATTATGTAAGAGTCTGCCTGGTGAGCCTGTTATGCAGTTTCACAAGCGTAAACAAAAAGAGTTCAGTTAAGGACATTGCCAAGGGCTGAATTTGTCATCTTTTATCCTGTTTATGAAATTGAATACTATTTAAATCTGTTTTTTGTTGTGACAAAAAGTAGCAAAAGGTTTTTGAGGTTTTTTCGGGTGGATTCAATGTGTATAATCTTTGTAAACTCTAGTACGGTGTGATTTTTTTAAGTGGAACGTTAGTCAAATATTTCTTCTAAACTAATGGTTCTCGACTTTTTTTTTAAAGTATTCGGTGTGAAAAAAAAATTCTTACCAAAGTATTTTCTGGGTAAGATGATGAAAAACAAGACCAAAAAAAAAAACTAAATGAAGGGAAAAAAATCACTATTGGATGCAATTGAAAAACCTCTTGCATAAATGCACAATATTTTTTCCTATTTTAAGTCTTTTTTTATTGGACCTAAGTAGTATTTCTGTAAAATGAGTAATTCCTGAGAATGGGAAAGATTGTCTGAAGAAGGACTTAATTTAGCTAATTTAGGGTCTGAATTACCCTTATTCAATTAGATTAGCTGTGTCTGATACTCGTGACAAAAAGTTACCGGACACCAAGGCAGACAATTCTGAAAAGTTGCCTGCCCAGCCATAAAGTTGCCTTCCCCATTTTTCACAACTCCAAACACAATAAGACGACTCGTCGCAAAAACCTATTGTTGCAAAGTATTAAGGATTGATAATCGGAAAATATAACAGAACAACGCTTTAAAATTAAGTTTATTATAAATCTACTTGTAACATTCATTGCATGTATATGACATCGCTGTTTTCCATCTGCCATCAGTATGTACCTGTATTTACTCATCTTCATTCATGCAATGTTTGCATTGCATCGTCTGCTACAAGCCACGTGAACTCTTTCCACGATGCTTTTAATGTATGTTTACATTTTGTAGCGTCATCAATTTTGTTAGCTTCTTTTGAATGTTTCTTCTGCGGCTGAGGTTTTGGCTTGATTCCTAACCACTTATCCATTTTTCTTGTGTTCTCTGTGCATCTACTTTGGAAAATGATATGCAAATGCGTGACCTTATAAGGCTCGGGAAAATCCGGAAGCACAGAGTTATTCGATGCAGTCTTCCGATCGGCTGCCGAGTATGCAAATTGCCAAACCAACCGAAATTCTGAAATTTCCAAACCGAACAAAGATTTCGAAATCGGAATAAAGCAAACGTTTGATTTGAAAAAAACAAAAACGTGCAGACGTTTTTTCAAACACTCGATTAGTCTCAACTCATATTGTATTGCATTTCACTCGTTATTTTGGCTTCTCTTTGATGTTTTCGGCTCTTTTATTCTCCAGTGTTTCTACTAAGCTCTTTGAAATTCGGGTTTTTCCCTTTTTTGTAGTACTCTATTGCTATTCCGTTTCTTGAATTTACTCATGTGAAGTGTTCCCACAGTTGAGGGGACGGGACCAAGATAGGCCATGTCTTTTTCCCGTCATCCTTTTTTTTCTCCATTTTTATTTCTACAGTATTGTGGGCTTGTAGATCAGGGGTGGCGAACACGCTGCTCTTGGCCAATAAGAATTCGGCTCTTTGCCTCATCATATTTTCTATATACTGTGGCTTTGCCTCGTTTCATGTTTAGTTTTTTCCCACTCTTAAAACATACTTGAATCCATCAGAGTTTACAACAAATAATAAATAATATTTTGAAATAATTTTGGCAGATTTGTTGTTTTTATGCTGCTCTGGACACAACTGACTGCCAATCATCTGCGTGGGTTACGTCTAATGTGGGTCAATGCGTGGTGTGACTCTTTGACTCTCACGGTTAAAAATTTCGGCTCTTTGTGTCAAACTTGATCACCACCCCTGTTCTAGATTATTAATTTATTGAAACCTTGCTTCTGGATGAACAAAAAGAAAAACACCTTAACAACTGGTGTATATCAACCTTTTGTTAGCAGTGCAATTAAAATATATACTTTCAAATTGTGCCCAGATGATCATTTAATAAATCATTCACATCATTTACTAATAAACTAAAAAGCGTTTTTACATGAATGCTTCTCTATGAATTCATTTTTAATTTTATAGTACCATCTGGAGTTCTTTTGCCACCGCATGTACCGCTATTGATGAACCACTAATTTAACTACTATATATTTCCTCTTTGCACAAAGACAGGCACAGTTAGCAGAAGTTCATCAGAGTTTTAAGGTCACAGGTTCCATTATAGGCTCTGAGTTTTCTAGCTTTCCTCATTCAAATGAAAGCAATTCAATGAGGATTTTGACTCCACTTTAGAATCACTGATTGCAAAATATTATAAATAAACAGCGACTATGCCTCAAAAATCCTGAGGTTCTAGGTTCGAATCAGAATCCCTGCCTATCCGGTTTTGCTTAAATGAGTTGTTCTCCAGATACAGTGGAGACCCGCGATGTGACCTGTTTCAAGATAGGGATCTCAAAGTGAAATTGTCGTACAGTGGGGGAGAAAAAACTTTAAAACAAGTAGTATATTGTAAGTACTATTTATGTGTAATACATTTGTATATCATTAGATAACATGATAAAGAAATCTACATGTAAATGTAAAATTAAGTTTTATTCACGTTTAGTGTGATGTGACCTAAGCTGGTACAGTGGAGTAGCTGGCGAATGGACATGATGGGGAGTAAACTTCGACATCAGATTAAAGATTAAAGAGGTTTTGAAAATTCGCTTTGCGAGGTTTGTCATGCCTTTAGAA
The DNA here is from genome assembly GCF_059441175.1 of Urocampus carinirostris. NCBI lineage: Eukaryota > Metazoa > Chordata > Actinopteri > Syngnathiformes > Syngnathidae > Urocampus > Urocampus carinirostris. The sequence continues at coordinate 66,692,095 of NC_142349.1, read as the reverse complement.
GATATCCTTGCTTTAACTGTCTCCTTATATTTCTTAATAGTTCTGATCGTTGATTGGTTATGCAACTAAGCAAAGGTAGCCATTCGTGTGTCTTCTGCTTATTTTAGATAATCACAAGCTTTGTGTTTAATAGTTATCATGATTTGTTTCTACTTTTAGCATGACTGCAAGCATTGGGACTCATCTTGAATAAATACAATACTAAAAATTACAGTATTGTATTGCACAAAGTCTGAACGAAGCATACGAGATACTGAACTGAATGAGAAAAGAAAGATATATTGTGGGAGGTAATTCAACCATTGGCAAATCGGCAACATCGTGAAGCCCTGACAGAAAACAAAAGCAGACCGGCATCTTATTTGACACCAGCTGACAAGCATCTTAGAGACATAACTCGCATAGTCATACTTACAAACAATTTTGTACATTTTTGTCCACACAAAAGAATTTGCTGTTGATGTTGGGTGATTATAAATCTTTATTTTTTTTGCAGGTACATTTGGGTGTCATGATTTAAAAAAAGAAAGAAAACTTAACACTAATATGTTAACACTAAAAGATACATAGTGGTCAAGCTCCAGGATGGATACAATTTTAATTATTATAAAAATAGCTTGTTTAGTGTCTCTGTGAATGTTTTCTAACCTGCTTTTCCTTAACAATAATTTTACCAAAAAGCTTTTTTATTGTTTTATTCATAAACATGCATCTATACCTAATGAACAGATGATTATTATTATAATACATTAATATAATTTTATTATCAAAACTGTCCAACCTAATTTCTCCCCCCTGTTAGATTTATTGATCTAACAGGGTAGAATTTATTTGAGGTAGTCTTGCTGTAGCTCTTTGACTGATCAACTTTTAGCTAGCTAACTTTCAACAGATGAACAAAACTTTAATAACTAAACCTCATATTTTTTTTAAAAATGTACTAGATAAACATTTTCCATAATTTGCCATCTGGAGGGATGAAAGCATGACCAACTTAGGTGCCGAGGTGCCTAACTTGTTTGGGTGTTTGGGCATTTCGGTTGACCATGGTCCAAAAATGTTTGTGTGTGTTTTTGCTATTTCTTATTTTCTTTGTTGTTGTTTGTGTTTGTCTTGCTGTCGGTCACCCCTCTTGAGGGATATGACCAAGGTAGATAGATAGATAGATAGATAGATAGATAGATAGATAGATAGATAGATAGATAGATAGATAGATAGATGATGGATGGATGGATGGATGGATGGATGGATGGATGGATGGATGGATGGATGGATGGATAGATAGGTAGGTAGGTAGGTAGGGAGGGAGGTAGATAGATAGATAGATAGATAGATAGATAGATAGATAGATAGATAGATAGATAGATAGATAGATAGATAGATAGATAGATAGATAGATAGATAGATAGATAGATAGATAGATAGATAGATGATGGATGGATGGATGGATGGATGGATGGATAGATAGGTAGGTAGGTAGGTAGGTAGGTAGGTAGGTAGGTAGGGAGGTAGATGGATAGATAGATAGATAGATAGATAGATAGATAGATAGATAGATAGATAGATAGATAGATAGATAGATAGATAGATAGATAGATAGATAGATAGATAGATAGATAGATAGATAGATAGACAGATAGATAGACAGGTAGGTAGGTAGGTAGATAGGTAGATAGATAGATAGATAGATAGATAGATAGATAGATAGATAGATAGATAGATAGATAGATAGATAGATAGATAGATGATGGATGGATGGATGGATGGATGGATGGATGGATGGATAGATAGGTAGGTAGGTAGGTAGGTAGGTAGGGAGGTAGATAGATAGATAGATGGATAGATAGACAGGTAGGTAGGTAGGTAGATAGGTAGATAGGTAGATAGATAGATAGATAGATAGATAGATAGATAGATAGATAGATAGATAGATAGATAGATAGATAGATAGATAGATAGATAGATAGATAGATAGATAATTTGCCATGAGAGGGTGGAACTTTAAGAGTGCAACAAACAAGTATGATATCTTTAAAATAAAATAAAAAGTATAGAGAATAAAAGTTAATTGAGCACATTCTAACATGGTGGATACTTACTACTATTTGAACAAAATAGCAAGTTTGATATTCTTACCATTTAGTTGTATAATGAAATTAGGTGTAGTGTAGTTTATCAAATGATTAAAGATTAAAAAAAGATGATATAATTTGATGGCCTAGACCTGTTGAGGAAGCTGAGGACATTGCACTGCGGAGACAATAGAATTGAGCATGTGTGTCTAAAATGCAAAATAATGTTTGACATTAAATTGATTTAGGGTTAAATGATTGCAAACACTTACGGTAAATAATTAAATTACTTTTTATAAACATTTTGCAGATTCTATAAAAAAAAGATGTGGACATGAAATGCTGCTCCAAACAAAGAGTAAACCTGTCGTATATTTGGGACAGTACCAGAAAGAATAAAAATAAATAATAATAAATCTCATTCCACATTGTAGGGCAAAACGTAAGGACTACTGTACTTCAGTTGTCCCTCCATCCCATAAATCACAAATGTAAGTGTGTAGACCAGTGTTTTTCAAGCCTTTTTGAACCAAGGTACACTTTTATTTATAAAAAAGTTCCGAGGCACAGAGTCCGTCGAAAATATTTGAAAATGGAGTTATGTCAAATATTTCACAGTACTACCTCATAAGCAGATATTTAGTATATAAATAGAAGAAACTAATACTTAAAATAAAAAAGAATGATGTGCTTTATTTATGTTTTAATTTTTACAGTGCAATCTTAAACCGCTTTGTTAAACAAATTAAGTTTTGAAATGTACTGTGCTACCTTATGAGCAGATCATTAGTATATAAAAACAATATAAAAATCGACTGCCACCTACTGATATGGATGACGATTACAGTTTCTCGTCTGAATATAGCAAAAATACTGAATAATGGCCTGGTTTTTTGAAAAGATAAAATTCCAGCGGCACACTAGACAAGGCCTCGCGGCACACTAGGGTGCCCCGGCACACTGGTTGAAAAACACTGGTGTAGACTCAAAACAAATGTCATTCTGTGTATCAATACCTGTCCACTTTTTCTTGCCACCATTCCTGGTTGGACGTTTCTTGGAGAAGGTGCTGAAAACGCCCAGATTCTGTCATTTAGAGATTCTCCTTGGAGGAAGGGAAACATATACACTTTAAGAAATATATGCCCACTTATGCCTCGCCATGGGTGTAACCAGCCTGTTTTGGGGGGGTATCTCAAGTACCCCCAATAATATAGCATTTTAATACTCTCTTTCCTTTAATAAAGGACAGGATAGGCTTGAATATGATGAAAAACACAACATAAAAAAGTAAAACAAAACATAAATGTGAACAATGCAGTGTCGGAAATACTCGGTTGCCTTGAAATGGTTTAGTGATTCCTAGTACCCTTTTCGCCACTCTCCCTGCTCCACCTTTGCTCGGCTAGTGTCACTTGTGGCTCAGCGGCAGAGTCTGTGGAGGCTTTTGTGTACTACGGTAAACATACTCTCACCGTAATAGAAATAACGGTGACCAAACTCTCACCCAAATAGTAATAACAGTAAAAATACGCTCATCGTAACAGTAATAACGGTGAACATACTCACATCGTAATAGTAATAACAGTGAACATACTCTCATCATAATAGTAATAAGAGTGAACATATGCTCACCATAATAGTAATAGCAGTGAACAAATTCTCACCATAATAGTACTAACGGTGAACATACACTTACAATAATAGTAATGACGGTGAACATACTCTCACCATAATAGAAATAACAGTGAACATACTCTCACTGTAATAGTATTGATGGTGAATATACTCTCACCGTAATAGTAATAACGGTGAACATACTCACACTGTAATAGTAATAACAGTAAGCATACTCTCATTATAACAGTAATAATAGTGAACATACTCTCTATCTACCCTGTTAACATACTCTCACTATAATAGCAATAACAGTGAACATAGTCTCACCGTAAAAGTAATAACAGTGAACATATGCTCACCATAAAAGTAATAACAGTGAACATATACTCTGCGTAATAATAACAAAAGTGAACATACTCCCACTGTAATATTATTAACGGTGAACATACTCACATTGTAATAGTAATAAGAGTGAACATATGCTCACCATAATAGTAACAACAAATGAAAATGAAATGAAATGATCTGCATTTATATAGCGCTTTTCAAGTCAATGACTTCCCAAAGCGCTTTACAATGTGCTTCACATTTCCCAATAGTGGCAGTGCAGCCATGTAAGGCGCTAACCTGCTTATTGGGGGCATTAGGGGTTCGGTGTCTTACCCAAGGACACTTCGACATGTAACACGGAGGAGCTGGGATTCGAACTGCGATCTCTTGATCCCAAGACGAGCGCGCTACCTCCAAACTCTCACCATAATAGTAATAACGGTTAACATACTCTTACAATAATAGTAATAACGGTGAACATACTCTCACCATAATAGTAATAACAGTGAACATACGCTCACTATAATAGCAATAACGGTGAACATACTCTCACAATAATAGTAATAACAGTGAACATATTCTCACCGTAATAGTAATAACAGTGAACATACTCTCACCATAATAGTAATAAGGGTGAACATACTCTCACCGTAATAGTAATAACAGTGAACATACGCTCACTATAATAGTAATTACAGTGAACATATGCTCACCATAATAGTAATAACAGTGAACAAACTCTCACCTTAATAGTTATAATGGTGAACATACTCTTACAATGAAAGTAATAACGGTGAACATACTCTCACCATAATAGTAATAACAGTGAACATACGCTCACTATAATAGCAATAACGGTGAACATACTTTTACCATAATAGTGATAACAGTGAACATATTCTCACCGTAATAGTAATAACAGTGAACATTCTCTCACCATAATAGTAATAAGGGTGAACATACGCTCACCGTAATAGTAATAACAGTGAACATACGCTCACTATAAGAGTAATAAGGGTGAACATACGCTCACTATAATAGTAATAACAGTGAACATACTCTCACCATAATAGTAATAAGGGTGAACATACGCTCACCGTAATAGTAATAACAGTGAACATACGCTCACTATAATAGTAATAACAGTGAACATATGCTCACCATCATAGTAATAACAGTGAACATATTCTCACTGTAATAGTAATAACAGTGAACATACTCTCACTATAATAGTAACAACGGCATAGTTATAGTGTTTCTGCTCACCACAACGTGTACTGTGAGGTTCACCAATGGGAAGTGACACTCATGGACAGTGTTGAATTATCCTTTATCACCTTAAGTGAAACAAAATGACCTAGCCAGAAACTCTGGGTGCTAAGCACCCCTAAAACCTAACATTACCCGTTCCATTCTGGCTACTATATTGTTCTTCTGTTTATAGAGAAATGATTATGACAAACGAAAATGAATGACATCCCGCCTCCATTTTGTATTCACGTCTTCTGAGGGGAACGTGCTTTTTTTCTTCTTTTTTTTTTCTTTACCGCACTTTTTTCTTCTCCTTCTCACTAAAGTTCACCCAAAAGACACAACAATGCCTGAACTATGTTTTAAACTTGTA